>NW_009647236.1:3158449-3165668 GCF_000708025.1 Charadrius vociferus | reverse complement strand
AGGAGAAAGGCTGGAGAGGAAGATCATTCTCCAACTGAGAGAATTCAGCTTTGCACCATAAAAATTCAATTGCCTTGTTTAGGCCTCAGAAAGCCTGATGACCTAACGTAACCTGTATTTACTGAAAGCTTCACAGGAACCAAAAATTATGGTTTGAAATCGGTCTTTATGGGAAAATGCTCCAACACCTATGAAATCCTCTTGCTACACAAGAATATCATTACAAAACTAGCTAAAAAGGAGAAGTGAAACCTGCTGTATCACTGCTTCTTTGCAATTTTGGCTTTTCTTACAATTTTGCCTCTGCTGAGGCCCAACTGCGCTCGCATGGTGGAAAAAAAAAAATGGGATCACACAACAGTGAGATGCTTGCAAGCATCTCCCACTGCCAGCCCTTTCCTTACAGTCATTTCTGTTTAGAGATAGCATATCTCTTCACAGTTCTGCAGCTCTCTCCCTAGCAGGCCTTTCATACACATGAAAAGAAATATCTGATCAAATATATTCCTCTATCGTGGCTTTGGAAATATTAGCAAGATTTAATTAATATATAATCATATCAGCAGAAAAGAGTTAATTGAAATATTGAATAACTACAACTTTAACAGGATTGGAACATAATGCTTCAGACGTACTAAGCAGATGATTTATCCACCATGCTATACAAATTTTAGTTAACAGTTGGGCAAAGACTTTAGAGCTATTATTTTTAGCAATAGAAGGGTATTCCCTAGGTTGTGCCAAGGCCTGTGTGCTGAAAAGCATCGTGAAAAATCAGCTTATTGTGCGTTTTCTTCTCCTATTAGAAGAAAAGGAGAAAAATGTGTCTGACATTGTTAATTGGGATCTTGTAGTAAATGCAGCAGTATGTGCACAGAGAGACAAACGAAATTTCAGTGCAAATTCACTGACCTTAGCCAAGACATATCCAGGGAAGAAAATGGCTAAATGAGTTGAGTTCTGTGACATGAAGCATGTATTACATTCCTCGGTTTCATATTAATTGTGCATGGTACTAGCAGGACAGTTGTAAGACAGGTACAATATGCCTACTATCGCTGTTGAGGTTAACTACGTAGCAAAGAGAGGTTAGCAATGAAACAGGCCTAAACTACAAGCCACCATCTCTACCTTCAGATCTTGGCAGAAACTTGTTTACAAAGATGAAGCCTGCATGCAGGGCTTCCTGTCTGCAGCCATGGTCCAAAGTCTCAGATGTCAATAAAAATCAAGAAAGTTGGAAAAAAGTGGACTCGGACTAAAATCATCCACACGTGGAAAATCTCCAGTCAACAAATCAGCAACTTTAAGATGCACTTATGTTAAATCATGGACCAGGCTGGCAGAGGCTAGTGTTGATCACCAGCTTGCAAAGAGAAAATGAACTGATGAATCTCAGATGAGATCCCAGGGAGCGGGATTCACGTTACAAAATCAGCCACTTGGTAAGACAGCACTTGGTACCAAACTTGTTTCCTGCAGTTTTCCCTAGACGCTGCTGTCAATTAATTCCCTCGGGACCTTGCATTAGTTACATAGTCATGCAGTGTCTCTCTCCCCTTCTGTGAAATGGGAAGAATAACGCTTCCTTTCCGCCAGGGACTACACAGATAATCATCTCAACAGTTGTGATTAGACACAGTGATAATAGGGGTGAAAGTACTAGAGAGACCGAGGAAGACCCAACCACTCGCTGCAAAAGGAGAAAATTGATCTAGCTAGGAGTGATGCGCCTGGCTTGCTATCCAGGACCAAATTTCAAGCCCCTGCAAAAGCAAGGGTGAAAAAACTCTGCTGCAGAGACACATACACAGAATTCATGGGACTGTGCAAATGTCCACTACTTGTCATGTGCTCCATTCAAGTTTGCTTGGATACAAACATTTGTTTTGAAATCACCACTGGTATGTGCAGGTACACAAAGATAGAATAAAGATATCTAGCTACACACATCCCAGATACTCTTTTTTTCTCTCTGCTTTTGCAGTCAATTGTCTTGAATCATGGGTTCCCAATTAGTAGAAGAATAAACGAAAGTCCTGTTAAAATAAGGATTGACCTAAACGTCTGAACAAAAGTTAAAATCGAACCCAGGACCATTCCCTCAATATCTTTGGTATTAAGCCATAAAGGTTTCAAAAGGACTCTTACTTATCGGGTATTTGCTACTAGAATCTTTCTACCTCAGGTGTGGAAAATATGTAAGAGGGTATCCCACTACGCTCATTAAATGTGTTCAATTCATCTTTCTTCTGGCTCAAAAGATTTGGTTGCAAAGTCCAGAGAAGTTGCTGTATTTTATGTTCTGATTCAAACCAGCCCTCCACATTCTTGAAGGAATTTCGGGAGGGGGAAGTGGGCAGGAGGCATAAAATCACCAAAGCATGTGCAAAGTTCTGAAGTGATAAGGCAGAGCTGTAGGATACCATGATTGTTCCACATTACTGAAGCTTCATCAGTTCTCTTTCATCCTGAACACACAGGTCAAAGCAAGCAAAAGACCGGACATGTTTTTGCAGCTTTTCCTAATATGTTTGCGAGAACCACAGCGTGCCAAAGCTCTTGCCAGGGAAATCTCTGCAATATGCAAATTCCAGGTCATGAAACGATACTGCGCTTCCCCAGTGCACCTTCTGTGGCAGTGGGGATCCTGAACCCAAATCCCTCACTACGTACCTAGGTAAGGCTGCAAGATGGTGCCCTCAAAACAATGGTATGAGACAGTGCTCAGAAGAGACTACCTGCATGTAAGGAAGGGAGGCAGCACTAGAGGATAACTCGATTTTTAAACGTAAGATAGCCAAGAAAAAACAGCAGTAAGATTCCTGTGTAGCTTAAGACACCAGACCACTGGAATTATCAGAGTCCAGGGGTAGAGATGCAGACATGCAAGTGAAAGGGCTAATCCAGATCCCAGCTAGAGTCTTTATTAAAGTCCAGGCAAACAACAGCCACAGTCTTTCCCTCATCCACTAAGCGGGTCACCTTGTCATAGAAGGAGATCGGGTTTGTCAAGCAGGACCTGGCCTTCATAAACCCAGGTTTATCAGCAGACTGGACCTGATCACCTGGTTGTCCTGTATGCGCCATGTGATGGCACTCGAGATGATCTGCTCCATAACCTTGCCTGGCACCAAGGTCAGACTCACAGGCCTGTAATTCCTCAGATCCTCCTTGAAGACCTTCTTATAGATGATGGGTGTCACATTTGCTATCTTTCAGTCAAAGATAGTATTCTATGAAGATAGTGTTCCCTCTCCCAGCTAGGAACAATGGGGAAGGCAGCACCAGAGCACAGAAGGTGCAAAGAGCTGATCCCTTTCTCCAGCAGGAAACGCTGTAATAGTATGAAAAGAGTTGTATCATTGAATACTATATAATAGTTGAATAATAACTACTTATGATTTGCCTAATTACTTATCTCTGTTCCACAATGTATCATCGTGCTATTTATTAACAGGCAGCTAGACTTTAATGGAAGTGAATGGTCAGTGCTTCCCTTGGGCTATTGTTAAAGGCTGTTTTCATTTATATCTGTGAAGACCATTCATAAATAAACCATAAAACCAACTACTGGGAGAAGAAAAAAAAAAATCTGTTACGGATCCAAGTTTCCCCAGCCGATCCCATGTGCTGTCACCGGCAATCAGAATGGAGAGAGGATCAGACTTCATTCCTCCACTGCTTCAGACCCAAGTCTGCATGGTTTGTTGTTTGGTTTTTTTTGTTTGGTTGGTTTTTTTGCTAAATGGATTCAGAGTAGCCCCAGCCTTTGAGGAGACAGGAGGAAGACTTTGCACCAGCCTGCTCTGCTTGTGCAGACACAATCAGAAAAACAGCTACCAACTTGGGGGAGCCTGTCCCACCAGCTTTCATACCTTTAGTAACAAAGCTGAAAACTAAACCCATTAATTTCACAACTGCAATCAACACTGGAGCTTCTGCCAGCACTCCCGCGTTAGCCAGGTATCCCCACCTCTGCCATGCTGGCATTAATAGATTAATTACTCCCAGTAATACTGAGTGCTACTGATGACAGTTTCCAGGGAACCACCGAAACGGTCTTTTTCCCAAGTCAGGGAAAATGCAGCACATTTAGCAGAAAAGGAACAACAACAAATCCCAAGATGAACAGTACAGGACATTGTATTCAGAATACGTATGTGTGTATATATATGTATTCAGATCACTGTAAAAAAGCATGAAGCCATACCTTACTTCCTTGCTCTCAAACCCGGGAGATCCATTAAGCCTAAGTCTAACAGTATTTACATTTGGCACATTAACAAGGCAAAGCCTTCCAGGAGCGCGCAGGGTAGGGATTTGGGGAGGTGAGACAGGCAGCCAACACTCCTCCTTCATTGAATGTCATCCCAAAAAGCTGTTGTGCTCCCAGCTTTTTTTTTTGTCCCCTCTTTTCTCTCACAGCTTTGATCCCTCCTGCCAGGAAGGTCCTAGGAGTGAGGTCTTGCAGCATCTAAAACCAGCAGTTGCACCTGGCATTAAAGTGCCTTTAAAACACTTTCCCTCCCCTGAAATTATGGAGCTTCTTCCTAGTCCTCCATCCACAAATCACACACACACAGGAGTTATTGGGGAAGCTGGCTTTGACTACTGAGCACTGATGCAGGCTGGGAACAGAAGTTATGGGACTTAGCTCTCTGTGGAGTGATATCCCACTCTGAATGACACGTCATCTTGCACTTCAGCACAGCTCAATCACACCAGTTGTACCAGAGAACCACAGCGCTGCAGTGGGGTCTGTGAACAGGTCCTGGCTTTAGGATACGGAACGCTAGGTTCCTCTCAACTCAAGATTCACACTAGTGAAGACATCAACCTATCAAGTGACTCCCTACAATCTCTGCCCTGTCCTCATCTCCTCCCATCCCAAGGAGAGAAACCTCTCAGCCCCTGCTCTCCTGGCAATAGCTCCGCATAGGAAAAAGCCCCTGGGACTGAAATGTCGCAGATTCTGAGGATGTCATTAATTATTTAAATCGACAAAATTACATTCCACTGGTGACATTCAATGCTGTGTCTACTCTGCCTCTCGCGCTCCCCTTCCCTCCCTGCCAGCCCCCGGCAGCTCTTCCCCCTGTGGACATGTGCCAGCCAGGGATCTGTTCCTTCCACTCTGCTCTCTGCTAAATGTTTTTTATTCTCAACCACCTGCCCCTGGCCCTCTCATCAATTATTAATCAAGTGATCCATGAATATGCAAATCAACCCACACACTCATTTTATTAAATTAAATAAAAAAGAAAAGAGACATGGCATGTACAGCAGCGGAATAGATGATGGGGTGGACTGCTCCAGGGAAGCAGGGATAGGTGCTTTCTAACAGAGAAGGAAGGAGTAGGATGAGAGGGAACACGCACTGTATACAACTAGCAAGAGGATTACTTCTAGAACCATTCATGTGTTTATTTTAAAGTGATGTTGTGCATGAATACAGGGGGTGGAAGGTAAGTGCACGTACATATAGGCTCGCTTTATCCTGCAGTAAATGAACAGGTGGAGACCCCTGTTCCTTTTTAATAATCCCCATCAATAGGGGCACTGTGGAGCAAGGTGGGCATTTATGAGCTTGGTGGTCCAGCTGGCCACGCACAATGCATTTCCATCTGGCCCACAGCATCCACCTCAGCAAAAACACAGCTGTGCTGCATCCATGTGAACAGATAAGGGTAAGCCAAGGACATTGCTTCTGTAGAGACCTTCTGAGTAGGAACCACTACTGCCACCTGTCTGGCTTGCACAGGAGAGAAATGAGGGAGGGCTTCCCTGAAAATTATGTCTTATCCCAGCTGCTAACATGCTGACCCGTTCTGTGGTCAGTACTGAAAAGAACTATCCCTCCGTCAAGTTTTCTTCCTGTGTAGCACCTTGCCTCGCCTCCACCTCTCCCAATACACTCTCCACATGTTTATGCACTAAACAAGTCTTTCTGGATCTCCTCAGGTCAACACCTTTCCTTGGTGGAAAGGCAGGAGACTGACCTGTCATTTCCATCAACTGCAAGGTTGTCTGAAAGCTAATACCAGATCAGAACACACAAACCCCAAAGGCCTCAAATCAGAAATTTCCCTTCCAAGACAGGGGATGGGTGTTGCCACCCCAATGCTAAGGTCCCTTTCCCCTGTTGGATTTTCTGGAAAAGCCAGTCAAAGGGAGGGGTTGATATTGTGTTGAGTTCTGGGCTCCCCGGTTCAAGAAGGAGAGGAAACTGCTGGAGAGGGTCCAGCAAAGGACTACAAAGATGATTAGGGGATTGGAGCATCTTTCTTATGCGGAAAGGCTGAGGGACTTGGGTCTCTTCAGTTTAGAGAAAAGAAGATTGAGGGGGGTTCTTATTAATGCTTACAAATACTTAAAGGGAGGGTGCCAGGGGGATGGGAACAATCTTTTTTCAGTGGTGCCCAGTGATAGGACGAGGGGTAACGGGCACAAGCTTGAACATAGGAAGTTCCATCTAAACATGAGGAGGAACTTCTTTACTTTGAGGGTGGCAGAGCACTGGCACAGGCTGTCCAGAGAGGTTATGGAGTCTCCCACTCAAGACATTCAAAACCCGCCTGGACACCATCCTGTGCAACCTGCTGCAGGTGAGTCTGCTCTGGTGGGGGGGTTGGACTAGATCATCTCCAGAGGTCCCTTCCAACCCTGACCACTCTCTGATTCTGTGATAACCACGTTGTCTGCTTTCACAGTCACTGGTGTTGCAGCAAGCAGAGCTGAATAGCCTCGGGACGACACTCCTTCCCAGTTTCTAACACTTGCACACAAGCATCCCCCTTGGATGTAGCTGAGACCATCCTCACTCTACACAGACACCATATTCCCTTCCACCTAAATAGTTTGCCTTTCTCCCTTTCTACCAGCTTCACTGAGCCCCATGCCACTGACTGACTAATGTCAGGTGCCGACCTTCATAAGGGTGTGAGGGAGTTCAGTGCTGGCAGGCAGAAGAGGATCCTCTCCTTACCCACGAAACAGGTAGAACACAGGCAATGGCAGGGCATGCACTTCTCCCAACAGAAAGAGGCTTGTTTGAGTTCTGTAGGTTATTCATAGAATGGTTTAGGTTGGAGGGAACCTTCAAGATAATTTAGTTCCAACCCCCCTGCCCTGGGAAGGGACACCTCCTGCTAGACCAGGTTGCTGCTACTTGTCCTAAGCATTCCTACTAGATGCTGATGTTGGGGGAACACGTCTT
>NW_009647236.1:3055838-3158433 GCF_000708025.1 Charadrius vociferus | reverse complement strand
GATCATCCAGAAAGCACTGATGGCACAGGCGATACCATTCTTTCAAGGCAGCCAACCTGTGATTCCTAAGCCACATGCTGTTTCTGAGACCATCACACCAAGCTCCTCTGCGGGGGCTGTGCCACATTCTGGGCCCTGGGTCAGACCGTGGATGCAGGAGAAGCCAAGCAGATGCTGGAGCTGGCAGCAGGCCCTTCAGAGAGATGCTGCAGCCACTGCATCAGGAGACTCCCATGGAGCTTCATCTCACCATAGGGCTGTGAGGCTTGGGAGATGAGTTTTCTACCTCCTGACCATACGACAATTTTGAAATGCGATTTGCAGAATCAGGAAAGTCTCTTACCTCTAGTACAGCCTGCAGCCACCACACATTATGGTGTTCCTGAACAGAGGCCAGAGGGAAGGGGATTGCAGCAGCAGCTGGAAACTATGTGTTCACATGATTCCTTAGCCACTGCTATGCCAGAGGTGGAGGGGAGGCCAGAGGTGGATGGGAGGAACAGCTCAGCTTTTTCACCCACTGATCCAAGACTGTTAGTTCCTATCAAGCAGTAATTCTGTTTATACCCTCCTTCTCCATAAAACAGCTAATAGCCCTGCTGGCAAAAACTTAGGGCCCAAAAAGTGTAAGGAAAAGGCTTATTCGTACTAATTTCTCACTCTTACATGTATTACACATATGTGAAAACATGCTACAAGATCAGAGTCACAATATCAAAACTGGTGCAAACGGTGAGGCCCCATCACAGAGAGTCAGGGAGCAGAGCTGCTCTGCAGCTGCTAGCTCTGGTGTTTGCCTCCCCTAGTGGCAGACATACCACTCAAGATCTATCCTACACTCCACGTTCTGGAGTACAATCCCTACAGATGACGCCTATATCAGGCTTTTCAGTATTTAAGAGTCATATCATATTCATTTCCTGGCATCTGAATGGAAAAGCACAGGGACCAAGGTGGTGGGACTGAGTTCAAACATGTCCCATGCTTGCTGCACATACAGCTGCAGCTCCCCACAGAAGCATTAAGATTGGGCCACCTGAGGTGCCAACACACCAAGGGGGAAAGATGCCCCGTGCTAGCGACATGTGCCCAAAACACACTCAGGGGCTCCACACCCACAAGTGTCTTGCAGGGTTTGCCTTCTTTCTTCCTTTCAAGGCACCTCACACCCCACCTCTGCATGCAGCATGCTCCTCTGATGCACTCATGGAACAAGGATGCTCCTGCTTTGTTAACTTCTGAATGGGAGGGAAAAGAATTCCCCTATTGTCGCCAGCTAAATGTTAATTTAGAATGAGATATTTTTTTTTGTTTTCTAAATTGCTCTTAACTGTGTGCCAGCACACAGGTAAATTGTTCTTGGCTGAGAAAATGGCCTGTCTCTCTTCTCAGAGATTAACATAGAGGACAGTGAATGGAGCAGCAAACAAGAAAACCATGCTCCTTTTACAAATCATTCAATAGTTTCCTGACTTCTTTTCTATATATTTTTCAGCTGTAAATGAGTTTCTACTGCTCGATCTAGCTGAAGGCCTTGCTCACCATTGTTACTCGCCATTTTCTTTTTAAACAAGGTGGGGGAAGGACAAAGTAATTTGCTGCCATGGTGATTCCAAGTGAAATGAAATTGCTTTATTTCCCTCCTACCCCTCCAAAAGCTTCCCCGGACTGCCTTTCCCAAGAACTCTGCTTATTTGGCATAGAAATGCCCATGTCTCTCTGGCTCAAAGGGAGCCTGGCTCCTCAAATGACAAGCTGGCCTACACCACTGTAGGAAAGGATTAAGGATACTTTGCTTGGTTCTCTGGCTAGAAGAAAAGCTCGAAGCAGCCTACAAGGTGGTCTAATTGACCCCTCCAAAGCTTTCAGTGTAGCAGCAGTGCCAGAAACGTAACCAGGGAGAATAAGCTCACACATCACTACACTTTTGACCATCACCAATTAGTAACACTGGTAGCAGAGGTGAGAGGATGTATATGTGGTTCAGATACTTGCACATTCTTCTGCAACAAAGCAATTCCAAGAAAAAAAAAACAAAAAACACACAAAACACTTTGACTACAGCTAGTACCTAAGACTACAAACCCTGCTGCTTTCCCCAGACAGAAATGTCACAAGCTACCACTGTCCATCTCTCACGTGGCGCAACTGTTTCCCTAAACCCATTTCTTATATCCCTCTTGTAGAGCAAGCCTTTCCCAGAAGTCTGCAGTCTAGGTCTTGGTTTCAGATCTGAGTAGGGTAGTACCAGTTAATTAGTGGTTGGGTTGTTCTAGCTACTTAACAAGCCTACTGCATTTTTCCCAAGTCTTCCCTTTACATAAACACCATGAGATGGATTACTAAAAGAAAAAAGGAAAAAGGGTTTTGCCCTCATATTTGCATAGATTTTCATATTCTCTTTTCACAAAGAGAAAGGGAAGGCTTATCAACTCTTAATCAGCTATTGCTCCTCTGCCCTCATAAAGCATCTTTCTCCCTTTTCTACTTAAATATCTTGCTCAACTACTCAACATACATTCTCCATACTCTCTTCTTTCCCATTTTCATGAGTATTTCCATGTTATGGTGCCAGCAGAAGAAAGGAAATCCTTAATGTAATTCTGTAGAAACAGAGCCCTTATACACCCAGTTAGATTCAGAATGGCTTCCCTTTATGTCAAAAATCGCTGGTGAGGTCTTGTGCTGATAGAGAATTTAACATACATTGGCATTTTGAGGATTATTCCTCACACTATAAGGAGTGGGAACATGGTTCTCTCTCTTCTGGAATTAACACAACCTGTCATGTTTTTAAATATACAAAGGCTTCACCTGCAGTGGAGGGTAGTCTACTGATACAATGAATGATCATGTGATAGATGAAAATATCTATTTGTTTGATTTATGGATCTTGAGTGAATGAGGAATGAGAGACTTACACCTGCCATCTTTGCATAAAAAGTTTAATTTACTGCCTCTGTGGAGAAAGAGCACTTGTTTCTTTCTCTTTCCAAGATTCTCCGGCTTGTTACAGAGGAGGTGCACACAGTCCCTTATAGAGACCGATTCAAGTCTGTGGTGACTTGAAAGCATGGGTGTTTCTCCAGATATCCAACTTGAAAACACACTAGAACAGGCTAATCCCTATAAGGCACAGCAAGAACTGCAGAAAACGAACACTGCTTTCTTAGCTTTCAAGCATGGGGCTCTAAAAATCGGGGTAGCTATAACAACCAGCACTGGAAATCACAGCCTTTCCCCAGCCTTTAGTTGTTTGACGGTCTTCTACCCCCCTCCCCCCCCGGGAGTATCACTGATGCATAGTCTAAAACCGCATTTTAGAAAATTAACTATCCTGTCACTTGCACATACAAACATCTAACAGCTCAAACCAAGACATTTATGACTGATGCATTCTCTAACTAGAGCAGGTACCCCAGCATAAAGCATCACTATGGGAAACCCTCATACATAGACCCCTCATTACTGCACTGTAACAACCCACATTTCTTCCATAAGCAAGCTAAAAAATGTGAAAGAAATTAATTCAGCAAACTTAGTCACAGATAATAAATTTTAAAATTCAGCCAACAGGATGGGGAAGGAGAGGTCAATAAGACCACCATCACTTGAGGCACTCAGGACAGATGTGGAAAGTCCCTGCAGGAAGGGTCTCAGAACTGGGTGGGAATGGTCTGTTGGAACACGTCCTAAGGACAGGCTCTCAAATGGGGAGCAGAGCTTCTGGCTTTCTGGAGGTACCTATTCTTCATACCATATCAACACAGTGGGGATCTCATCTGGAATCTCCATATACTTTCTGGAATAGACTCCAGCGGTACAGCCTCCAAAGCAACCCAGGAACACATCCCAGGTGCCAGATGTACTCACATGTCCCTTTTCCATCTCTAATTTCTAGGACATGAAGAACCTGAATTGGATTTTCATGTCCATGGAACAGGTGATACACAAAAACCTTTCCAAGAAAAGGTTTTAGACACAACTTTCCGAAAGATTTTTTCCTTTTTTTTTTTTTAATTTCCACTTCCTTCAGTCCTGAAAGTAATTAACTTTCAATGGCAGCTAATTATAAGCAAAGAGAAATCGGAGACTGTGTGGCTGTCTGTTTGGTGCAAGCTCGGCAAAGTGTTTTTTAATTGGAAACCCTCTTTGCCGTGTGCATTTCAATCCATTTTGCACTGTATTTATCGTTCCAGATTCATATTATATCCATGACCTTTCATCTAATGACAGAAGCTCATGCAGAGAAAAAATGATTATTTTAACAAACAGACATTACAGCTATGAAAGAGAGACAGGAAAAAACAGGCAAGAGGAGAACGCAGGAATGGCATGAGATGAAAATAAAGCACATCCTAAATGCTAGATGCTGATCTCTCCTGGCTTTTCCTCTGGTATGTGACCTCTGCAGGAGCCCTCCAAACCCACAGCTATCGCTACACCGTCACTTGGCTGATGCCAAACACTAATGAATAGCAGTCACTGAGGCCTTACAAAACCAAGCTTCCTATTCCCATGGTCACCCACCAGGAAGAGACGCTCAGAGGTACATCCTGAACAGATCTGTTCCTGTGCAGCCAGTGGCATGTTAGGAGCCGTGGGCCAAGTCTTCCGAGATTCTGCAGATTGCCATGATCACAAGTCAGAGTTTAGTATGTTCTCCAAAGCAAGCACAGGTGAGAGAGTTTAGAGACATGAAGCTGAGAACAATTGCAGACAATGCACAACCTCAACTGCAGGGCATGTGTTGAGGATAACTGGCAAAACAGATCTTAATTCCATGTATGTAAGGTTGTCATCCCAAATACATGCAAGTTCACCTTATTGTACTTCAACCGAGTAGATGATCTAGAAGTATGTCAACAAAATCCTATGTACTCCTCATTCTTTGGCCCAAACATCAGCCCCAGGGTGAATCCCCAGCCACACTCCCTGACACTGCCTGTGTTTTCTTAGCAAGACCTCATCACTGTACATAGTTTAAAAAAAAAAAAGAATCAAATCTATGGCCGTAAGTGGCAACGAAACAGCTCAGAGACCTTAGGTCCCTGCAGTGGTGGAACAGCGTGTCTATGCAAACAGCAGTGGCAGCTCTTTCAGCACTGGGGTGGTTGGTGGGCTGCACGCGATCCAATCTGAACCAGCATTTCCCGCTGCTAACGAATGGTTCTTGCCAACTGCCCACCTGGCTTCTGCATGAAACAGCTTAGCAGACACTAGACATTTGGCAAAGACTCTCTAGATTAATCACAGTAAATTTATATGATACACTGAGCACCAACTGCCTGATCTACGTTTACCAGCAGCAGGGATGGACCAGTAGTGAAGAGCCAGGGATATCCAGCAACTCCTTCTAGAAATACTCAGTGTAACTGAAATAGCTAATAACACATCCTTACCTCCACCCTTAATAAATTAGCTGGCGTGCATCCTCAGTCCCTCTCATAAGGAAAACTATGTGAGGGGTAATTTATCCAGCAGAGCAGCATTTTGCTTACTACCTAACATCATGATGTTTCTGCTCAGGACTGTATCACTCCAGGCAAACTTGCAGAAAGAACAGATTATTTTTTTTTTGAGCGCCCCTGTGATGAAATTCATTTTCCTGCTTGCAAAGTCACTCTTCTATAGGTTCACATACGTTCCATAGAAAAGAGCTAAGAAGCAAACAAGAGAACAGAGCAGAATAGAAGGATACCAGTCCTGTTTGAATGCCAATGTATTCTGTAAACCTAAAAAAATACAGTATAAACAAAAAATTAATAAAATTGTATGTAAGTAAGGCAATAACCAAAAGGTAGTACAGGAGCCATCTGTTGGTTCTTGATGGAAATAGTCTCCTTAAGCCCTGGGAATATAACCACTATGCACAACCACAGTGACATTTGCAGAAGTGCAACGGTGCCCAAGACACACTGAAATTCAGAGAAACTCAGACTCCTAACTCAGGCCTTGCATAACACCCGTTTAGAAAACTTTATTCAAAGGTACAAAATGTGCCAGAGCTCCAACGCTGAAGATTCATGAGCTCTTTAAAAGCACAGCCAGGTACCACGCTTTGCATATTTTTGGAATCCATCTTCACATCAGATGCCAATATATGGTCATAAAGTGACTGACAGGCTCTGGACAGCCATCTACAGAACCCCCCAAACAAAACTCACCCCTGAAAGGTTGACCAAGAACTGCTTTATGGGGGAGATTTCCAGAAGCACAAATGGCCCTTAGGCACACCACTTCCACCAAACTTACAATCCCTGAAATACTAAGCAGGCAATTTAGAAGCCAAAGAGAAAAAAAATATTTGCAGAGCAATCACTTATAACTATACATTCACTCCCAGTGCCTCTTTGTGATTCATTAATAAAGAAAACTCACAGACTAGCAGCTGTGTTCAAGAAACATTGCAGCAAAGTCCATCTGAACACCAGCACTAAATATGCCATCAGATGTCACCATGCAGATTTGGGAGCCCTTATATTGCTAGGTTGACATCCATCTGGCCACTTTAGCACTGTTGAAGCAGCACAGGGTTGCAATTTTTATAGTCCTGCTCTCCCACGTAAACTTGATATATCAGGCTGTTTGAGGTGAAGATTTGTTCAGCTGCGTCATAGCTGCCCAATATCTTGTCAAGACAGCGTTGCATCAGCTCAGGAGATCTCTTGGAGACCCTTCCCTCTGCTCACCATGTGAACACATGGGAAGACAGCCAAAAAAAAAGGCAGCAAGAGATGAAGGGGTATGTGATTACGGACTATAAATTCATCAGATAGGTAAGCTCCAGGGAGGAAAAAGAGCTCTTTAAACTAAGAGATCATGTTGACATAAGAGCATATGGATGTTAACTGGCCATGAACACACTTAGATTGAGAATTAAAAAGATGCTTTTAAACCCTCAGAGCAGTGAGTTAGACGGGGACCTCCCACCTCAATGTAAGGTGAAAGCCACTTCACTTGTGTTGCAAATTTATGAAAGGAATATTACACGAGAACAAGAGCTGGACCAGATAATCCAGAGGTTTCCACATATCTTATGCTGTAGTAAGAGCCATCCCACAACACTTTGCTATGTGGCAAGGTCATCCCATACCATTGCACAGAAGGTTTTTCCTTTGATCAATGGACTATGTACAAGTACTAACAAACCACAGTACCCTGAACAACAGAGCAACGAAACCACGTTTTCTAAGCCTGTTCAATAGGTCCGGAATGAACAAGTTTTTAAATGCAAAGGGTATGTTTTCAAAAGTAGCTTTTAAACAAGGCCCATTTTCAAAAAGAACTCAAATCCCCAACTCCTTTGATTTTCAGGAAGACAAGCTCCTGAGCAGCTGAGGTGCTTTTGAGAGTTTTGTCCCTAGTCTTTAATGTCATTTTATGCACTTTGATTTACTCTCCCTTTGCTGTCACACAACATAGTTTTGTCCTATGCCATATTGAAAACAGCATCTCTAACCTTTTGATTCTAATGGAGCTTGAAATACTAGGATAGATGACAAAATCTGCACACTTTTGTTTCCTGCTTTCTATATGCATGAGGATCATGGACCATGTAACAATGCAGAAAGATACAGATTAAAAAATAAAGATTTGCTGTTGACTTCAGCACCAGATCTAACCCCGACTTTATGAATTACACACTTTATGAAATAAACACAAAACCACAACATATTTTCATGCAGGATCTGGAGATAACTCAAGTTCCCACCTACTGTTCAACCACTAAATGAAGTGCCTACCCAAGTAGAAGATTATTTTTTTTTTAATTTTAATAAGGCTTTTTAAAAAATTATTATGAGGTTGTAATCACATTCTCAGACCACGCCTGGATTACAAACATGCTGCCATTGCCAACGTGCCAGGTCACAACTCTTTGCTGCTAAGTTAGTGATTTGAATATCTGATCAGAAACTAGACACTTCAATTGATGCTAGTGAAATTGTTGGCAAGGGACAAAGTCTCCAGTAGAGTAGCTGACCATGAAAAGTAATATGTTAATTCTACATCCTTAATTTTTTAATTTAATCTGAGTACATCACAAACATTTTAAACATATTCCACTGGTACATTTTTATCATGTAAGGCAATGAGAGGCAATCTATGAGGTTTACCTGTAAAATGAATTTTACTCAAAAAAATAGCAAGCAATTCTGAAAATGCTCTACACTGGTTGTGTTAGTCTGAACAAGGCTCAAGATACGGACCAAAAGTTTCTTCTAAAGTAGCAGCTTGCTTATGCATCTCAGACCACATATCTCAACACTAGCTGAGATATCTGTGCCCTGCCTTCCATCACCCATTTGGGGTCAATATGCTGAGCTGAGCATCGTGCATGTTTGCGGTCCAGTCTGGAATGTGTTTTGCTCTTGCCATTTTACTCTGATTTACCAGACCTTCAGCAGAACTCAGTTGTCACAATAAAGAAAGGACAGCTACCATATGGAACATATTAAGTTTCTGATGAACACAAAGCCTCCTTTGGAAACCTGAAGACTCTGCTAATATTCTATCCCATATGAACACACCATCTTCCTTGCCACCCAATAACAGTTTCTTGATGTTTTGCAATCTATACATTCCATCGCAACTACAACAAAAGGCACTGCCATGCCAGGATCTTATCAACCCAACCCCCCAGACAAATAACCACTTCAACTCCAGAACACACATTGTTTGCTGCCTCCTCTGGTAGTTATAGAAGCAGCAGCAGCCAATACCATTTGGATTTCAAGATGCTCTGATACTTGGCCATAACTTTATGGATGCTCATCAGTTACAGGGAGATAATTGTAGCTGTGGTAAATACCAGTAAGATGTTTAACAGTGAAAAGGAGTCAAAACAAGCTGTGCAACAAAAAGCCAGCACTCCCTCCCCCCCAAATTTATCAAAGGCAGGCACACAACAATGGCAGTTTTGTTGCCAATCCAAGTTACCTAGTGATGGCATTGAAAGAGTAGTCAAATCAAATTAAATAACTTACCATTAAAGACAATCAGGAGAGGATTAGAAAGCACAAAGACTTACCTATGAAGAAAAAAGAAGCAAAATTACAGAATGAGCAAACACAAGAACAGGTGGTCTTCAACAATTTGAGCTCAGAGATATGACAAAAGTCTTGACAGAATACCAAGAAAAACAGATCTAGTTCCTCTCAGTGACAGACCCCTGAATCAGGAGATGACCAATTTACCAGATGATGCTAAGAACAAGGGTTATTTTAATCACACTTACAGGTATGGTCAAAACAAAAGTATAATTTCCTGCCCCAAGGAACTTACATTCTCATTTAAGATGAGCACATCAGAAGATGATCACCTGGGGAGCAGGAAAATAATACTACACTCATATTTGGCTGCGAGAGCATCAGACAAATCTTAAGGATTATGTGCAATACTTGTGTTAGCTGTCATAAGGGAGTAATTAAAAAATAAATACAATAAATTAGTTCTGAATTGGCTCTAAAATGTGAAGGGGGGCTTATTTCCCAGGGTTATTTTGCATGCAGAAAAAATAGTAGGAGTTTTGCAAGATCCATCCCTTCATCATTATTAAACACAGTACTTTGTGGCAAACAGGAACTGCTGTTACAGGCCAGGAGTCCATGGTGCTAGGTCACTGTACGAACAGAAACCCAAAGACAGCTTTGTTTGAAAGGAGTTTCATGGTGCTTCCATTAAATTTTGCATGAGTTTTCATCATAAAATGGTGAAACTTGATGGCGAAACTACAAGCATCACTGAAAACAGCTGAAAATCCCATATTCATTGGGGTCCTCACTCGGGTCCTTTCCTGTCCTGCCACTGTAACCCACCTTTTAATTTCTGTGCAGTGAATTTGCCTCCCTCCCCAGGCCTCATCCTCCCCTCCAGTGAATTGCCACTGCTGTCCTTCAGACAATTGTGTCTCTGGGTGCCAGAAAGAGCTGCGCTGAGCACAAGTATCAGCTGCTGTGCAGAAAGCCTACAAACACTAACTCCACTCCATAAGGATGAATGTTTTACACATTGTCATTGCTTCGCTAATATTTTTTGAGTGGAATGGATGGAACAAAAGCTCGTATCACAGGGTACAAGGAAGCACTCCTATAATACATTTATTTTGTTTCAAAAGTCTTATTTTTGAGGGCTGACCCAAAATCCATTGATGTCAATAGCCCAGGGCAGATAGGAGCAACAGATCAGAGTAAAGAGATTAATCAGAAAGGGAAGATCACTTTTTCTGGGGTATAGACCCACATCAGCAAGCTTTGATCCTTGCTTGCACAGAGCCCTGACTCAGTTTACAGACATCTGAGCAAGCTTGTCAACATGATGACTTCTGGCTACATGGGTCCCTATTCACATGCACAGGAGGCACCATAACACATGGTACCAGCTCAGCAGTTTTGCCTACAGTCCAAACTGTGTGGATGTGATCACCACTAGTGGGGTCAACAAGGTGGCGGTTCCCAAACAATATTCACCCAGGACTCTGCACTTTTTCTGGTTTCTCCATCAGTCATCAACACAACTTCATTTTACAGCATGTCCTCCATGCAACCAGAATCACCCACCTCAACGGGGTGAAACTTATTTAAGGAAGGGAAAACACAAGCATCTCAGTAAGGAGTAAACGATCTGGTGGTTCATTTGAAAGACAAGCTTAAGAACATTTTTTCCAGTGATGGGTGGTTCATTTCAAAGACAAGCTTAGGATCATTTTTTTTCCCAGTGAATTGTAAGGAAGTTATACACAAAGATAGTTATTCACAAAGATGGGAAAGCAGATAACACCAAAATATTTGTGTACACCGTGAACACAGTCATATCTCAATGTACACATTCTCTTCAGAAGTGACCTTGCTGATATTTTGAATAATCCTCCATGCATACCAGAGTCATTGAATACTTATAAATAAATACTCACAGATAATTTGTGAGCAGGCTGAGGGATGCACCTTGTTATACCGAGCTTAGATTCACTGATGTAGGAACAGGAATAATATCACATGGCACAAATGATGCATTAAACATCATGGGAAATTAGAAGCAGATACTCAGAAAAAGACATGCTCAAATAAACCATAGCCTAAAATTCAGTCCCACAAACTATTTATCTAACAACTGAGAATAATGAACAAATTAGTATAAAATCATTCTGCTCACAGACAACTTACTGAACAGAGGGGTGAAAATACATTTTGATAATGCATTGCTGCCTGCCAACAATTCACCCTTCTAACTCTTACAAATAGAGCGAGACTGACAATAACTAGGAGTAGCCCATAGAAAAAAAAACAAACAAAAAAGAAGGAGATCAATGAACAGGAGAGAATAAAAGAAAAAATGAACAGTGATGGAAAAATGCCAGTTCTCCCTTTGTGAGAAAAGGAAATGAGGGGTACAAAGCCTTCCTCTGATTACACTGCTTGAGATCCTACCCAGTTTGGTCATGTTGCAGCAGGCCCTCATTCTGCAAAACTTACAAGCATAATCACCTATGAAGAGCAATGTCAGGTATAATGAACAATAATCCCAATGCACAACTTCCACCACCTTCTTCTCCTTATCACTAGAAGACACCAAACCCTACTTCCCAACCCCCTAAACTCTTTGCTTTCCAGATAGCTCTGCCCATCAGTAACTCACCAAGACACTTGGTCCAGCTTCTGTCTTAACAACATTCAATAATAGGGAAATAGAAGAGCAGCTTAGCCTGCTCTGCAAGGGAGATTATTCGAAAGGTTAATTACCGAAAGAAACAGAAATAGGAAATGGAGGGGACAACAGGAAAGGGGGTGGAGGAGGAAAGGAGGGAGCAAATGACTTTCAGCTGCTAAATCTGGCTTTCCAAATCCTTAAAGTCCTTTACAATTTAGGCTGAACAAGGAGGGGACAGGAGGGGGATGGGCTGTGTTGTTCACTTACATGTTTGATAAAACCTCAATTATGTTCCTCTCCTAATCCTGTGTCATTAGGAGCAAAATGGTACATTGGGAGGCCATTTAGATATGAACGCCTGCAACCTCACCATCTGACCTGCTGACTTCTTTCTTCCTTCTGCTCTCTCTCTTTTTGTTGCTGGAGCCAATTATATTTAGAGATGTGATTTTTTTGGCTAGGCACTTGGCCTCCAGCACAGGGGGTCCCAAAATGGCCTGGCTGGAAACCCTTATGGCCATTATTATTATTTTTTTGCTGTAAAGGTCATTATTACTATAATAGCTAGGAATGAATCTGTCTATTCAGAGCTTTTAAAAAGAAAAACAAAACCTCCAAAACAAAACAAAAGAGCATTTTCTATGGTGCCTCCAATCCCTGTCGTCACAGGAAGAGGAGGAGTCTGGCTGCTGACTTCAATGGGACAGAAGGATTGAACCCAACTGGAGAGTTTTACAGTCCTAAAACAAAAGCCTCAGGAAGCAGCCAAGTGAATTCAAACGCAAAGCTGATATCTCTCTGCTCTCTACTGGTGGAAGGAAACAAAATTAGAAGGGAGTCTGTATAATCATCCCTGCATCCTTAGCCTTATATCAAAACCAAGACTGGCCTTGATGACAATTCAAGACACGATAGAAAACCTTAGGTCAGGAGCATTCAATGCCATACAGACGAGACTAGCATGGAGGCCAGAGTGCAATGGTACTGTCACTTTGTCACCTCCTTGGTATTCTTCGTAACCCCAAATCCACGCCTGCATCAGTAGTTCACCAGAGATGGCTGCATTTCAATGACATGAAACAATCCATACATCATTTATATGGCTCATGGCGCTTTCTCTGTTAAGAGATCAATACAGGTATCTCTTCTCATTATACTATAATGCATGATGAGTGCAGTCACTATCTTAAAGTCACTTGACAGTACATGACATAATGAGCCCTTCTTTTTGTCCTCTGGACACTATTGTATAAAGGCATTACAAGAGTTCACGGGCAATCAAGTCAGTATTTTATTTAGATAAGAAGCACCAGAGTGAAGGAGGCCAATAAACCTTTTCTCAGCTCTTCCCCAGCACTAGCTTTGCAGACTGGTTTTGATACCATTGCGGGGGGGGGAATAATAACCAGAGCACATCTGGAGCTACCACAACTTTCTAGAGAGACATAATGTTCTACAGCCTTCTGAAAGTGAACAAATCTACCCTATCACAATTAAAATTTAGACAAATCATGAGCTGAGATGGATAATAAATAACCTTGAGGGAAAGACACTTGGCAAGAGTAAGTTCCAAAGCATCATGGGCAAAAGAGTCTTGACTACAGGAGTTTCACCTAACTTGATTTATTGCCAATTAACATAAACTTTTATTTACTAATTCAGGCACTGGAAAACAAAGATGACAAACAATTAAACAAACACTTAGGTAAACCCCTTTCTTTATAGTTCCCCAGGCTCAATTTCAGTTCAACTGCAGGACAACACATCCCTGCTCCCCTACCCCCATGCCAACCCAACTCCCTGTTCCTTGTTTTGGACACACATTACACTCAGTCCCTGCAAGCCCCTTGGGTGAGGTGACAGCGTAGGAAATTGGGTCAGTATATGATGCTTTCTTGCTGCTGCTTCTTATTTCTTACTATTTTCTTTCTCTGCTCTTTCCTTTTTGCTTGCATCCTCTTCTCCAGTCCAGGTCCTCCACAGGCTGCAGTCTCTTTGAGGTGTCCCTGCTCCAGTGTGGGTCACCCACGGGCTGCAGCAGCTCCCCCACCAAAGCCCCTCTCCGCCAGCACCTTTCAAGAACCATATTCTGCCCCATCCCCAACAATGTCCCCCTTCCACATCACCTCCTCCTGTGTCTGTTTCTGTGTCCTCTCCTGTGTCTCATCTCATGCGTCCTCACATCTCCTGCTTCTACTTTGTTTTTCCCTCTCACATCTTCCCACATCCTCCAGAGAGACAGGGACCCCTACAGAATCACAGAATTGCCTAGGTTGGAAGGGACCTTTAAGATCATCAAGTTCAGCCATCAACCTAACACTGCCAAAACCACCACATCTACCCATCTTTTAAATACCTCCATGGATGGTGACTCCATCACTTCCCTGGGCAGCCTGTTCCAATGCTTAACAACCCTTTCTGTGAAGAGATTTTTCCTAATACCCAATCTAAACCTCCCCTCATGTAAACTTGAGGCTATTTCCTCTTGTTCTACCACTTGTTACTAGGGGGAAGAGGTTGACCCCCACCTCTCTACAATCTCCTTTCAGGTAGCTGTAGAGAGCGATAAGGTCTTCCCTCAGCCTCCTTTTCTCCAGGCTAAACAACCCCAGTTCCCTCAGCCCCCTCTCATAAGACTTGTTCTCCCTATGACTGGCCACTTTCCAATCTAAGGGAAAACCTTCATCAAGGGTTATGCTGGAGTTGGCAGAAAGCTCACTCTCCAGCTACTTCGGCTGTTGCTGTCTATCTGCACAGAGCTATCCACTCTTATGGTGGTCACTCCAGGGTCTTGCATCAGTACAAAATCCCATTTTAGAGAGAAGAAAACTGAAGAGGCATACTGCATTGGGAGTGACCATCCGGTACAGCTAACCAGATCTTTTTCATACCATCTCCCAACCAAGGCTCTCCAGCCACTAGAGCCATGTCATGCTGAGACAGTGCAAAAGATAATTTTCACAGATTGGGTGATGCTCAGTCCTTCCTCCTTGTTTATCCCCCTCTCTCTACCAAATATTCAGCCTGCAAGTAGTAGATGGCCATATCCCTCAGCACAGCTTCCCTTAGTCAGAGTCCACCTCCACAAACTAAACCTCTTTTAATAGCACTGTCGATGAGAGATTGCTTATCTAGTTAAGTGCTATTCAGATGCACCCACAGACGTTCACTGCTTCAGAAACACATCTCTTTCTAATAATATAGTTGGCTACATTATCTTATTTGACACTAAAAACTTGAGATGATTGATGGTAGTTTAAATTCTGAATAGACAAAAATTATAGAGCAGCTTTATAATCTTTTGCATTAGTGCCCTGGGGAAATGGCTGAAGTCTTTATCACATTCAAAGGACAGCATGACTGATGCTAAACCTCTACCCTCCCAGCCAGACCAGCCTTCCATGAAGGTCTCGGGCAGCCTGGTTGTGAGTCTACCTACAAGAGTGGTTCTGAGGGCCTAGTATTTGATAATTAGGTGCCATGCTTTTCATCTTCCCTAACTACCACTTTACAGCATTTCTAACTTACTTGCAAGTAAGTCAGGATCAAGGAACAGAGAGAGAGGAAGGATGATAAAGGGAAAAGAACAGAGCGAGACACTTTCCTTTACCTTGAGTATAAACAGCTATCCTGCAGAACAGTAATGTAGTGTTTGCTTCCTGGACACACAAATACTACAGAAGAGCTGAGAAACTATACCCTAACAGGTACCCTAACAGGTATGGAAGAGCAGTTACAATGAGCAAATATCCTGGCAGCTATAAAGGGTAGGGTTCAGGGAGGGTTGGGCTTTTTTAACATGCCTCAAAGAAGTGACATTCATTACTTTGAGAATCATAGTGCTTATTTCAATACAAAAATAGAGGGAGTAGGAACTTACACTCACTCTCTCCAATCTCTTTTCCCAATTTAAAATGCAGTGCAAAACAAAGCTCTTATTAAGGAAAAAAAAAAGAAAAATATGTGCAGACCAAAAGGAGACTCTTATCAGGAGAAACAGAAGGGACAATGAAGGCTCAAAACTTTTCAAGCAGCTCATACCACTGTAATAAAAGCATAGATGACCATATAGAGCCCACATAAGTGTAGGAACAGAGAGATGGGCACCAAACTGGAAGCATCCTTAAGTTTATTGCCAGAGCATTCCCACTAGTCCTTCCCCTCAACTCATGGTCTCTTACCAGAAAGCACCATTTGTCTCAGTCCCCAACCCCCCCAAATTCTTATGACCATAAACATCTCTACAGAAGACAACTCTCCTTTCCCTCCATGGGGGCTTGTAACACACAGTTAGTGAGGAAAGAAGATACACAGAAAGAAGATATCTTTAAAGCAATGTTCCCTTCTATTTCCACCCTTCAATGAATATCACTGTTTTATTAACGCCTTTTGTTGTCCTCTGCTGCTTGTGTATCAAGCCTGCTTCTACTAATCCACACAAATCTCTTTAGGCTGGGTTTCTATCAACAAAAATAGGAGAGAATTGCTCCAGGTTTTTTTTGATCATTGCAAGCCTCTCTCCTAGGTCCAAGCCCATCCCAGGACAGAGGTATCAGGAAAACTCACACAGTAAATGCTAGCCTTCATGCTAAGCTCACTAAATAAGGTAGCAATAATTCAGGCAAAATTTTCACAACAGTTCATTTGAGTCTGTCCAGCTAAAGCTTGGTGTCCCAGGTTTACACCAGACAAGGAGCTGCTCAGCATTTTGGGGGGAGCTTTTTGCACCGTATTTTCACAGTACTGCAGCATCCCCATCCCAGAGTGTACTAAACAAGCTCTGATTTGCAGCACCATAAATGATAAACTTAGCAATATCCCTAACAGAAATAGTAAAGTGATGTTGAAATGAAAATGCAGGAATTAATTCTGTATCAGAACTGCTGGGCTCTGGTCCAGCCACCCACAATTCCTCCAGCTCAGAGCAGCAGTAGCTAATGGTGTTGGGTGAGGTAACCACAAGTGGTCCCCTCCAGCTCACAGCAGTGAGAACGTCATCACAAAAGAGATTGCAGACTGCTAATCTAGTCAGTCCCCTGAGAAGGACACACAACCCGAGGAGTAAATATTTAAAAAGCTTCCTTACAACCTGCTTGCCAGTGGGCAGTGTTCAGCTGGGGAGGAGTAAACCACAGCCTTGTCGCTGCAGGCCACATGAAGTAATGTTCTTAAAGCAGCATCACCAACAGCAAAGACATACAAAATACACCACCTGCCTACATAGTTTTCAGCAAGCTTGACAGGGAGAGGAATGTTTTTCCTCCCACATCCAGAGGAAAATATCATCTCCTCGTCTGTCTTTATCCATCTTTTGTGTCCTGCTTTTTAATTAGCCCATAAATGTTTTGGAGAGAATCGTCATTCTGATTCTGCATTCATGCAGGGCAGAGGGTCTTGGTTAATGGCAATGCCACCTTAATGTTGCTGAGATAAGAGCCATCATCAGCCAGTCCCAGTTCAGCACCTTCACTGTTCCTTAGTTGTGCCAGACTGCGGCTCCCCTGCCTCTGCAGGCAGGCTATATGGTTTCCACATGCGTTCTCCACACGTGCTGGGACTTGAAGAGTGCCTCTATACACCACAGTATTATTCCCCACCCTAACCGGCTGCCCCCCTGCCCCAGCACATACACCCCCCACCCCCCCGCATTTCCCCTGCTATCTCACTCCCGATTAGTTGCATGCTTGTGATTAAGTCCCTTTTAATAAATGACTCCTATTAAACTGGATTCTTCTGTCACTGTGAGAGACATAAAATTAAAAACTGTCTGTCTTTAATCATGCCAGGCTTCATCTCCGTCTCTCAGGCTCCATTTATCAATAATTAATATAAGGAAGACTGAAATCCATTTCAATTTCAAAGACCCAAATGTTACATTTTTTAATAAAAAAGAAAGAAAAGAAAGAAAGAAACCACCATCACTCCCAGAAACAGAGACAGCCAGACTCACACATGGGAAAAGAGAATCTGGCAGCACTGCAGCAGCCTCCAAAAGGAGAGGGAGGCTTGGATGTGACAAGCAGCTCTCCTCGTGGCTTTGTAACTGGAGATTTTTCCTCTCAAATACTCCTACGTAGAGGAAGAACCCCAGCGGTCCAAAGGCCTACAGAGATCTGCATTGCAGCTCGTGGCCTTATTTCTCTTGGTTTTACTGAGTCCCTGGAGCTGACAGACCAGCACGCTGCACTCCCCGATCTGGTATCTTCTTTTTTAAAAATTGCCAGATTTCAGATGCTTCAAGAAAAGTCATAACCAGCATTTCCCTAGAAACACACTAGCAATGCACGGCAGGATTTACTGGGATGACAAGGATGGAGGAAGACAAGTCACCAGCCTGGTTCTCATTATGTTGCTCTATAAAGGACTAGAATTGACATTAAAATTCTTCTTTTATTCAAGTGGTACTGCTGTTTACTCTAGCTTTTTATCGCTATGTGGAACTCAGCATTTCAGCTGGTCCTACTTTTGTTGCACAGGAAGTACAAGAGAGTCCAACACAAAAAAACCTGACAAATGCCACCAAAAGTTTTCTTCTGGAGTTCACTCCTGAGAATGGGGCTTGCTGTTTGGTGTGAAAGTACTTGGAAAACTGTTGGGCATACCTGCCTTTGAAGTGAAGAGCAATGACAGTTTGAGTACTGCATATATCACACCTGATCACATAGTGAGGTTGCTTTGAGCTCCGACTGTGGCCAGCTTTAGACCAGGCTGGGTATGTCTCTCAGTAAGCCTGCATGGTATGTTCCTGGAGAGGCTGGAGAGCTGGGCAGGGAGAAACTTTATCAAGTTCAACAAGGGCGAGTGTAGGGTACTGCATCTGGGGAGGAATAACCCCATGCATCTGTACAGGTTGGGGGCTGACCTCCTGGAGAGCAGCTCTGTGGAAAGGGACCTGGGAGTCCTGGTGGACAACAGGATGACCATGAGCCAGCAATGTGCCCTGGCGGCCAGGAAGGCCAATGGCATCCTGGAGTGCATCAAGAAGAGTGTGGCCAGCACGTCAAGGGAGGTCATCCTCCCCCTCTCCGCTGCCCTGGTGAGACCGCATCTAGAGTACTGCAGCCAGTTCTGGGCTTCCCAGTTCAGGAAAGACAGGGATCTGCTGGAGAGGGTCCAGCAAAGGGCTAAAGATGATTAGGGGATTAGAACATCTCTCATATGAGGAAAGGCTTAGGGACTTGGGCCTCTTTAGTCTAGAGAAAAGAAGATCGAGGGGGGATCTTATTAATACTTACAAATACTTAAAGGGAGGATGCCAGGGGGATGGGAACAGTCTTTTTTCAGTGGTGCCCAGTGATAGGACAAGAGGTAACGGGCACAAACTTGAACATAGGAAGTTCCTTCTGAACATGAGGAGGAACTTCTTTCCTTTGAGGGTGGCAGGGCACTGGAACAGGCTGCGCAGAGAGGTTGGACTAGATGATCTCCAGAGGTGCCTTCCAACCCTGACCATTCTGTGTTCCTCTGCTCGCAATGCAACTTGAGAAAAGCTACCTGTGACCACGATGACACTGCACCTCAAGTCACATGCCCTGCAAAGGCTGCCTAGCTCAGCTAAGGCCAAACTGAAGATGTCCACGTGGCTTTTGGTCAGTTCCAAGCATATGTAGACAAATTCATGTCTTCAAGAAAAACAAAACACAAACCCTTGTGTCATGCAGACATATCTGACATAAGCTTAAGTCACACTGCATGGACATACTGCCCCAGCAGATTGGACAGCTGGGTCAGCCACAGACCTGTCAGCCATTACGTGGGTAAATATATAAGTGAAAGTGAAATAGAATACAAAATGCAGGAGTTATCCTTTCAGAAGGAATCTTGCCCATGAACAAAAAAACCACACTTTTCCAAAACTGGGTTACTGGTCAATGCCCAAATGACACTGAGCAGATAAACACATCGCACCACACTAGAAATACAAATGAACCTCCAAGCTGGGTATTACCCTGCCTAGCTCCCAAGTCGGCAATTCCCAACATACTCATCAGCTGAATACCCATCCCAACACCGCCCAAGCCTCAGCAGTTACCTTGACTCCCCAGTCCCTGTGGGTCTCAGCACCACCACTTTCCTGCTGGCCACCCATAAACTCCACAGAACAGGGGAGTCGCACACAAGCAAACCCCACCGCTGGAGGTAGCAACAATTAGGACATTTCCCTCTGATTAACAGCCCTGTGCAGGGGAACACAATAAGCAGCCTGGTGTAACACAGTAACACTATCAGTCATTACTCAGTAATTACTGTGCAACTACTCAGAGACACAAAAGCACAACACCCCCCCTCTCCCCTCCCCAGTTACAGTGGAGAAATATCATTCAATAGCCTTTAATTACTGCAGAACCACACAGTAACAAATGATGACCTGCCCACTGGTATAATGCGGTGCTATTACTCATCACTCATTCCCTGGTAGTTCCTAAGGGAACCCTTTGGTAATCCCACAGTGATCCGCTGCCATTGTGGCTGTGTTGTTTTGTTTTTTTTTTTATCCCAGCATACGGTGCATTTTAAAGATTGTAGTCCCTCCATACTGCCCCCTCCCCAACAAAGAACATTTGCTGAACTACTGTTATCTTCCCAATAAGCTCCCTGTTCCATGCCACTGAATTGTGGCAACATTGTGGTAATGCTTTTACTGAAACTTAGACATGAGGGGGATAATTGCACCTTTGCCCTGCAGATCTTGTGGTACTTGTAATTATATCCTGCTACCAAGGAACACAGCAATTTTGAACCTATTACCCACAGGTATCGTTTATTTCAGAGTTAAATTTATTACTTCAATGCCAGCCTCGCTCACAGTTCTCCTTTATGCATTCAAGCTTCCCTAGTGACAAACATTGAAAATAGAGTGAACTGAAAAACATGGGATATAGGGACAATAGACGGGAGCAGAAGATGCGGATGCCCTTCTGGCCCATGCTCTAGCTTGTACGTTGCTTTTCACTGAGCCCATGCGCGTTTTCTTAAGGGAGGAGGAGCATTAATGCAAAAGGGGGAAAACAACCCCTCTGCAAAGGCAGAGAGGCTGCAAAACGAAGCAGCTCCCAGGGCCACCCTTGCCTGTGACAGGGCTGCGTTGGTGCTGGCGCTCAGCCTGTGCAGAGACAACAAACATCACTACCCACACGCTATCCACAGTTTCCAGGCTGCCGTGCTGTGTAAACCTTCACTCCAAGAGCCTCCGTGCCTTCTAACAACTTTGTCTGCAAAATTAGGGAAGGACCATGAAGAGGTGTGCTCTACTGCACAGCCAAACTCTGATGCAAAGGACTGCCAACTGGTTCGTAACAATATAACATGCTATAGAAAAATAAAGCCTGTTTACTTCTGACTATTCAATTCCCAACAAGGGGGGAGTCACAGGAGGAAGGTACAAATTGATATCTTCCCTAAGCTATACCAACATTTTAAAAGGAAACAAGCAGTCGAGTCTATGGATCTTCGCCGAATGCAGCATGCCGTGTCAGCAGCAAAGGAAAGGAAAATACATACAGCCAGTTCTGCAGGCATCCCCTTCCCCAGCTAGCAGAGATGCTCATGATGATCACCAGCACCGAGCTCCTCACAAGTTTTGTGGCATTCCCGCACACAAACCAGTGCAGTCTCCCGACTACTGCAACCTATGACAGTTTTTAACGGCAGCTCCGCACAAGTTTTGGGGCAGTCCTGCACACAAACCAGTGCAGTCTCCCGACTACTGCAACCTATGACAGTTTTTAACGGCTCTTTAAAGGGTATCTCAGCAGTTGGGTACTGTACCTTTACCATTACTGACACTCACCTACTCCAAAGGGCTGGAAGAAGGGCAGCCTAGTAGTCCTCATCTGCCTTGGGAGGCCTTAGCTTGTCCAGAGGCAAAGGATTTAATAAATGATACTGAAGCGTACTGAGTCAGTCCTGACTATCCTGTGTTAAAGGGCAGGACAGGGCTGAAAGCAAGGAGGACACGGCAGCAGGAGGCAGTCAGGACCACAGGCTCAGAGCCCCTCCAAGCAACTGCAGTCAGAACGCAGATGTGAACGAGCATCCAAGGTTACGCACAGAGTTTAGCTAATGACAGCACATCTCGATTTTTGGCAGATCAAACAATACCAAATACTGAAAAGGCCAGAAAGAGTAGATAGAGCTGTTGCAGATGTGTCCCGCTTCCTGCACTATCTTTGCGATGAGTAAGTCATCTCCTCAGAAAACAATAGGTGCTCCAGCTCCCAGAGAGGAGCTTGCGGCTGCTCAAACGCATCGCACTGCTACAGCAAGTCAAGCTCTAGGAGCAACAAAAAAAGATAACACTGGAACACGAAGAGAAGACCTGAAGTGAGTTGTTATGGAAACCGGATTCTCACGAGCTCACACCACCAAATGCAGTCTCTCCCCTTCACATCCGTTTGTCAAAAAGCCCAAGGTGCACAGGAGTTGCTAATGACCACAGCTCTGTTGCACTCACTTGCAGGCATTGCTGCTGTTTTCTCCCTGTTAATCTAACCTGGCTCAAGCACCTCTACTGATGGGAAGGGGCTCAGGACTCCGCAATGCCACAGGACAGAACAGGCTGGTCCCACTGGCACTCCTTGCTTGGAAGAGCTGGTGCTGGTAGTAGCATGTTTTAATAAAAAAAAAAAAACAAAACACAATGCCTGCTTTAATATGAACTACTTTACTGCCAAACTTCAAAGTTTCAGAAAAATCAAAACAGCATCAAAAGGGATAGTGACAAGACCGTATGCTAAAAGGCTCAAGTCCATGTTTGGCAGTGTAAACACACAGGATGGAGAATAGCTACTTCACCTGAGCTATGTAGTGCCATTTTACATGCCCTGGGTTCTCTCACCCGACTCCTGCTGGCCTTCCCAGCAGCACATAGCTCTTCTATAGTTGACATTTGCTGTTACTGCCTCATATTACATTGACCATACAGAAAAGGCAAATTCTTATGTATGCTTATACTGAAAAAGAGAGTCTGTATGGCAGTGTACTGATAACAGTACCGAGTAAAGATCATTTTCCTACAGAAGCAAAGCAGGGAGCTGGCTATGACAGACTGCTAGGCAGCAGCAGAGACACTGCCTTTTCCATCACTGCTAAATTTTAGTAACATCAGTGGAAAAAAAAAGGCTGGGGTAGACCTGGCACTTACTTCCTGCTGGGATGCTCTGCTTCCTATTGCCCAGTGCTAGCAAGATTGTCTTTCCAGATCTTCCCATGCAAAGTCTCGCCCTTTAAATTCTGCCACTGGATAGAAAGAACAACTTCACCTAGGCTGTCAAAAAGCTTTAGGCTGACTGATGAGATACTGCGTGAATCTTGTACTGGATATCAGTTCAGCCCTGACACTGTCTTGTGCCTGGACCTTCTTCCACAAAGACTCCAACTTATCCCAAATTGCATTTCCGGACCTGTCATTACCACAATTCTCAGGATTAAGATGCACTCCCAGACCTGAGTCTTAGGACTTGGCTTATGATTTGACCCAGTGTAACTTGGAGTCTCTGCAACATGGGGCTCCCATTTCCCCAGGTAACTTATATTCTTCCTATTCCACAGCTTCCAACGCCAGGCTAAAGCAGGTGTAGGGAGGTGCACACCTACATGGGAAGACATAAGAGAACATGCTTAAGAACACGTTTGGTGCCACCAAGAAACCACAGCCAGGAGGTGAAGTTTAGAACACATTCTGCGCTTTCCTAACCCGTATCTGAGGGCATGAAGAAGAAACACAGCAGTCTCATGCCAGCAGAGCGGCCCCTACTTCTGTGGCATGCTGTCTAGCTTGCAGGGCAACAGCAGCAACATCTGCTACAGTTAAGAATGCAAATGAATTTCTCTGCTGCTTTCAGTCACTCACAACTTGCCAACATTTTCATCTTCAGAGCTGAAATTTTCTAGACTTGGCCAGTATCCAATGGTGATTACTTTTTGAAAGAAAATGGCAAAAGTGACTTAACCACTACAGAGCACTTGGAACGGCATTCATTGCTATTATTCAAAACTCCTGACAGGCAGAATTAAGCAGCTTTAAAGTTTAGGTCTGAGAGTTGAAAACCCAGAAGCATCTACCAAGGGATTTCAAATGCGCACTTTTTAGCAAGTGTTTACACACCATTCAGTGCACGAGGACTCCAAATTAGCACTAAGGATCCACTAAGATGAAGCTGGGGGAGGGAAGAAGAGCTAACGACCCTGTAACCAGCCACTATCTGGTAAAAGCAGTATGCACCGCATTTTGCCAATGCACCGCTAAATTCAATTACACAAGCAAGTAGCACAAGAACTTGTGAGAACTTTAACAAATATGAGTACAAGTTTCAGTAATGGCTCCGTAAGACCTTTCCTCTGCAGGCATTATTCCCTGAGCAGCCAAGCAGACCCAACAGGTCACCAAACCCAGAGAGACTTGCTTCCCACTTCTCTCCTCACCCCTGCTCTTAGCTGTACAGCTCTTCCTTGCACCAGTTCCAGGGCTTGCTGGACCCACCTTTCAAACCACCAGTTTGGTTCGTTAACCAAGCTGAAAACTAGGTGCTTTTATTTGCTAGGTTATGAGTTGAATGAACTTAGGGAGGGACCTACCAAGCACCACACCAAATAGAAGGTAAGTGGCAGGAACACACACATGGAAGACACATTCTCAAGTCTACTGGCGGTAGCAAGCTATTAGAGTGCTTGCCCAACCTGGAGTATCTTCAGTCCAGGTCTCCGCAAGATAAGCATTTGTGAAGCACTCAAACCCCACTGCAGGGAAAAATCCAGTTTTAGCATTAAGAGTGCAAATCCCTTTCTAGTAACCAGTATTTGAAAGACAGGTCTTTTCTTTGATAGGTTATCATGGTTTGGCCTCAGCCAGCAACAAAGAACCACGCAGCCGCTCACGCAACTCCCACAGCTGTGGAAAAAGAAATCAACAGGGCAAAACTTGGGGGTTAAAATAATGCAATTTAACAGAACAGTAAAAGGGAAGATGAAAACATGACTACAGTACCGCCACAAAGCGCACCAACCGGACCCGCACCGCCACAGCCCACCCCCAAGTGGCGACTGCCCTCCTCACCCCGGCAGCGCCTCTTATAGCCCGGGCATGGCTCACATGGGATGGAATACCTGCCTCCTGCCGGCTCCGGGTGGAAATTAACCCCATCCCTGCCGCAACCAGGACATGAGTCCAACTCACAGTACGTAAGCATCTCTGCAACAAAAAGATGATGTAATGGCCTTACAGAAAAAGCTGCACAGATAAGCATTTAAAGCCTGCAGGTGAAGCTTCCAGACTCCAAGATATGAAAACAGAGCCTCTTTGCATTCAATCGGCGCTTACTGCCACGAGTCTGACCATTTTGTCAGTGGTATTCTTTTGGTATCTGGAAAAGGAGGGACAGAAAGAACTGGGTTTAATTAAGTCACAGGAAAAATAATCAGTTTTTCATCCTGGAAGACAGAAGAGGTGGGAAAGTTATGCAGGCTGAAGGCTTTGCAGATTTCCTTTGCATAAGGCTTCGGAGTGTAGAGCTAGCAACAAGCTATTTATTTATTGCAGGCAATGCATTCAAGAGGTTACAGAAAGTACAGGATGGGTGAGCAATGACTACTGGTTGACTTGCACACACTTTTCTTTCAGAGTTCTGCATTTTCTTCTGTACAGTGCATAAGGTTATATGGGTATAAATCACAAGAAAATGTAACGCATCTAATAAAAGCTACAGCATAGATGCTGCAAGCTGGACAGTCTTTACTGAATCAAAACTTCAATTTTTTCTTTTTTTTTTTTTGCAGTTAATCACATTCTACAGGGGTTAAACCATACTTAAGGTAATGATCCCCATACATAAGCACCGAGTTAGTCAACTTTCCAAGGTAACTTTGACAAATACAGATACAAAGGGACAAGGTTGATAAGTGCGCTCTGTGCTGTCGAGATACAGATATGAAACTAGATAGTAGAAGGCACGTCAGTCACACTACTCTCAAGGATATTCCATGTCCACTGTTGCAGCGACTGCCATATGCACATCTCCACAGCCTGCAGTAGCATCTGCCTAAGCAGAGACACTGTACTATAGCATTAAACGGAGACTCCAGTATGCCCCAAGTCTGTGCTGCACAGCACCCCAACATCAAGCAGAAAATACATCTTGCATTTAACAAACACCGCAAAGTGCTACACTTCTTTTCTTTCTGCTACCAAGTTACGGGGAAATGGGCATTACTCAGCACAGGAGACCTCTGAGATCTGTCATCTTGCTTTATATGACGTCTCTACAACACCCTTCAAAAGAACACATCAAGAAACCTAGTTCAGTTCTTGCAGAGGCTGTAAGCTTGGCAAAACAGTGTTGAAGATAGCCTGCGATGTACTCCATCAAATCTGCCTATTTGTTCCGTGCACGCAGCTACCTGTGACCACGCAGAGCCTTTGCTGTCTTCCACTGCTTTCCCACACGGAGCAACTGGCAAGATCATGACCTTGTTTTGCATAACAGCTTGATTCAGATAATCCCGAGTGCTCACAGCCATTTAAATCAGTTGTAATATAAGGAATTTCAGACTGATTTTAATTTTTAAAAAGTTAGATTTGCAGAGTGAAGCACAGTCAGAAAATGCCAGTTTTACAGCTCCCCTCATACTCTTAACCAGTCTCCTGTGCATGCACATTTTGAGGCAGCTTTGTTCAACTTTTACACCCCAACCCCCCAGACCCTACCACATCCAGTCCACAGGATGGCTGGGACTTGCTGAATGAGCAGCTATTCAATATTTCTTTTTCCTTTCATTATTCATTGTGTGGCCTTACATCTTATTTATCATACACTAAGCGCCTCATTGAACAAGGCAGAAATCCGGCAATAAGAACAGCCTGTGAGCATTTAAAGACTGTATTGTAATTCTGGTATTTCCTGACTTCTGTGCATTTCATTTCACTGTAACTTTAATCCACGTCTTTTGTGTTGAATTTCATTGCCTCTTTAAAAAAGAAAAGTGGATAAACAAAGAAATTCCTTCATGAGCAACACATTGACAGACAGCAATAGAGCATTTGTCTTTTATAGATGTGCAATTTAGAGCTGTGGAAATAATTGATTTTTTGCTAGCAAATCAAAATAAAAGTTATTTTTGGGTTGCCCTAAAAGGCATACAAAAAAGCCTAGTCTAAGTTAAAAAGCAAAAAGAATCAGATGAAGCCCCCAAACTAATTCATCTGGATGAATGGAAGTGTTGTATTATTGGGCATAGATTGCTCTATTTTAGGATTTCTAACACCTTCAAAAATAAAGTTTTCATTCCTTTCTGATTTTTTTTTAAACTCCCAAAGTTTTACTTTCATCATCTTCCTACTTCCTTGAAGTTAGTTCTTTCACTTCTCTTCTCCATGCCCACCCCCAAAGATCTCGTCACAATTTCAACTTGACTTTGTGATCGTTTTGACTGACTTAAAGTTGTACATTTGTAAAAAGCTGTTCAGAAAAAGGGAGGAGGGAGGGTTGGGTCGCCCACCTCCTGCTTTAAAGCAACTGACTGGGCAGAATCCCCCGCTGCTTCTGCTCTCACCTCTTCATCATTATTTATAAACTAAGTGCACGACTGTGGCTACACCTCACACAGAGTTAATAGCCTAAAGGCCACACGATGCAATGAATTAATGTGATTACACAGTGGGGTAGGGCTGGGGGCAGACAGGCAGCAACCACAGATTCAGCCCCGTTCTGACTGTGCGTGGTTGGTGGCTCTTTTGCCCGATCAGGGCCTGAAGTACACAATTACTCAGCGAAACAGGATGTTGTTATTTATGTTGCCATAACCCATTAGCCACAGCCAAGGTCCTGTTGTGACAGCCACTCCACACATAGAGACTCCCCCTGCCTGGAAAGAGCCTGAGAGCTGCTCAGGGCAGATCCAGGCTGAGAGGGACTCGGAGGCACCGAGGATGCCGTGTGCCCAGAAGGAAACCACATTCATTAACTACAGGTCCAGGCCCCTCTGCACAGGAGCCACTAACCAATTCTTTCAGCCACCTTAACTGAGGAGGAAGATTTAACAAAATAGGAAAACACACCTTTGCTTTCTTGCATTAGAACGGCGCACACAACTCCCATTTCCCCTTTGCATGATTATTTTCAAGGTCTACTAAAATGCTGAACAAACAGCTGTTCAGAGAAGGTTCACTGCAGCTTCAGTAAGCAAGTGCCAGGGAACAGCCATAGTTCTACTATTGTTTACACTGGCATTGCCTCGCCAAGATTTTCACAGGCACATTTGTTCCCAGTGGCTCAAGTTCCAGGCAAATTAGTTTCTGTGCACCTTAAAAAAGTTAAAAACTAAATCCACTTGCAAACCAGACAGCAAGTGGCAAGTTCTCTCAGAGCTGTAAATGCAGACATTCTTGCCAATTTCGGATGTGATTTGGGAAGAGGGGGAGGATGCGTTTATCAGCTTTCCCCCAAAACCTGTTGGGAAGCAGACAAGGATGCTCAGTTTCCCTCCTAAAAATTGCCAGCACTTTAAAATAGAAATGTGTAAATGCAATCAGTTCTCTACTGGGCACACCAATAGGGAACTAGATCCCAGAGAGAAGACAACACCAACAGTAGTACTACTTCCATGCCTAAGCTGACAGGTCTGATAGCTCAGATTTTTCTGCATCCTTTGTCTCTTGTCCCAGAAAGGTTTATTAGCCTGGGCAGAGAGCTGTGTGAAATGCCTGGGACCAGCTCAGGCCTGGAGCCAGCCTAGCTGCATTCCTACAGCATCAGAGGTATTAAGCTCTGTCAAACCTAAGCTGATCTGTACAGATCCCATGTGGTTGCCCTTGCACCTAAGCAACCTGTTTTATCTACAGTCTGTGTTGTCTGGGAATGAATTATTCAGCATTAATCGATTATTTTTTTTTTCCAAAGAAAAATATCTTTTATTTACAGTTTATCCGAAACACTGAATTTTCTTGCCAAGATGCTCCACCACAGTTACGTACAAATGCTTTTAGTCAATGTCATGTCATCTTTGATCCTACCTTGTTTTCTTAGAATAATTAAAAGAATGGTATGTCAATAAAAACAAAGTATTTTGAGGTAAAAATACTTCTTTTCTGAAAAAGCTGAAGCAGAAAATTTTGATTCTTCAATTTGAAGGAGGGGGATTGGGGCTAAAATGCTTCACAAATCACTTGGGTCAAACAGAATACTCATTTTTGCTGAATGAAGTACGCAACCAAAAATCTTATCCAGCTCCATTTGAAATTTAGCATTTAGAGTGAAAATGTGTGTACAACTTCAGCTTTATGCATAGGTGCATGCTTCACCAACAATAAATTGAACAGAACAGGGCACAAAGACACTGTACTAAATTGCATACTGCAGCCTCCAATTTCGTACTTTCGGATATTTATGGGTAGCTGCAGAGTTGTGGGTGCGCTCATTTTTCATATGCAAATGGTCATTTGCACATCCAGATATGCCTGAAAAATTAAAGACTTGTTTGAGCACTGATGAAATACAACAGCTTCATGTACTGAATAAAAGCACTAAGGCATCATAGCAAAGGGAAAGGGGAAATACAGAAGCATTATGGGAGATGCAAGAAATATTTAAGAGAGAAGCTGAAAATAAATGAAAATTTGCAAAAGCATCCCTATGGGTTTGGAAATTTTCCTTTAGTTAGGAACAGCTTCAGAAATAGAGATAAGCACGACAGCATAATCCAGTTGAAAACCTGCCCTTGGCTTCACACATGATCTCTTAAGACAAGGATGAACCCATGTGGTTGATTGAACGAACACCCTTAAATACATTATACCTTCATATTAATGAAACTACTGAAAGTAAAACACTTGGAAGAAACATTTCACTGCACTAGCACACATGCAGGCTGGTTTAAGGAACGGGCAATGGCCTCCACTCGTTAGCAGTGAAGCTACACTGATTTTATCTGCCAGGCTGATGGCCATAGATTTTGGCACTCATCTCCTCTCTCATATTTACCACAGGTTGTGGAGAGGTGGGTGTCAGGATCCATGAAACAAAGATAGTAGCATCCAAAAAAGCAGGTAGTACTCCCCTTGCAGTTTTGCCAGGGAGGAGTGAAGGACCAGCTAAAATTTGGGGCCTCCTCCCTCCTCACCTCTTTCTCCAGCTCATTCACACATGCTTCCTCAAAATGCAACACCACCCACCCCCCCACCTTAGTTCCTTCCACAGACAACACGACATCAAATCGACAGAGCTGCAACTATTTGACATCCAAGATGATAACAGAACAGCACTTTTGAGCAACACTTGAACAATAGGCAAGAAATGTGACTTCCATAAATGGGTGAATTTACAGCCTGCTGTTCAAGAAATAAACCATTACCCACAAAGCATCATTTCTCTTTGAAGTATGTCACCTGTCACTAAAGGTTAAATAACTCTTGACTGCTCATGCACGGCTGGCAGGGGTAGGTTGTAGCTTTGCAACTTCTTACAGCTTTAATAGGGACTGTGCAGTTATAACCCCCTGCTTTAAGGAACAAGACTTCCCTGACTGTTGGCAGTGGGGGAAATGGATCACTCAACTACAAGTTTGTTACCGGTTTATTCTCCATTATTATTTCATGGAGGAAACAGGTCAAAATACAGTAGGTAGCAATCGCCATGAAATAATGGGCCAACTGCTATGACTGACAGGAGAACATGCAAGAGACACAGGCTCCAGATTTGGGAGCCAACTCGTCTAAAAAGAGCAAAGGTCCCCCCCCCTCTCCAAGAGAGAGTCATGCCATTAGTCTGTGGCAAGTTGTTCCCCATCCAGGGAAAACAGGCACCCCTCATTTTGATGCTTATGACACCCTAGGTAACTAAGACAAAAGATTCATAGCTCAGACCATCTGGTAAAGGAAGCAGGACCAGGTGAATGCAAGCCCACAAGGAGCTCTAGGGAGACCACCAGTGAAGACCAGAATCCTGACTCTGTTCACAAGCTGCTGAAGGAAGAGACAACATCTTCTCTTCTCCCCTCCCCCTGGCCAGGAAAAAACCTGACCACCCCTAAAGTTTCAGGTGCAATCACTTTTTTCCTTGTCTGCTAGCTCTGGAAGGAAGATATCAGCTTAAAACCCTGAACCACATACAGGAGGTGACAGTAGGACAGAAAGTTTACTGATGGAATGGGAGACAACAGAAAACATGCCAGGCATTCAGACAGTGAGGTAAAAAGTACATGCTTCTAGAAATAAGAGACAGTATGTGGACTTGGTAGCCTGCCATTTCCCACAGCGCCTGGTAAGGACAGAGAACTGGGCAGAAATCACTTGCAGAGTCCCTCAGGCATTGGTGAGAAGTGATGGTAACCTTGTCAGACAGGCAGTGCTGCTTGCTTCTCTCTTCTATAGGGAGCACTCATGGATTTTCAAAACGGGAAGTCATTTTTACAGAAGGGATGAAAATATATATACATACTTGATATGGGCAGGGATTTGTGCCTACACAGACAGGCAGTGTCTCTTGAGGCACGAGTACACCTATGCACTGTAGAAGTCCCTCACCCTGTAGTTAGCTAATCAGACTATCAAGGCTTAGTTGCCCACCTCCCCAAAATCCTCTCAGGAAATAAAAGACAGCATGAGAAGTTAAAGCCTCATCTCTCAGCTGGACAGTCATTAGTCCTACAAACATGGCAAAGTGGTCTGTTACTGCTCTTCCATAGTACCTGTGGAATTACCCTCTCAGGCTGAGAAATGTTCAGAAGTGTTTTTTTTGCCAAAGCTCAACTGCATTCCAGTTTTTGCCTTGCAAAGCAGCATCTCAGCAAGAGCTCCCTTCCTCTCTGGAGGACTGCTGCACATTCCAGAGAACCACTGGCTATGCTTTGCCTCCACTTGAAGGAGTTACTGGAGTTGAGAATCTGACCTACAGATAACGACAGATTGACAAAAGAGCCCCAAGAATATTGAGAAACAAAAATCTTTTTTCAAACCTCTTCACTCAGCTGTTTTTCAAATTCAAAGTGTCCATATGGCTAATCAGCATGAAGGGCTTGCTGTGAGAGTAAAAGGATTGCTGGCATCCCAGAAGCAGACAGACATTCAATAACAGGAATAGCACTGTGACATCTAGCAACTTCTGAATCCATTTCCATCTCAAAACTATATCTCCTTCTCCACTCCACCAGAACTGGAAGTAATGACAGCTGTATTCCTGATGATACTGGGGGAAGGAAGGGGAAGTTTGTCCCGGTTTGCTGAAAGCACAAATCACATTTGCATGTTGCATTTAAAGTTTCACACTGGTTATGAAAGCCCATGCCTGCTCCGAACCCCTGTGCCATTCCCCAGTAATCTAGGTCTAATGAATGTAAATGAAAGCTGTCAGGGAAGAAGAGCACAACACAGGAGGAAGCACAGGTTGTATAAATGTTGTATTACCCATTCTTATCCAGTAAAACTAACCCCTTGCCCTCAGGGTGGGTTCTCAACCTGCTAAGAGCCCTCCATTGGGCTGGCTGCAAGAACTGCAGATGAACACCGTCATGCAGGTTTGCCATCCTCTCCATTCCTTATTTTATCTAGGAAGACTTCTAGTTGTAATGTAGACAGTTGCAGTGTGGCATCACAAAGATGCATCTCTCTGAAGCCTCCTGTTCTTAACAGGAAGACTAGTAGCTAATCTACCTTCCCCTGAGGAACCATCTATGAAGCTTTTAAGGAACCAGACAGCAGACCCAACAGGAGAGGGGGCTCACGGACTGACTCTTTGTCTTAAAACCTTTGGCAAAGCTGGTAGTGCTCTGAAGTTCAGACAAATCTAGACAGGACCTAAGTCATTTGCCCTTAAAGAGGCCAAGTAGTAAGTTACCCAAGCCACAAACAGCGTCACAAGAATATTCTGTTCTCTATCACTTTTCAGGGGCCAGTGGATGTGGCGGCACAAAAGCATGCATTTCACTGCAACAAGCTCTGTATTCTTAAAGAGATTTGTTCTCTTCCTTCATGAACCTTTCCAGTACCGCCCAGCTGGAGAGAAATGTGCATGCAACGATTTGGCACCTTTCCTCTCACTTGACAGCCAAGAGAAATCCAGAGACCAGTTTCCCCAGTGCCCTGACAACCCTACAGGGATTGGATATTCATTTCCATTCCCATGCCAGATGACAAGCAAGTTATAAATTGTATTCAATCCTACCATCCCTTGTTTATCTACCATGACAGTCTTCTCTGGCTCCTGTGTGGCTAGGAGCCCAGAGGGCATGCATGACCTTTTTCAAGCTGTTCTAAGTTGTGATAAACTCTTCTGCCCCCCTTTCTATTTTCCATCATTTTATTCATGCCCTGCCCTTCTCCCTCTCCAACATCCCTTTATTGCAATCCTCCTAGAACTTTATCTTCTCCTGTCTCACTGTCCATGAATTACAGCCTCTCTTACTTTCCTCTCTTTTCCTCTTCTCGTTCCCTTTGATGGTTTCTCTTTTATTTCTCTCCTCCATTTGTTGAGCAGGCCAAGCTTTCACCCAGACACTCCATTAACCCAAGCCTCCTCCGACTTGCTGCAGTGCTGAAAACAAATGAAAACTGGGCTCTTCTCACTACCTCCTTCTCCACTCCCTGCTTTCATTTATCTTTGCTCCCTCGCGCTTTTTACCTCTTCCCCCTTCTCTCTTCAGGCACAGCATTGTACCTGGTTCTTTCAATCTGCTGTCGTTTTCTGAGCTCCCTGTTTTGCTCATCTTCCAATCCCTCATCACCACTCTCTGAAAGTTAAGGTCAGAGATTAGTCCTTTGCAGCTGCCCTAGTGCCGAGTTGAACCAAACATCACTTACATCCAGAAATCTCCTTTCAGGGCCACCTGGCAGGGTGAACTAAGACATCTTGCATTTCTTGCCAAGGCCTGAGTTGCTGAACTAGTAGAGAGACAGAATTATTTATAGAGACAGCTTATGGGCATGTTATCAAGATGATGGCTCAACACCTCAGAGCCAGCCCTGCCAATATTCCAGGTAGTAATGAATAAAAAATAGGGGGGAGATGGGAGACATGACAAATCCTTTAGCTGGGATTTGGTTTCCAACAGTGAGATTTGACTAATTTTCCCTCTCACACAGACAAAAGAAAAAGGGGGCATCAGAATCTTTGATCTTCAGAAATATGGGAATCTGTACTTACGGTAAACATGAAAGCCATCTGATTCTTTGACTTCCTAGTGTCAGAGCTGTTAGTTTTTACACAACCCTTAAGCAACTCACTAGTGAGTGCTGAAACTTGCAGGTTTGTATTTAGTTGTCTCATTACATAGCAAGACAGAAGAGAAAATGCACTAATACAAGACTCAAAAAGATTTTGTGATTGCATTGCCTCTGATAACCCTCATTGTACAGCTGAGACGGAACCATTTTTGAAGCATCATGTGCAGATGACAATACAAACAAGGCCACCACAGGTGCAAGAAAAACAATAACCAATTCTGGGTGAAGATGGTGTTCATACTTAACTGAGGCAATTCCACCTTTACCTCAGCAGCACCAATACCCACCACAAGAACACACCAGGGCTGAGGAGCTTATTGCAGTTGCCTCATGTGAGGAAAGACTGAGATGCTATGGGCATTCCCGGCAGGCAAAAAAAAAAATCTGAGAACCACAGATGAAGAGTGCCCTTCATCCTATACAGAGCATGACAGAAATTACATCTCAGCAGCAGGAGGAAGATAGTGAGCTTCACAGATGTAATTTCCATAAGAGTTACAGGACTATCCATTAAGAATCTTAAACCATGGGCAACAGAAGGAGATGGGCTTGATCCAGTTAAAAGTCTGTTTGGTCCTGGCTAAAAGTACTGACTGAAGCTTTCACCAGCGTTGCGGTTTCTCCTGCAAGAATTGTGGCACCCGAAACAGCAGAGCTCATTTCACAGCCTCTCTCTATGGTGCCATTTCAAATAGCTACCTAGGTAGTTATTTCCATAAAACAGAATAAAACCTTTTAATCACTTAATTTTGACACTTCTGGTTGATATCAGCCAATGTGTTCAAACAGTGAAAGAGGCAAAACAAACAGGAACAGACATACACACGAAATGGTTTCCTAAGTTTCCTTTTGTTAAGGGGCTAAAAGGCACAGCGCCAGAAATAAGACATATGGAAGGCCAGTTATACCAAATTGAGAAGCAGCACAGAATTCCTAGCAAAAGAATGGCATCATAACTCAACAGGCATTTCTGATGGCAAAATGTGGAGAAATGACAAAAAGGGAAATCAATGGGGTATTGTATTATGCGGCTATAAAGTATTCAAGAAGGATAGACTTGGGCCAAGTTTTCCTCTAGCATAACTCCAATGACTTCAGTAGAGTTATGGCAGTAAGGACACTGGTCCTCTAATGCAGAGACCATTACAGTAGCGATAGACTCAATTCCCACAGTATCCAGTGACATGACATCACTGCAGGCACAGTCTTAGTTTAGCATCTGTCTTGACAGAAATACCAAGCTGTAAACATACTTTAGAGTTATAATACAAGCTTTCTGCTCAAGAAAAGGCACACATTCCACAATGATGAAGGAAATCAAAGGGAAAAGGAAGTCTAATGTAACAGCTACCTGACCAGCCACAAAGAAAAGAAACAATTTTAGTTTAAGTGCTTCTTGAAACTGCCAGATTGAAAACTGTTTTTCCATTAATTCAGACAAGTTAAAATAAAGGTAATTATTGACAAGCTGATGTATACCAGTGACCAGAATATCATCCAGTTCACATTCTTAAAACAGCAATCAGAACAAAATACAAGAGTCTTTTAGATGCACAAGGTACTATCACTTAATCAGAAATCAGCAAGAGAGAGTAAACACTAAACGTTTCCATTATGCCTGAAGTGCAGTGTAGTGCATAATAACTCTGACTATTTTTTTCCTATATGTGCTAATGATTTGTAAAAATAAGTAATAAGGTGAAAAAATTTCAAAAGTAGCAAGATGCATCTAGTACAGACTGTAGAACAAGAAGACTCTTCCAAGGTCTCCAGTCAAGCTGGGTGCATGCACAGCACAATGGCAGACAAGCGCCCTCTTGACAAATGGAAGGTAACACAGTAGAAAACAGTTTGAACTGTCCATACACTGACAGCTGCAGCCAGTATTAATTGTGACCACTCAGGGAAGAGACCTGGGGTGTCACTGGGGACAGCTCAATGACAGTCTGATCAATATGCACAGGCAGTGGAGGAGGGTGAGGGGCAGCAAAAGTAGTACGTGGTTGATTAATGTACCCAAGCACATTCTAGTACCACCATACAAATTAGGGGTATACTGTCATTTACAATGCTACATGTGGTTCCAGCAAACAACCCCCTCCCCACCTCCACCCCCTGTGGTACCATACAGCTAAACCATCAGGGATCAAAACCACAGACAAATACAATTACTGCCTGCATGAGGCCACAGATGCTTCCAAGGACAAAGTTAACTTTCATCCTAGTGGGGCAGATGCCTTTGCTATGGAAGATGACTGAGGGCCTCCCTAAGGCCTCATCTTCAAAGGCAAGCTGAATCCTGAGTCATAACATCCCCGAAAAAAAAAATGCCTTTGCTATGGAAGATGACTGAGGGCCTCCCTAAGGCCTCATCTTCAAAGGCAAGCTGAATCCTGAGTCATAACATCCCTGAAAAAAAAAAAAAATAAAATACTAAGCTCCTACTCAAAGATGACCAAAATAAGGAAGCCAAGCAATTCCAGCACTCATTAACAGGACTTCAAAAATCAAAAGTCAGCGTATACCTGATCCCTGGTGGTAGGGTTACAGTCTGCCTTGACCCAGAGGCAGGAAACAACCTTGGTGCAAAGCAGGTCTCTGCAGATCTTCACCCCCATTTCTGAGGCCCCAAGCACACCTTCATACAAACCAGCCATGTGGGAGACGGCTTCTGCCTGGTTCAGCTACGCTGAATCTGGCCAGTTTGTGAGCCTACATCTTTGCCAAAGCTGATGTCAGCAGCACAGCTTGGACAGGGTGTGAAAAATACACTGGCATCTCCCACCCAGCCAACTGCCCGTGCCTGCCCCCATCCTTCACAATTTAACATACAGAACTAGAGCACCACTAGCCTGCCCAGAGGCCACCATCCACCCAACCTCGCTTACCAGCTCATCTTGATAACTGTGAAGACGACTAGAGGAGCAAAGGAGGGGTAATCGGCTGTATCCCGCTAAGATCTGACAGTCACAATAAACCTGGACAGACCACGAAATAAAGCTCTTCCTGTTCTTTATCTAAAGTTACCCCCCTCCACTTGTCTCTGAATAAGATGGGAAAGAAGGGGAAGAAAACATCCTCCTCAGGACTGAAAATGATCTTTTGACCTTCCAAGTCAGCACTACTTGTTTTCAGCACTACTGCATCTTCTTTTTGCTTAACGATATCCTTGGAAGCAAGTTTGCTGCCATAAAAGAAATTGCTGCAGCTGTAAATAGTGATGAACACTGAATATTCTTTACAATTTCTGGCAATCTCTTGTGTCACGCCCATGACTGCACTCTAATTATCCAATTAGGAAGCAGGAAGAAGAGCACATGGCTTATTGTGTCCGGCCAGATCTTACATGCATCACTCAAACTGTGAATATCAAACAAATTGTTCACAAATTAGTGAGACCAAAATTATTCACAGAAATTCTTTGAATAATCTCAAATAGCCAATAAATTGAGGGAGAGCAAGAAGTGATGATGATCTGCTTATCAGCAATTCAGGAACATGAACAGGAAGCCAAGTTTGCCAGGCTTCTAAAAGTTGTTTTAATTTTCACCGTAACAAGTATGTGAATTTGACTGAGCACTGCAGACTACCTTTGAAGTTTAGTGAATAAAAACAGGCTCAAGTATGGTCAAATTTAAATAAAGACAGGATGCTTCCAGAGCTGTCATGATTTTTCACACACACACACACACACACACCCCGTTATCTGTAAATTGTTTACCCAGCACTCCATGCTCGCAATCACTGCTGACAATATAGTTAAGTGCATGATACTAAAGAAAATGGCTTGAACAAGACAGACTTTGTGATTTCACAGAACTTAAGGTTGGGTTTATGTTCTCTTCCTCCTCAGACAAATCCACTGACCCATGAATTTCCTCAACCAATTTTTGTAAGCCCTTGAAGTTTCTGGTTTTCCATTTTTGTCTTAACATTCTCAAGCCATTTCAAAAAATACAGTATTTTCAAGAGAGGAGACTGAATATGCATTGAAGCCTTCAGTTTTTTGAGGCTCTCATATTAGATGAGCATCTAACACAAAGTTCTGGGAAACTGTTTTAATTTCATGCACTCTTTTCACCAGTTTTTCAGGAATCTTAGCAGTATATACCCCCACCTCTTACTCAGTTCTGAAAAGAGGAGGAAAAGTTATTTCTGCGGGAATTACTTTTACTGTAAGAAGGAGATCCAAGGGAAAGTGCTAAGAAAAAGCTGTTTCTCTTCTTTTTCTGGGATGAGAGACAGACAAACAGAAGTTCATGACAAAGCCCTCTGATGACTAATTCCTTTTGTTGCAATAAATGCTGACACCTCTCCACCCCCACACAGACACACACTTGATTATTAGATACTGCTCAGATGCATATTCTAACTGAATATTTCAGAAAAGATGTACACCCTGGTTGACAAGCAATACAGAAGAAGGCAGAGTAGTTCACTGGTCACGCAAACAAAGCTGCTTCCCTGTAGCAGGGGAAAAAGTACATGATACCTTAACTGTTCCCAATATAATTTCATTACCACTAATTGCTTGGTCAGCTCCTACTGACTATTTAAAAAAAAATGCATGGATACCACTTGCCAATGCGCCTTTTCTCTGCCTGCATGTACTCACACTTAGCAGACTGTGACAGTGCATTCCCCATTTACCCAAACTTCTCACAGATATAGAAGCCTATCTTGCACATCAAAACACACCCCTCAAATCACAGCATAACAGTTATTTTATCGTAGTGATTAAAGCACAGCCTGTTACCTTAAATAGGTATGCAGGTTTTTTTTAATAGATGACCAGGTCTTCTGCAATTTTGTCTCCTCTCCCCACCCTAATATGTACATTTTTCAGTGTCTACCTAGAAACAAGTAAAAAGGATCTCATGTTTAAAGAATGAGGGCTTATCACCTTCTGATAATTAAGCTTCTTTAAGGGGTCTCAAGGTGCACAAGCAGCCTCATGGAATGGCCCATAATCACTACTCACTGCTAAAAACCTTGCCTATATTATACGAAACATGAAATAGCTAGGAATACAAGGAATACAACTAGGAATTCAACCCATAAAGCCGCCTTTGTGCGACTGAGAAGCCTCAGAAGTGCTTTGAAAGGCTTGAAGGAAGAGAAATGATTTTAACAAAAGAACAAAAAAAAAGAAAACTTGAAAGAAAATAGAAGTTCTGAAGTGTGTGGGGGTGGGAGAAGTCTTCAGTGTTAGGAACACCAAAGAGATCTCTAACTCAAAGCTACCAGAATAGCTTAAACAAGCTAAGGTGGCTGTGGCTTGATATTCTTACTTTGGCAGCAACTGTAGTTTGTTGCCCAGGGGACTGCACTGTGGATCTGACTGGACTGTGGTTTGATTTGCAAAGGACCTAGAGGACAGTTGCTCTCTATAACCCAACAAGAGCATTTCAGCTTCCAGGAGGCTATGGAGCTGTGCTTTCGTGCCGTAGCTCGCTGGCAAGGAAACCACAGCCTACCTCTTCTAATTAGTGCCAAGCGCAGGCCAAGGGACACAGGCAGGAGGAAGAGGGCCCGTGTTTGCCATGCATGAGCAGCTCCCAGATAGCCACCAAAGGGCTGAGAGGAGAAAGGGGCCAGCAGCCCCTCAGCTGCAACTGCACCACGGCTTGAAATTCCCATCTCCGCCCACTCCCCTGGGGTATTTTATGAGCCATTTTGGTTAGCGAACATTGGCTCCTAAAATTAATGAGCGTGTCTGTTTTCAACATACGGTCAATTGCTGATTGTTCTGATCTGGTGAGCTAGGCTGATGAATACATACCACCCACAGATAAAGAAAGAGCTGGGATTTCCTGCCGTGTGTTGAGAAAAGGGAAGAGAAAAAAAACCCAGCAAAAAACCTAAGCCAAATGCCAAAGATACATCAGGGTGGCCCTGCACCCAAAAATGCACTTAATAAGGACCTGAACTATGAAAAGGTGTTTCTGCTGCAGCTTAGGTTTTACTGAACACTTGTATCTGGTCATTTCTCTTTTTTCTGTAGCCAACAACAGACCCCAGGTCCTGTAGCCCTGGCCTTCACTGAATGCCAAATCACAGATATAAAAAGGCACCTTCTTCTCACTCCTCTCACTCATGGGAATAGATAACAACATCAAATTCTAACACACTGGTCAACTTGTCCTCTTACAGTAACACCCAGCCACAGCTACGCATCCACTTCATGCTGTCACTTCACACCAGTGCATACTCAGCTACCCGATTCCCCAGGGAAGTGGCTCAGCACAGCTGGAGGAACACACGCACATGGCCATTTCACCAACTGACCCCATGCACTACTTGCACAGTCATGTTTGACAGCAGGTGCAGCTAGTCAACCCAAAATGTCAAGTAATAAAAGTTCTGATTAAGAATAAAATAAAAGAAAAAGGCCAAACAGCCCTTGCCAGTCATAAGACGTGTTGCCCACCAGTAAATTAAAATTTTTATGCCACCGCGTACATTGGCTGTAGATAGCAGGCACATGCATGTGTTCACCTCATGAAAAATACATGAAGATCTAAGTGGCATTAATAGTGTTTATGAGCCCATCACCTGGACAGATATTCCCTTTATGGTTCTAATGAAATAACACAGAGGAAGACACACAGAGACCATAACCTTCTCAAAAGAAAAAAAAAACCACCCTAATCTGTATTCCTGAACCCCCCCCGACCTGAATTCTTGATGTCCCAAAATGAAAAGAAAATACAGTCTGCCAGAACCGACCTACTAAAGAGCCCCCTTCATTTAACAGCAAAGCATCTGCCAACCTTGTTATACATCTGTCACGCATACATCAGGCTGGGCTCACAGGAGTGAGGAGATGAACAGGAACTGGGAACAGGAGGCAGCTGGTAAAAGAGGAGGGAAAGGAAAAGCAGATAGCATGTGAGGGTGGTGGAGCAGAGGACAAACAGGAGAGGTGGAAAAGCGGAGAGCAAGAGGGAAAGTTAAAGGGAGGTAAGGGAGAGAGCTTTAGATCGATCGCCGAGTCTGTAATAACTCAGTCACAGGGCTCTGATGATCTCTAAACAGACTGAGCTCTGCTCTTGTAGTTTATGATACCAGCAGAACCATTTGATTGAGTTACGGTTCTTCAATTGATCGCTCCATATCAGTAATCTTTGACTTCTCTACTCACCAGCCAGCTCCTCTTACAAAGGCAAGCTTTGATGGCAAGGAATGCTTTCCTGACATTTTTTAGCTGGAGCAAATCAGTATAAGAGTTGAATTGCTTTCGTTGACATTTCACAGGGAGAGCAGCACGGCAGGTACCACTGCCAGTCCTTGATAGCAATGAAAGGGCAGCTAAGAAGAGACAAACACACTTGGGCATACAACGTGCAACCCTTTGAACTAGGCAAAGATGAAGGCTACTTCCAGATAAAACGTGCCTGCACCCTCACGCCATACATCCATTCTTTTCAAGATGTCCTGCTCATATCCAGCTTTACTGAGCAAGCACTGGTGCTGCCAAAAGCTGCTGCCTTTTTGCATTTCACTGAGGGGCGAGGACATGCCTGCCTCACTGTTTGCGTACAACAGAACAGAGTGCATTAGTGCAGAGCGTAGGAAGCCGTCACAGGCAGGACCCCACTGCATTAGGTGCTGTACAAAGACAAAAGAGGAACAGTTTCTGCCTGAAGGATTTAATATCCATACGCGAAATCAGAGCTAAGAGTTGGACATAGAGATGGTAAACTACACAGAAACAGAAAGAACATTTTAAGCATTTTGAGACACGCTGGTCTGGATGAAATGCCAATCTAAATCAATCTAAAAAACCAATTAAGCCTTACACGTTCTTAAACAGGAATTGAATCTGGACTGTTACTTTGATGAGTTTTAAGCTCAAAGCTTAAATATTTAACTTTCTTGTGTTTCTGCCTAGCATACTTGTTGCCTAACTTCTGAGTATTCAGGTTTGGGGCTTTGCTTTTGAAAGCACCACAATAGGAGAAAATTTCACAAGAGATCTGAAGGGGAAAAAAAAAAACAGCGTCAACTCTGCCCACTTTTATAGGAAACTCTAACTTCTCTTCTATCCAGAGGAGAGGATCAAAGCACAAGGAAAAACATTAAGTAGTCATATATCAACACTACAAATGCAGAATGAAACGAGATAGAGACTACTTTACCTGTAGCAGGGACTTCAAACTGTCTGAAGTCAGCAGCTCTGAATTGATGGAGGGGGAGACTGCAGGGAAGATGAGCAGAGTGTACTAGACATCAGCAACTCTGCACCTTATACACCGACCCTTGGTGGTTACCAGGTAACAGAAGCTGGAACAATCTCACCATTGTTCTGCGTTAACCCAAGCCAAGCTAACCCTAGGCCATTTTCAACTACTTTTGGCCCATTACCTTCCCATCCTTCCAAGTCTAATAAACATAATTTTTTGTCAGGCGGGAAACACTGACCTTGCTGTATCTGTCTCTATTACTAATAGCTGACAAGCGGGCAGACAAAGATACTTGAAAAAAAAAAATCTGAAGCTTATAATGACAATTCTCAAAGCCAGGTCAAATCTTGAGCAATGACAGGTATCAGAGGGCAGCTGAGGCACAGGGTACTTCTTTAGACTTGGGTCTATAGCAAAGCAACTCTACCCTGAGGCAAATACATCATTTCACTAGAAGTCTGCAGCACCTTGAGAAAGAGACACACACCCACAGCTAATATATTTCTAACTTCAGTAACTATCTCCTTTTTGGAACTGCCAAGACAAGTGATGCATCGATTTTCCTACAGCTCACCCTGCATGATTGGTATCAAGGCTGTGTAGGCGTCTGGCGAAGTGTTCACAAATTTCTCTGAAAAAGTAAAGACAAAGAAATCCACAACTGTAATCAAGTTTGAGATGCTGAGACCAGTACAAAAGCTTCTCTATAAGGCAGGCTCATTCTATGCAGCCAGAATTGAAACTGAGCCCTTACTGAAATCTCATCCGAAGACCTTTGCAGAAAGCACCTGCAATATTATATGCATGTACTTGGAAAGTAACCTTTGCAGAGGCAGCCACAGCAGGGCACGCAGAATTTGCATTTTGGAGCTAGATAGCGAACCAGGCTGCAGAGACATGATGAAAATGCACACAGAATTTGCATTTTGGAGCTAGATAGAGAACCAGGTTGCAGAGACATGATGAAAAGGAAGAAGAAATCTATAACTGGCCATTGAAATCCCTGCTGGAGCATGGGGCAGGAAGCATACAAGTGTCACTGGAGGTGGGGTGGGGTGTCATATTGATGACTGACATTTTCTGTCAAGGCTTTAGGCTGCAACTGCATCCAATTCAGCTGATCAGTCACTATCAGCTCCTGCCTTCTACATCACACCTGTATTTTTGCTCACTGGATTTAAAGATATACACATACATGACAGAAATAGCTCTGAAGATATAGACAAGAGACATGAGGGTCCCACCATGGGCTCTTATTTGTGGAGTGAGCTGCCCAAGGGGGAAACAGAAGACTAGAAACTGCCACCCACATGTATTAACTAATTCATCTCCCAGAGGTAGAACTGCTCCTTATAGGACATTTGGCAAATGCTGTTGTCACTGGAGAAAATCCAAGCCCAGGGGAACTGCATACAACTACAGCAGAAATCTGCATGAGCAGAACCCAGGTCCTGTATCTTCTAAATCAGAGCTGAGTTCCCACTACCTTACTGGTACAGCCTCCCAACATATTCCTCCTCCCCTCCAATGTTAAGATATAGCATTTTTTTTTATAGTGTGTGCAGATGCTGAATTTTTTGCATATAAAGTTTATCATCTAATCACTCACTCATGGAATAAAGTGCCGAGTAACATTTGAGTAATCAGACCGAATGCATAAATATCCTATAGTTACACAGTTGTTACAGCATATCATTTCCTAGTTAGTTTTCTGCTTTTACAGCTCTCATCAGTGGTGACTTCAGTGCCCTCCCAAACATTAAATCATCTCTACAGAAATTATATCAGGTGGGGAAGGAAGAGAACAACATTGGTCTTCCCACTAAAGAGAGGAGAATAGCAGGCAGAGAGGAAGGTGATGAGCAACCATTACTTCCTCAGACCCCTCGGGACGTGAATTCCCCACATGATCTGCCCATGGCCCGGAAGACACAGACCTCTAACCTCTAGCACTCCCACCACATGGCCCTTCTCCCCTTTGCATTTTGGAAGGCAGCCCAGTCTAACAACAGGTCCTATAGCTGGCACCTACCCCTCCCTTGTGGTGTAAACAAGCCTTTGCAGAAGCTCCATTTCCAGGCCTTGCTCCCCTGGCACAGGTCACATTTAGGGAATTCGGCAGTCTTGCCACTGGTGAGGCAAGGCTGATGCCTTCAGCAAGGTCTGGTGCTGTCTTCAGTTTCTGCGTATAGCTGCTCAGAGGGCTACAGCACACCTGTAGAATTACTCCCCCTCTCACACAGAATATAACCAGTCTAAGCCTAAGAGCTAACAAATAGTAAGAAAAAAATAACATTAAAGACAACTTTACCAAATTCCACTATTTCAGCATTTACTTCCCTTTCCAATTCTGCTCAAAACTCCAAATTTGGGCTTTTATAAAAGGGAACATTTTGAAAACCTTGAATCAGCACAAGAAATTATTTAACACTTTTGCAAATAAAAGTTACATGATTATACTTATTGAATCAAACACTTTGTTTCAATTTGTTGAACCAGTTCCCCCTTCCTCCCCACAGAACAGCCATGCTCCAAGAAGGTATTGTGTTTTCTCAAGGGGCTTTTAATCAGTTTATCTCACTTTCTCATTGTCTTCCATATACCAGATTATCCAGCTCCAGTTTGCGTCCTCTGATGTAACACAGCTCTTTGACCAGCAATACACCTTCGTTTCAACCAGAAGAGACCACAGCGTCTTTGGAAACACAAGCCCCAGGAATCATTCAGCCCACTCTACAGAGTGGGCATGGGAGCAACAGGAACACATTTTCCATGGAAACTTTCTGGTCAGCTCAATCAGGAATTCCAAAAGAATATAAACACAAACATTTGTTGTTTATCGAGGAAAAATCCCCCATGCATGAGAGGAATACTGACAATGGCTCCTTGACCGGTAGATGCTAATTTAACAGAGTAAGACAACAACTTGAACTCCAGAGACTTCATTATGGAGGCGGTGCTCATACTGAAGTGAACAGAGATGCTCTGAATACTTTAATGTTTCAGAGGGACCTGGCTCATTTCTGATAGGGCACAAACTTCCAATAATCTGATGGTTTAGAGATCATTCATACTCCAGTTGCTTTCTAGGATATTGGCCTCACACACATGTATTCTCAATCTGCCTTTTGGCTGGAAAAGACCCTGTTATACCTTATTGTGCTTCTCCTGGTATTCAAAACAAAAACAATTAAGGGTCAGATGAATGAGACAATGAGCAAGAAGGATACAAAAAATAGGACAGATGAGGACTACAACAGTTGAAGTCACCTTGGACATCTTCAGGCTTCCAATGCTGAGAACTATACAAATCACAAGGAGCCATGAACCAGGGAGATGGTGCCTTCGTGGTGTGCAACATCAGAAATCCAGGCTAGTAAGCTCTGTCAGATGCAGGCAGACCTAGCATATCTAGCAGCGCTAGCAAGAGACCCTGGAACAGCTATTGGCATCTGGCACCTACCACTGCCAGCACTTCCTCATGTGAAACACAGGTAGCACCACTGGTGAGTTCCCACTGGGACTAGATATCATGCTGTCCCCAGTGGGGAAAACACACTCTGATAAATGGGCTAAACACACTGAGATTTGCTGGTTCCATGGAAAACATTGAAATGTGAGCCGCCTGCAAAATTTAAATAGGCCACATAAATAGGTCCTCGTGTCTCAGGCACAGGAGACGCACAAATGACTTCCAGTCCAGGCAGCCTGGCAGGGATGCAGCCGCTGCTCTCCTCTTGCCATTGTCCAGCAGGAGTGCAGAATCAAGCATGCATGTATTATAACTCACAGCAGTTCTGCAAAGCTAGCGGCGAGGCAGAGGGCAGCATGCCTGAAGTACTCTTCACTCTCATCAGGCTGTGGTGAAGTGACCTGGGAGTAGCTGATTGCAATCACAGTCTCCTGCTGAGAGATGGATGCTACAAAAGGCAGTTTCCAACTGGACTGGGGTAAGATATAGTAACTTTGGTGACAAAAAATGAAGGCTCAAAAAGAGAGATGAATTCTGGGACAGCAGAAGAGAGAACAGAGCATGGATCTGCGCTCAAATAAAAATTTAGACTACATCCCAGGGCATACACAGATGGGCCCAAGCAGATGTGCCCTCCAAGCAGCTCTTGCATGAATAAGGCACCCCAATCAAGGGCTTCAGCTCAGGCAGCCCAAAAACATTGTTCTTTGTTATTTTTTTAAATTTTAAACCCCCTTCATTTCCAATTCAAGCCATATAAGGACAGAGTAAGTCGCCATCAATTTTAATTGTTAGCTTTTACTGGAAACATCCCATTTCTATAACAACTGAACATCTATCTGTTTAAGTGTCTCAGACCTCCAATCATGTTTAGTCAAGGGTGAACTGCACCGCTATTCCAAATTCAGACCAAGCTAAGATCAACCATGACTTTTCCACAAGGCCTCTGCAGACCTTCTTACTGCTCCCTTGCTGCTGTAGGACCAAAGAACCAATAGCAAACCCAAGTGGCTTTTAGGAATCAAGAATATTTCAGAAAAAGTAGATACAGGTGGAAAAGAAATATACGTATTTCTAGCTTATTAAATATTCAGTACAATTTCCATATGGGGTTGCATAAGCAGAAATGGCTTTAAAGTTCATTACAAAAATCTTGTTACTGCTTATTAGCTCCAAGGTCTGGCTAGCACAGTACATTTCTTTTGTTCATAAAGGACTTAATGCTTCAGAGAGAGTTTGCAAAAGCTGTTCAGGGTTTTTAACATCCCTAGTTCCCAGACTGGCAAAACAAATCACTGCCTTTCACATAGCCCCATCTTCATTTGACAGGACCCTTGAAAACAGCGGGCAAAGGCCTGAGCTAAGATGCCTGTAGCCATCGTCATCTTGTCTGTTCTCCCCATGCCTCCCCAAGAAGTTAGATCAAAGAATCCCCATGGGGACACCTCATTAAAAAGCAACTCCTTTCCTTGACCAGGTCACCAGCAGCATTACATAAGGTTACAAGTTCTTGTCCATCAGACAATGCTTATAAATAGCAGAGAGATAGTACTGTCCCTCCTTTTTTAATAAAAACTGCAGAAACCGCAGAGAATGACTCCAGAAGGCTGGGAAGGGAGAAAGGTTGTCCTTCTGAAACACTTCTCCTTTATACACACCTGACCACATTAAGAACAAGCGGCTCAAAGACATGTACTTTAACATTAAAGGGAGAGGGGGGAAAAAAAAAAAAAAAAGACACCAACAAAACCCCAAGGGAGTGCTCTGAGCAGCAGAACTAATGAAGCCTCATTTTCTACAGATTTGCATCTCATGATTGATTGACTTCAGTGCATAAGGAAGAGAAAGCACCAGCTGAAACTTTGCCTGCCCTTGGGGCATTTATAACAACTCACTCCTGTGGATTTTTGCATCTATTATGGTTTGGGTTCATGCTGTGGAGTCTCCTGCACTGGGGAGTTCAGAAGGCCCTATGGGAAGCAATTTCACTCAGCTTAGCCATCAATGCAAGGGGAGGCCTTGCAAGTGCTGTGGCAGAGACCAAAAGGTGCTGACATGGGGTAATTTGAGAGAGCCTGAGTCCATGGACAACTTCATCTTGCCTGGGCTGGGCTGAATTGGAGCCCAGAGGAAATTATAATTTTGTTTTGTCACAAGGCATGGAAATAGAAACATTTATGACTAAACAGGTTTGTCAGGTGCCCATAGGCACTACTTACATGGAAGTTTTTGCCTGAGCATTTGATGTTGAAATAGCATTTTACAGCTGAGACAGAGCACTGACAATCCCCACATTTTCTTAGCTGTGCATTCAGAGCAGCCTGGGTAGTAGGAAGAGAATCAAGTCCTCTTGAAGTCTCTCAAGCTGCAAGAATGGAGACACCTCAAACTAGAGGCCAAATGCCAAAAACAGAGGCCCTACCAAGCCTCCGAAAGCTCCTAGAAGGAATCAGTGGCACAGCCATAAGCAGAGTTACAGCTTCTTCTGACAAGTGCATGAAATCCCTGCCAGCACTGGTCATTCATAACCACTGCAAGCACACCCCTGCTGGGATCCCACCGAACACCGACAGCTCGATGGAGTGTCATCTCTTCAGGTTGAGCAGCCACTTCCCTGGCACACCGGAGTCCCGGGCGTTTGTTGTGCCTGAAGCAATTTTACATGAGACAGGAACAAAGTAATTAAACATTGAATCCTCGGGAAATAGAAGACTGCGCTTGTCATTGCCGAGTCCCTCCTGCTAACTGGGAGCACCTTGATGACGAGTGACCTCACGTGGGCTCCAGGTGATACACCAGCTTTTCCTCTCAAATTAATATACTGCTTCACCATCCAGGAGAGAGACCCCTTTTATTCTTTAAGAACAGTGTTTAAAGATTAGGTAATTAAGTTCCTTATTCTGACTCTCAAGCCAACGCTGCAGCTGGACAGAAGATGAGTAACAAGGCTTACATTTTAGACTCCCCAAACTACCAATGCTACTAAACATTTGCACCCTGTAAAAGGATCAGCTAGGTAATCAAAATACTGTATGCAAAGGGAAAAATTTATAAGTGCTAAGCTTCCATGTCTGTCAAATCCTTCAAAATCTTGGCAGTTCCGCTTTCCAATTAAAAGAAACCCGTCTACTTAAAACCATTCCTGTCCTCTCCTTTTGATAAGGCTGTCTCACACCACTTATCAATCCACAAATGCTTGAGATTGGGAGGTTGCTCCACATCACATTACAATACCTATCACTATTTATTTTACCGTAGCAATGAGCTTTGGTAGTGCCCAATTTTATGCCAAGCTGTACAAACACACAGAGATACTTCCTGCCATACAAATAGACACAATGAGGGATGGTGGTATCACATGCCTTCACACAAGGTAAATGAGAAAAATCTTGTAAACTATCCACAATCACTCAGGTAGTCTGTGAGACAGCTTAAAATAGCTCTCTTGAGTTCCAGTCCAGTGCCTTGAATGTTAATCCTTGGTCTTTTGGTTCACAAAAGAGTACCTCTACTACCAGGAGTATCTGTACCACTACAAAAGAGCATCTGTACTACCAAGACAGCCAGTCAGCAATATCACCCCACTTTTACACTTTATTCCCCAGCCCCTTTTACATGCATATGTAGTAAATTTTCATGCAAGACTACCCTACTGCCAAATGTTACACACAATATGGAGCTATATAAAACAAATACTGTTTGTACTCATAAAGAAAAGAGATTGATAGACAGGCAAGCCCTCAAAAGCTGAACAGGTTAAGTACAGACACTACATTCTGTAAGCGAAGGGTGAGACCAGCATGAATACTATGGTCAGGCAAAAATTTATGAAATAATTCAGAGCTTATGTCACAATTACTTATGCGAAAGCAAACAGTAAAAGAATAAATATATGTGATTCAATCTAATGCATGAGAGAGAAGAGGAATGTTAAGTGCTGGATAGACACACGCATTCTTAAATCATAAATGTGAAATTAAACAAGTAGCTCTGTGAGCCATAGAGCTAATGAAAACCTTTTTCCTACAGCTGTGCATCTCATGGCTGGGCAGCTTCAATGGCTGAGAAGGTGTGAATGCCAAGTAAAGCTTCCTCCACAGTAGAGACATTCCCAGGGCTTGATCCTGTATAAACTCTGTGGGGCTTAGTAAAGAGCTGGCCTCACGCTACACTTTCTCCCTCATTCAGATCAAACCAAAGTGCTCTCATCTCCTATACTCAGACACTTATTTTCAGAAATCACTTTATTTTAAAGGCCCTGCTGTCTGAAATAGCTGGCAGGACCTAGAGCTAAGATGGGCAGGGAGAAAAGATAAAGGAGCACGCATGAAGACCACAACTGTTCTGGTTTCTCCCCTTCCCGTATTTCAGTAGCGAAGCCACTGCTCTACCAGCACATGCCAGGTAGTAATGACAAGCACCACTAAAGATAACATCCTAAACCCTGCTTGCTCTAATTATGCAAGCAGGAACATACCAGTCTGTATTTCAGTACAGCCCTTGTGCTCTCACAATTTGCTAATGTGGAAGAGGAGCAGCTGGTCAGTTTATAGCAGTCAAAAAGTGGTACCAGAAGGACCCATGACTGTTAGCTAGGCAGAGAAGAGCGGGATGCGCACGCTTTCTCTTCTTCCCCGATCTGCCAGATTGCACAACTGTGCAATTAACCTTTACTCTAGTGATCATCAGATCTTTCAACATCAGAATGAACAGAAAAACCTGTTTCCAGATGTTATTGCGGTAAGTGCAATGTGCATGTACTGGGATTAGATGAAGTCGCAAAGAATAGTTGGTACATTTCCTTTATCGTCTTTGTAAGACGTAAAAAGCAAAAATAACAGATTCCATAACCTTAAAAACTTCCATAAAGTGACATGCTTACATGTCAGAGAATTGCCAGAAAGACTGCAGCCCACCAGGTTTCAGCAGAGAGACTTGCTAGCCAGACCTTCTGCACAGGAATGGGAGTATAAATGGGCAGATGCAGCTGGCGCTGAGCGTTCAGAGTGCCAGTCCTGATCCTACTGTGAGAACATTAAGCAAGTCATTTTACCTTTCTGTCTCAATTTCTTTATCTGTGAAATGGAAGCACTGATACTTAAATAGAGGAATTCAAATGAAGGAGTACATTCAGGCAGGCTCTAAAACGCAACAGTGCCGATTGCCAGAGACCTGAGATGGCCCAAAATAGCTGCAAGAATATTTCACCTACATCCTCATTAGACTCTAGTTATTCCCAGAGGTGAGAGATACTAACAACCCAGTATCTAAGGGTTTAAGCATTTAAGGCTGAGAGACCTGTATCTGTTTAGCTAGAAGAGAAGGCTGAGAGGAGATCTCAATCTTTACAAGTATCTAAAGGGCAGGCGTCAAGAGGATGGGGCCAGACTCTTTTCAGTGGTGCCCAGCAACAAGACAATGGGTACCAGGCACAAACTGGATCACAGGTTATTCCATCTCAACATGAGGAAAAACTTCTTTACTCTGAGGGTGCCAGAGCACTGGAAGAGGCTGTCCAGACAGGTTATGGAGTCTCCTTCTCTGGAGATTTTCAAAACCCACCTGGATGCATTCCTGTCCAACCTACTGTAGGTGAATCTGCTTTGGGAGGGGAGTTGGACTAGATGTTCTCTGAAGGTCCCTTCCAACCCCTACCTTTCTGTGATTCTGCGATCTCTTGCAAGTTTAGTCCAACATGTTAGAGAGAACTGAAGTCAGCCAAGGCCAGGCTGTCACTATCAGTGACATAAGTCATTCCACTCACTATTTAATATTAATTTTAAGAATGACTCAAACTATTTACCCCAAACAATTTTAGTAGGCGTGCTTCTTCTGAAGCTCACTACTCAAACAGTGAGAAAACTTCATTCACAATCTTATTCTCATCATAAGCTAGTCCACCCCCTGCTTTTCTTGTGCCAACGTTGTTCTTCAGCTTAAATAGCCCTTTTCCCTTCCTGCTCTGTTTTGGCTCAGTGTATTTACAGAAGCCAACTGCATTGCTTCTGTGTCTTGATTTTAGCAGGCCAAACCAACCTAGCCTCTGTCGAGTCCCTGTTCCTACCGAGGGCTTGCACTGAATCCTGAGAGGCAGAGCTGTAGAAGAACTGACCCTGCCTTTCTGCCGTTACAATCCTGTGACATACTAGGCTTTTGTGTTAGACAGAGAAGGATCACACAGTGGATGGGTGCCTCGATTGTCAGAAAGAGTAAAACAGCACATGAAACAGGAGGTCACAGAAGAAGTGTCCTTTATAGAGTATGCTATTGTGCATTGTTTATTATTTCTATTGCAAAAGAGGCAGCCAGAACAGAGAACATTTCTCCTTGTATAAAAACACCACAGTAGAGGACTTGGGTGCACAGGAGCTGCAAAACCCCAGCCAGGCCAAGGATCCCACATGAGCTACACCCTATGGAAACAGAGACAAACTCAGCAACTCTCCAGCCTTTGTGTTCAAACACTGGATAAGAAGCCTAGATTATCTTCACAGCTATTTCATGTCACTGACCTACACATATTTATTAGGACAGATTACCTTTAGATGTTAAAATGCAGAGAGGGCAAGGGGAGAAGAAACAGTAAACACTGAATGTAGGAATGCTACCACAGAGAAAAAGAAGGGAGACCCACAAAGCACACACCTGCCTTCTGCATATACCTGAAGGCCCTAGCACGTTTAGAGCAAAGCCCAACTCTGAAGTCCTCAGCTCCAGATTTGCCCTCTCCCCTAAGGCTACACCCATCTCGTCCCACAACATCTGCCACTGTGTTAATGACAGCAGCCACAGCATGTAATGAGCCCCTGCACACCTGTGCAGCTCTGGGAAGCAGCTGGCAAGTTCCCTCACCCACAAACTCTGCATGCATCCATTCTTCCAGCAAGGTCTTGGCCCCATCACAGTACCACCACCCCTCCCAGTTTTCAGCTCCTCCTTTCCACCCTCTTTAGGTGGGACTCATAGTGCAGCGCCCATTGCCTCTCTGCTCCCAGAAATTCAAGCTTCATTGCATCATGTGTCTTTAACAACTATGGCACAGAGGAACTACAAGACACAAGTACTTTCTTCACAGAGGTCTTGCTGCACCAGCTGACTCTCTCGTGGCCGGCTTCACTAGAGTATCAGAAAAAGATGTGTGAGCATCCCAGGCAAGCAATTATAGGATGACTAGTTCATGTTAAAAAAAAGTTTCTTCCTAATCCCGTCAGATGCTGCTTGCCTTAAGCCCCAAAGCTCTAAGATATATTGATCACCATCTCCTTTTATCCTGCACAACAGAGCTGCGTTTATTCTGAAATTTCTTGGCCATCCCTAATCCCGTTCACTTGACAACCTGAGCGATCTCTGGTAGCACAGACTTCTGCTGCCCTAGTTAGGAGTCTGCATATGTATTTCTCCATTTCAGGCAACTGCTAGCTTGTCAGGAAAAAAACGGACAGAACATCTGACCCTGTAGTATCTGCTCCATACCAGAGTTCATCTGATGCCTGTGTGTGGACAAGCCAGCAACCCCTGCAAGAGGTAAGGCTTTGTTGAGCCTCAGAATTACTAGAAAAATCCCATCCAAGTTTCTTGAGGTATGCCAGTTGCTATTGAAGGGAGTGGAAGGGGCAGCAAGAGGGCTGATCTTAACAAGTATAGACTAGTTTACACCTTTTTCACCTGTGCTAAGACCACTTTTATTTAGGAAACTCAGAAGTGAAGTTATCTAGGAGGACCCTCAGCTCGTACCTTCCACAAAAGAAGGTTAGTTGCCATCACAATACGCTGCACGCTACCATTGAGCCTTGCACTTGCCATTCTCAGTAAGGCACCCAAGCCAAAATAATATACTTCTGAGTAAGAAAACCATATCCCAGTCCTTTTAATCTCACAACTTAAGTACACATGTTCAGGTTTCAATTTCCAACTGTTCTTGCATCAAGCGAAAGTAAGATAATTACTATCTCCCATACACACAGAACTATTCACCCAGTACTTTTCTGCACCAGCCACTGGCTCACTTACCTTTGGTACACTCTTCCACATACAGCAGTATCAGGCTGGAAAGGTCCTGTTAAATTCTTTCCTCCAACTCCAGGGCTACAGTTGGGTTCATTGCTTAGCCCAGGTACTCACACATTCAGACCATTTTGACGGTCCTACCTGACCCCTTGCATAACACAGGTTGTGGGATTTCACATAGTGCTGTGTGAAGCAGTCCGTAGTTTGCCTGGGCATTTTTTTTAAAACGGCCAGTCTCAAAGTTTCAAATCCCACCTCAATCTGCTATATAACTTTCACAGGATGCAACAATCAGTATTATTCCAGTCAAGTGCATACTATTGATTTATACAGTAGCATGATAAGATTGCCAATGTTTTCAATTCCAATCTTCATGCATCCTCACACTTTTTAATTTTTTGAGGAGGAGAAGAAAGAAAAAAAGCAAGAATCACTGGTAGGTATTCAGTAGAGGGTTTTGGTGCAAAGACCTCCGCTCTCTTTCTCTTTGCTGATTGCAATTAATGAAGAACCCATCACAGTGAGCAACCAGTCCAAACTGTTTCCTCCAAGCTGTAACCTCACATAACCAATGGCACATACTGCAGGGCTGAAGTTTTACCCTGCCAGGGGGACATCACAGACAGGGCCTCTCCATCCCATGGATGTTCTGCTTGGCCCCTGTGGGGCAGATCCAAGGCTGTTGATCCTACAGCTGTGGCTAAGGAAACCCCTCTGTGTTTTGCCAGGTTGAAAATTGGTGGTTTAACCCCAGTCTTTGTGCTCTGCCCCTCAAGCCAGCTCCAGACCTGTAACAGCACATTGCCACTCACCTGGGAGCTGCCCAGTTCCCCTCATGGGCTCCTGCAAGGGCTTTTGTCGCCACATTTTCCTCACCAGGTAGAGAACCCCTCCAAAACATCTTCTCTTTCTGCACTATCTGCTGAGGAAGGAGACCATCTTCAGCTACAGCTTGGTGGTTGAATGCAGGTCTCATGGGTTACATTGCAGGCTTACAGCAGGAACAGATAGAGAAGAGGAAAAACCCTCTAAGATGGCAGCTCCTCGGCTTTTTATAGCAGTGCTTGGGGCACACCCCCTCCTTCCCTTACTTTGTTACCCCTGAGTGCCTCCACCTGCTACCCCTCCTCAAGCACAGGTGGGTCTCCTCAGAGTTACCCAACACCACTGCCTGCAGCTTCCACCCAACTCCAACTCCAACTCCTCCTCCAATCCCCCTGTGGGGGCAAGCAGACCTGCAGCTGTGATCTGCCCTCCACAGCTGGAGGATGTGAAGGTAGAGAAGGTGGAAAGAGTTCCTTTGCTTTGCTTTGAAAACTGAGGGACCTAAAGAAGATGAGGGTCTCCTCCAAAGTCCCTGTTGAGTGCTTTATAAAGTAGCTGTTTTGCTTTGTCAAGCAGACCTTCAGTCTCCCTGAGTGCCCGTTTCTACACCCTTTGCTGTCCCCCTTAGACTGTGCTGCCTCTTTGTTGTCTCTTCAGACCACGGGAGTGGGAAAAGGCTATCTCTTGGCAGAGGAGCATGCAGCAAGTGGCTAATATGAAGAAGCCTTGATATCAGCATGGCTGTGACCGGCAGTCAGAGCAGGATAGAGCCACAGCATTCTTGGTTGATGTGTTTCAGAGCTGAAGACCCCTGACCGCAATATAGAGGACAATGCAGCTGAAAGAGGGAAGATACATGCATCTGACTTAGGATGTTCACCTCTTCGGAGTCAGAAGCGAGAAGTACCTCCAGAGGGCAATTCAGAGCACCTGTCTCTCTGCATTGACTGTAGAATGAATTAAGACAGCCTGTCCTTTTAGTACAGGCTAATCTAACTTAGATGCTTTGAATTAGGCAGTGTGAATGCAGCTTTTTCTTTCTTTTCCTCCCTCAGTAATTTCCTAGTGTTGCTTAAATGCTACAAAAATCACATGGAAAGTTGGGAGAGAGAGTGCATTGGAGTCACTGCCATCTGCCTGAGTATACAGCTGGGGATATTAATAATCTTTTCTTCCATTGGAGCTTGAGGGAAAAAAAAAGAAAAAAACCCAAGTGTTTTGTAGCTTCCTGTTTGAATTAATCTCCTCTGACAACTGCTGATTTGGGTTTGTGATTCGATCCTCCATATGTCTAGCTCTATTGGTCAATTAAGTGCAGGGGGCGATTGGGAGAAGCAGTGATGCTCAGACTGATTATAGGAGGAAGCATCACGCAGTACTTAGGACATGCAAAGCTGGCTGGCACGCTCGGCGTTCACACGGCCAAGCTGAGCATGAGGTAGCCGCCGCTGCTTTTCAGGTCAAGGAGATTCTTCCCTGGCTGCCACAGAGACAAGACAGAGAGCCGCCCGGCTGCTGACCATTTGTGAGCAAGGGGCACAGTTGCAGGGAGGGAGTGAGCAAACAAGCACGAGGGATTGCAGGGATCAGAGGATCGAAAAAATAAATAGAAGACTACAGGAACATGAATGGCTTCTTCCGTTACCCGTTGCTGTAGACAGACAAATACAATATAAGCCAGAAAGGTTAGGAGTAGGGACCAGCAAAGAAAATGAGGATCAGCTTAGAATTATCAAGGTTAGTACACATGAGGGAAAACAAATGGAAACCAGGATGTTAAAAGAGAGGTTGATTTGGAAAATGGTAATGATCAAACAAGGGCTGTGGGAGAGAGTGGACAGCAAGTTAAGTTACAGATCTGCAATGCTCTAGAGCAGCAGCAGGAAAAAAAAAAAAAAGTTAACATAATGCTATGCTTCATCTGCAGAGAAATCATGTCAGAAAGCGAGGAGGTACTGGCCCTCAGTACATATCTGGCAGGACAGCACCTGGAATACTGCCCTCAATTCTGGGCAACTCGCATTTACAAAAGATGTTGATGAGCACAGGGAATAGAGAAGAGCAGCAGAAAAAAAAATGATTAAGGGTCTGAAAGCACTGACATATGAGAAGAGATTAAAATAATTAAATATGTATTGCTTGGCAAGGGGTAAGATTAACCATCTACAAGTGTGTAAATACCAAGAAGGTAGAGGAATTGTATTAAGGGGTATAAATATAAGTGTAATAGAGCAAAAGTAAATACAGGCTCAATATTAAAAAAAAAAAAAAATCCTCAGCCCTGAGATTTTTTTTAAACTCTCCTTGAGAAAGGTGAGGCTTATTGCTCGCAGCAGCTGTAGTGGCATGAAGAGAACAGGGCTGCAGTCATGCCTCAGTGGTAAGTCTCCACAGAAATAGACCCAGAGAAGAAGGTAACACCTCAGGAGTCACCAGTGATTAGGAACAGCCCAAACTGGCCTGCACACAGCTCAGCAGAAGACAAGGCTGTGGTGCACCTACGGGCCAGCTGCTGTAGCAGAAGGTAGCATGGAAAGGGAATGGAGACAGAACTCTGTCTTCAAAGGGCACCCAAAAACCCCTTTTCTTGGGCGCAGGAATCAGGGTTAGCTTCTAACCATCTTCTCCCCCCATCGTTACACCCACTTCTTCCATTCCCACCAGGTAAACCAGGAATGCACTGGGATGCCGCCTTGCCACTGGCCTGCTCTGCGAGGGCATCTCCCCATCTTGGCTTGCTCTGCTGCCGGAGCCCGGCAGTACGGCCCCACGTCAAAGAGCCATCAGCGGAGGGCGCGTTCTGCGGTGCCGTGAAAAGTGCTGCTGGCACTGCTGCAGCAAGCTCGCCAAAATTGGCCTTGTCACTTTAAATACATTAGACAATAAATCATCCCTCAGAGACATCCCCAAAGGAAAAACAGGGGAAAAAATAGCACTTAAAAGCCCTTTTCTATTACAAAGCCTCTGGGGAGCTTTTAAACTTGGAGAGTTTTTAAGTGAATTTTATGCCTTTTTTTTCCCCTTTGCCTGCCTTTATTATCAGTTGCTAACATTAGCCTTGCCTTCCCATGACCAAACTCTCATTCAGACTCCTTTTTCGCTTCCCTCCCTTAAGTTTCTTCCCCTTCTCTCTCCCCCCTTTACATGTACATACACAAACTCCCATAATGTCCATATGACAGTCTCTTTCCCATTCAGTATCTCCTTTTAAATTGAAATTGCTCTTTGCCAGTCTTCCTTTCCTCTATATCACTCTCCCCTTCCCTGCATTTCCCTTCACTTTTTCCCTTTCCTCTGACTGTACTGCCCTCTCTCATCTGTAATTCTTCATGTCTGGTAGTACTGGAACAGCTTCAAAACCCTTTCCCTGCTTTTAGGAGGACTATGTGACTTTTGCAGCTTGAACCTATTTTTACAAAGCACTCTGGTGGGTTTCCTTCCTCATTGACCATATTCCTTCACCCTTGCCTTAGGGGTCATCAAGCACTACCAACCTACAAGAGCAGTTCCTCTGGTACAGCTCTCCAGTACCAGCTTTTCCCAACTGGACTAAGGAGTTCCTCTATTATCCAACTCTCTGGAAGTCAAGTGTGGCTATGCAACCAGATCTCCCATGCAATGCTTACATTGTTCTCCTGGCTTTAAAAACTTTATCATTAAAACTTTGAGGAATAAGTCCAGTCTGGGTGTACGCCTTTCTAGAGCTGTGTGGGAGACCTGGGTAGCATTTTCCAGTTAAACACAAGTTTACATCTTCAATCATGTATGTGGGTTGTGTGTCAGGGCAGAAAGAGGGAATGTAAGGTAAATGAAGGAAAATTTCAGGGAGTTCCAACTCTGTGAAACAACCAGATGATTTTCCACAGGCACCATGCTGGGAACCCAAATACACCTGTCAGCATCCAGCTATCGTAAAGCAACTCTTGCACCACGGCTGACTTAGCAGAGTCTTGCACAGATGCTATGAGTTAATTTTGTTGCGTTGTACCTAGGACTGTTACCCAATCAATTTACCACCAAACTGGCCAGTTATACCGTAGCATGTGGGACACCCTGTCAGAGGTCAGTGCCCATTGGCATGGCCAGCAACAGCTATTCCAACTGACCGTTCTTTTTTTGTTTGTTTTATTTTTGTTCCTACAGGTGCAAGCCCAAGGTGACCTTGTGATCTACAGTTCCTCATTTCTCCCACCTGAGTGCCTACATTGCCATGGTCAGAAACGTGACTTCTAGAGAAATACAACATAACCCAGTAGAAGACAGCAGGCTGACTAAAAAGGAAGTTAACTGCCTTTATCATTGGCAACCATCCCACTAAGACACCTCTCTAAACAGCACAAAATATGGTACTTCTGTCACTAGGGATAGCGAGACAGTTGGGGCAGCAGAAGCAAACACACTTGATGCTAGCTCTGCTCTTTGCACACAGCGTGTGTTGGATTTGCCCTGGATGGGGGATCAGTTAATAAAGGAGCGGGAATCACAACAGTTAGTTGGCACCACATGATAAATTGGACAGGCTGAAGCATGGAGCCGAGGCAAAGAAAAAGAAGATGCCAAGAGAAATTAAAGCCATTACTTTGATACCCTGTGGCTTCCTGGTCTCCTCAGTGGTCAATACTCATGCTTAGAAGCCGATGGGTATCCTCATCTCCAGCCCATGCCTCCCCCTCCTCCCCAATCCCCTCCCAGCCACAGCCTAAGTGACCAAATACCAGCCCCAGGACAGCCAGGGAAAAGGTGCGGGACACACAAACGTGGAGGACTAAAGCCTGCGGGAAAGGAAACGCTATGTCCCGGGCGTTTGTCCAGGGAAGCAGGAGGTGGGGACGGAAATGAAAGGTCTATGTTCTCCCTAATCATTTCCGCCACAATAAGGGAGAGAGTGCGACATACACCAGTGGATCACAGCCATTAGAAATGAACCGCTGGCGGCTGGCAAATTGTAAATTAGAGAGCCAGAGTGAGAAGAAAGAAAATCAAAGGGGGGACGAGGTCGTGTTTTATTTCACTTGTAGCGCTTTTCAAATTCAGCCCTAACCAAACCTGATTAAAGTAAATCCCTTTTTTACGGCCTGTGGAGTCTATAAGATTATGGTGTTAATGGAAGTGTGATTCGATCCGTCAGTAATGGTGCATGTCGGGGCCCAGGCGCCTCAGACAAGTCCATTTTTTAAGACGTATTTATTGTTTTTTTTCCCCCCTCTCCTTTCTGTTCTCTGCATTGCGGGGTTTAATTGAACAGTTTAAAGTGATTCTTCTTCAAGGCCCATTAATTGATTTTATTTGTGTATTCTCCAGGGGTCAAGGGGAAAATATATAATAAAACATAAGTTCCAGGTCTGAGTTTGTCACAGTTCCCACCTTTCCACAAACAAAAAGCACATTTCATCTGTAGCATTTCAGGTTTCTTCTCTTTCCACTCTTATTCCCTGCCACTAGCGCTCTCAGACATTAGTCTCTCTGCATTTCCCTTTTCCACTGTTTATCTCTAAAATTTGGCACCGTTATTGGGAGCACAAGGCAGCAATCTCCCTCTTTCTTTTCCCGCACAACAAACACCACATTGGTTTTAAAATGCCACTTTGCTTTTAGGGATTCCAAATGACATCCTCAACCCTAAGTTGAGGGGAGCTGGTCCTCGAAGCTCAGGCCATTTCCTCTACAATCGGGGGTGATTTTCGTGAGCTTCTTAGAAAACACTTCCCAAGCAGTCTGCCTCTCTCGCACCGCTAGCACAACAGGGCACCTGAGCCTCGGCATGACAGCCAAAAGCTGCTTCTTTCTGCCACTGGGGCTGCAAGGGGACACCATTGCCTTCTCAGCCTCCCCACGATGCTCAGCATAAGGGAACGAGCTGCTCCAAATAAATATATATTGAGCTGGCTTCGTTTACTTCAGATACTGCAATGCCATTTGTTTCCTTCAGCTCCCAGCTCCACTCCCTAAAGCCATCCCCGACGACAATTTTTTTTCCGATTCACCTTGCTGAAGCCCTTACTCTCCTCTTTTATCCTGTTCTTCTGCAGAAGTACATTTCTTTTAATAGTTTTCAAAACACGAGGGGTTTCTTTTTATTATTATTTTTAAATCACAAAATGCACCAGGGAAGTTTTCATCCTCCCACTCACCTCACTCAGATCCCTTCCACAAACTGTCTCTAAATTAATGCAAGGCAAAAGACACTTTTCTTTCCATCCTCTGATTAACATGGTCTGGGTGAGAGATCATTACCACAGGCAGTTCTTTGGGGGTGCAGCTTTCCCAACTCGTTTCATGCAATCCTGAGTTTGTTTTGAGATTCGGCATCACGTAACATACTAGATGGGAGCAAATCCAACACAAACCTCTTATCAGTAGACCTCTTGTCCTGCTTGCTACTGGCTGCAGAAAAAAAAAAAAAAAATCCATTCTATACTACAGCTGACGGAGAAGTTACAGGGCAGAATGTAATTACCCAAGAGTGGAAGTTTGCCTTACTCCCTTTACTCTTATGACACGTACTATGGTATCTTTAAGCAGGCAGAATTTCAGATTTATGTCTGAAATCATAGCGAGGCAGGATTCACTAATGTTGTGTAGGGGAAGAGGTTAAGGTAAAGGCAAAAGAAGAGCTCCCCCTGCTAATTCATCAGCAATCTTCTGCTGAGCTTTCCATGGAAAGTTGAAAATACGAATCCTGAGCAAGTTATGTCTATGGTGAACTCCTAAGCTCTGGCCAGAACAAAACCTATGTACCTGGAGATGCACTCAGACCTATGGCACTACTCTCCATCATAGCAGAGTTTCTGAGACTGACAGTTCATTGATGAGCATGTCCTTGCTCTTTTGATGAGACATTGGGACATTACTGTGAGGTGAATATGCTCACCTGGTTACTACTAGGAAACATGTACCACTGTGTCATGGTCTTCTCCAGTTATCCTCATCTTCTGGCTCTAGTTTTACAAGTGGATTTGGAATCACCACCTTGTCCAATCACAGTTATTCCACTACCTTCTTCCTTGCTCTGCTAAGATACACTCTGCTGAGATATCTCCAATGTCTCTGCTGAGATATGCTCCGTCTAGCCGGTGATTAGTCTCTTCTACAGCAGACGGGCTATCACATTTTCTTAAAGGTTAGCAAGACAGTATCCTTGTAATAGGAGCTCCCTACATTTTTAAGTATGATGTTCTTTGGAAGAAGGAAAAGAAGTTCTCTTGGTAAGTCTGACCAGCTGTTGATCTAGGCCTACACCACTATCTCGTATTTCTACTGTAATAGCTGAATTACCAGGTTGCTGTCTGCAGAGTCCTGTGTCCACTGGACCAAGCTCCGTACTGTGGCTCTCGACCCTGGAGAGTAATCTTCTAAGCTTTCAGTTACAGCCACACTCTGTCAAACAAGATTAAAATAAAATTTCCTCTTTGCATAACCTTGCAAATATACACCACCATTCTCCCCATGTTCTTGTGTCAAGGTTGAACACCCTACAAGTCCATTATCACCTGAATTCAAAGAATCTGTCTCCTCCTCAAGATCTTTCATCCTGATCCATCTTGGTCTCTCTTAGAAGGGTTTTTACACTTTGTGTTTCAGCTATAATTTCATTTCAGCATAACCTTGACCTGCCTAAGCTACCGGAGCAAAAGATCTCCTCCGTCTAATTGCTCACCCTCCCCCATATACATATGAAACTCAGTGTCCTCCCTTAGCTAATATAATACAAAGGAATCAATCTGTCAGGCACACATACCCGCGCAGCCTCAGCAAATTAACCTTGCAGAGTAATTAGGGCAAGCGCCATGGTGTTGGTAACATGGCCTCATTTTGCTGCTCCAAGCATTAAAAAACTACCACAGCACAGCTACCAGTTAAAATCAATAGCCCACTATACTAATAAGAATAAAGGTAACCAAGTTCTTCCTTGCTCCTGTGTCGGGCCATAAGAGTGTGTGGAGGTCCCACACTGTTGTTACAGCTTTGACGGAGACCAGGCTTGAAGAGTGGCTGCTCTTCAGTGGAGGCAAGAGGCTCAAACAGAGGTCATAGTTCAAGAGAAGGCTCTGGGGAGGCCTTATAGAAGTCTTTCAGTACTTAAAAGGAGGCCCATGGAAAAGGTGGGGAGGGACTCTTTATCAGGTAGTAGTACAGTGACAGGATGAGGGGTAATGGTTTTAAACCGAAAGAGGGCAGATTTAGATTAGATATTGAGAAAAAATTCTTTACTTACAGAGTGGTGATACACAGGAACAGGTTGCCCAGGGAAGCTGTGGATGCCCCATCCCTGGAGGTGTTCAAGGCCAGGCTGGATGGGGCTTTGAGCAACCTGGTCTAGTGGGAGATGTCCCTGCCCATGGAACAGGGCGGGTTGGAACTCGATGATCTTCAAGGTCCTTTCCAACTCTAACCATTCTATGATTCTATGATTTACTGGACATGATCATAAGAAGTTGCCAAATAGTCTTTCCAGGCCTGTCATGGCCTAGGAGCCATGGAAGTCAGACACTTTCTGTTTGCATTGTATAATTGGCAGAGCCTGTCACAACACTGCAAAAGCCAGCTGCTGCTTTCTGCTCAGAGCTAATTCCACCTGATTTATTTAATATTGTAATGAATATAATCCTTTCTTGCCAGCCCCCCTCCCCACACACTCAGCCAGCAGTTGGAGAGAGCAGACGCTGCAGACAAACCTGCACAAGCAGGTGGTGCGCAGTGCCTTGGCTCTTCCAGGGACCAAGAAGCCCAGCGATGTGCTGCAGAGAAAGAAGTGGGATGCGTGCTGGGGGAGCACAGCCGTGCGTGCACACAGTTCCTTCGCACCTAAGAGTGGCTTGCAGATCCGCAGAGATGGCAAATGCATGGATGAGCAGGTGTGACCACAAGTGGAGGACAGAGCATAGCACTGTAGGAACCTCAGCTGAGATTTCAGAGAGACCAGGAGAGATTTAAAGATGCATTGCAAGGGCTTGGAGAAGAGCTGCAAGGGGGTGAAAGGGGAAGATACTCAAGAGCTAGGGTAAAATAAAGCAAATTTCCTTGACTTAAGGAACAATGCCGGCAGAGCTGGTGGCTAAGGATGCAGCATCTAGGGAGGCAGCTGGTGAAGAGCATCAGGAAGATCTGATGACAGGTCTCTAACTTCTTCTTCCCACTATGAAAAAATAAAAGCCAAGCCCTCTGTAATACAACAGTGGCCAAGCTAGGGGTAGCAGCATCTGAAAATCAAAAAGCCCTAGAAGGACAGTAACTTCTGACAAAATCTGGTAATCATTTAGCTTTGAGGCTTTTGGCCTACCAAAGTGCAAGCAGGTACAGCCGGCAAGGGAATGAGTTCTGCAGGACAAAGATGGCTTCAAGACCTGGACCAAAGAAGTAGCTTTTGGCAGGATATTTCAAACCGTGGCAATGAGCAACAGCACCAAATGCAGCTATGGAAAGAAGTAAAAGTGAAGGGAATGGGAAATATTGCTCCTCTCCACACACAGCACCTAGGGATTGCTGCCTAGAGGAAGGAAGGAAGCCTGATACTCCTAGTCTCTCTTGCTGGGGCAAGACCAAAAGAAGATACGAAGCCTAGCCTTTCATTCAAACAGCAGAATCAATACTGGTTTCAAATTGGGCTTTATAATCATGTTCAGTGGGTACTCTGACAGGATGCTCGAAGAATGAGACAGCATTGGGGAGAGCTGCTTTAGCGTCACAGCTGTAGCAGAAAGATACAAAAGATGAGAAAGGAGTCTGGAAACTGCTGAGAGATGGTGATGTTTATCTAACAAAGGATGGGTCAGATGATGAGAACCAAGAAGCCTTAGGATACAGAGGGAGAAAGTTGTTCCTTAGAAAACAAGTGTTACAAGTATTTGCTGGTTCTGGAAACATTCCATTTGCTGTTCCCACCATGGAAACATCTGGTTAACCCCAGATAATTTGTACCCTTATGTTTTATGCCAAATTCTTCTAACTGCCCTGATTTCAGAGCCCATGTCAATTGAGATGTTGCAGAAGGTGACTTCAGTTGGTCAGACAGTCTGCCACGTAATACGCAACTGTCATTTTCAGTTTGTAAAGTGTTTAGGGAAATACTTTCATGAAATCAATCTGTATCCAAACATGCACAAAAAGTTTTCTCTTGTTTTAGAGAGTTTCACATACTGTTAAGAGTTGTTAAGTAGTTGGTCAAATCCAAACATTTCTTTTCCTGCCCATCTTAACTGGGTGTTTTCCAAAACTCAGAATAATTAATCTGCAACACATCCAACAGAAGCTGTGCACAGGAACTATCATTGATGCAAGAGCCATGATACTGAAGGTACACTATCATCCAGATGAGCTGCCACCTGGAGCGGACAGATGGAGATGAAGGGGAGGGGGGAGAAAAGCCAGTTGAGTGAATGGTTTCATTAAGCTGCAAGGAGGAAGGAAAGTATGTAGAATCAAGAGTCTTCAGACAGTTGCAACAAGTCAGTGTGTTTGTATCGTTCAGCAGAAACAAGGACCTTTGCCCCATCCTGATGAAAAGTTTTGCTGGTCTCCTACCAAGAAAGAAACGATGGTGTAGTAACATCCTGACTTTATGCCCCCAATCCATCGCTTACAAAAGACACAGAGCTCTCTGGGGCAAGTCTTCAGAGAATCAGTTAGTTCAGATCCCCAGCCAGGGTAGAGCGGCTCAATAAAACCACTAGTCTCTCATATTAATACCAAGTCTTCGGGCATTAATCCCAGGCTCTCGGTGACCTGGAACACCAGCTATGCTAACAACAAAGTCACAAAGACGACTAAGTGTGAAACCAGATTTAAAGATTTAGCAGCTATTCTCAGCAGTCTCCTGTTTAGGCAAAATGCGTCAAAGGCATTTGGAAACTACTGAGAGGTGCTCTGAAATGGTAGCTGATTTCATGGCTGACAATGAAAAGCGGAGCAAGGGGCTTATCTCCGAGATAGAAGTGAGCAGAAGGAAAACTGCCACCAGCTACAAGAAGGAGCTGATCCGACTTCCTCAGTGAAAACACCGCTCCCTCCACCAGCGCCACCTGCCCCATCCTCCTCCAGAAAATGCAATTTCAGAGGAAGGAGGGAAGGAATTTGAACAGGGGAAGAAAGTGGAACTAGAGAACCGTAATCGGGAATCCCAATGTTTGCAGGAGCTCTGGCCACCCACTCTCCTCCTCTGTCCATTACAGCTCAGAGACACTCCAATCAGCTCAGGTAATGACCGGAGGAAGCAGATTTCCTATCCTCGGATCTGCTGCCACTCTGAGTTTGCAGCAGACATTTTGTAATCAGAGCGCCTGTCAAGAGAGACAAGAGCCTTTAGCAGAAAAGAGGAGTTAATTGCGTAACAAGGGATTTAAAATCTTTGCAAAGGGGGACAATAAAAGAAACAATTATGGAGTTTAACCACTGCTGCTGGCACGGTGTTGAATGTCATTTGTCCTTAGCTACACTGATATAGTTAAACAGTGCACACTTATGGCTGATGTTTCGGTTTGCTGGTGATTTTGGAATGTCAGCAAAAGTTTTGTTTCAAACTAAACCAAATAATTTTTTCTATTTCAAGCATTTAATTAAAAATGATTAGAGGGTTTATTTTAAAGAAAAGTTGCTTCCAATTGACACAAACCCAAGAATTACATTTTTTTTTTGAAAATGGGAAAATGGAGCATTTTGATTTTGGAGGAATTTGGGGATACTACTTTGAGAGCTGTCGAAATAGACAAAAAAGCTGCCGTGCAGTCAGCATTTATTACCCTACTTTATTCTGTATGCATTCAGATACAAACCCAGCTGAGACCGTAACAGTCCATTTTCACAAAGCAGATTTAAGGCCGGTGTTTATTTTGCCTTTCATGCACATTTCTAAAGGCGTTATTTGCTAAGCAGAAGTGTGAGAAATAACTTCTTGACCTGAAGCACCTACAGCTGGCTGGAGGAGGCAGACTTTCTCCTACTCTTGCTCCAAACAATTACGAGTGGGTCGGCATTACAAGGATTAAATTATAGCATTTCTGCTATAACCCGCTACAGGGAGCAACTCAGGGCCACTCTGCCTTCCCAAGTGGCATTAGGGAAACGACCTCCAGTCCTGTGCCTTTCATAGAGGGAACTGGCAATCTGTTTCATGTATTGATATATGGCAGAAACCATCTCAAGCAGTTTGGGACTTCATCTACACACAGAGCTGTAATTGCTTTGTCCCTTGGTGAAGCTCTGCAGAGGAAGGGCAGCAGAGATTTACTCACGGACTGAACTCCAACATTACATGTACACATCTGACTGTAACTTTCTTGCAGTTTTATTTTACTCCCCCAAAAGAGAAATTCAAGTAGAAATTACATGAATTCCAGTCTAAGGCATTTGCTCGGAGGATGCTGTTCCTAGAGATGCCTTGCAAGCACTGTTCTCCAACCTCAGTCTAAACAAAAAGGGCAGTGGTTTGAAAAGAATTCACCTGAAATTAGGCACGTAATGAAGACAGATGAATTCTGGAAGTGTAGAGTAATCACAGCTACTGCCCCTCATAGTATCATTCTGGCATAAATGCAATAGGAATAACAAGGCAGGTGGAGGGATGTTGGACCCAGCAGGGCAGTTACCCAAGACTTTAACATAGCACTTCAAGGAACAATAGAGATGACTTAGTAAGTAAGATAATATGGGATGAGTTTTGAATCATTCAGTGTTGGCATCTGGGAAATTCAGAATAACAAAATTCCTTATTATAATTTGGTTGGTCTTCATAAAACCAAACAACCTAACCATAATGTGTCAATTTTTAGAGCTTAAAACCACCTTCGTGTAAAGAGAATTTTTTTGTCATTCTTATTTTTTTACAGGAACTGCTAAAGAAAGGCAGGGAAAGTAATTTGGTTAAAGCTTCGCCAGCGGATTTACAGAGACTATTGAAAATGAAACATCCTGGTTTGAGACATCAAAGCAGGATGGTTCTGCGTGGGCCAGATCTGCCCTATGGCTCAGCTCCCTCTGGCCAGCCACTGCTGAAGAGAGGGTGAGTGATGACTGGTAGAGCACGCCGCACCCCAAGAGCTGAGTGCCACGCACCCTGCGTGGGCACAGCCAAGCTCCTGCCACTGTAAATCCCTCTTGCTAACACCTCCATGTGAGCTGCAAAGCGGGACCTGAAACTGCTGTCTTATCTCGCACTCAAAAGAAGCAGAAGCAGCTAGCAACTCAGTTTGTTAGCCAAATTATGCCCATTTGGAGGCAGAAAAACTTCACTGGTGAGTTAAGAGCTCATTTCTTACTGTGTAGTTTGGGGGCTAGACTGCCAAAAGGAGGATATTGGGCGAGACAGCTTCTGATTCAAACACATTCAGCAACACCTGTGTTTGTCAGGGAAAAGTATCCTTTTGACTGATATGTTTGCTTTTGCCCCATTCTTCTTTGTTTGAAGATGAACTCTTTGTAAATAATTTAAGCGCATCCCTGACTGGCTGTTATCGTCCCAAGGTCTTCCTCCCATCAGTATTCTCCAAGAGGGAGTGTGCTTCTTTCCTCCCGTAATGTACTAACTTTTTCATTGCTGCTTTATGCTCACTTCTCACCAATCTAAATAATGGATCAATTGAGGTTTTATTCTTTGCTTTAATTAGGTCTTGAATTTTGAGAGTATTTCACTGTAATTACTTCATTAAACGTGAACTGAAAAGCAAAAAACCCTCCAAAACAAACAAAGTTGTGCTTGTGCTCTTTTATCAGTTTTTTTATGATACATAAAGGCAGACTCAAAATTTTAAATGGATATGGAGTTTTTCTCACAGTTCTATGCATAGGAAAATACTGACAGCCTGGGCTCACTGTTTCAAATCAGCCGAGACAGGGAAAGAAAGAAAGAAAGAGAGGGACAGAAGGGCAAAATACAGCCATGGACCATCCCATTCAGTCAGTCTTTGACTTACAGTAGCCTCAGACTACTAATGCTGCTGTTATTATGCACGCACCTAACTCGCACGCAATTGCCTGTGCCCTTGACGCTGCATTTTGGGTCAAAATAATAGGTTATGGAGGTACCTAAGTTATACCTTCCTTTTCTTTGAGTATGAACAAGATTGCATAAAAGCAGTATCATACCTTCACACCTGCTCCATGTCACACCAGGGTAATTCCTCACTACCTGGCTCCCCAGATTTTTAATCCATTGTCCACCAGCTGGCAACTGTATGATACCCAAGGCAAAATGGAGCATCACGTCACAAAGCTTGTATTCATGGGGAGGTGAGGTGGGGAGAGAGGGTGCAGGGAGGTGGGAAATAGGCTGAAACTGGAGCAACAGCTTCCTCCGACTTGGGAAGTCCAGGGTCAAAGTCTGGTTAAGTCAGCAGAATTTTTACTATCAAATTGAGAGGTGCCAAAGAGAGCAAGTCTGGTTCCTCAAACTTTGTTAAATACTCCTTGATTTATTTTTTTTTACTAGGGGAAGGAGGAGGGGAAAGACGGCATGATGGAGGAGGGAGATTGAGTCTGCTTTTCCTGCACTAAAATTTGACTCATATTCTGACATGGAAGGCTTTAAAATCTCAATACTCCTAATGGTAAAAAACAAAGCAGAAATATCCATCTTCAGGACGCTGTCATAACAAATTCTGTATAAAACAAGTCAAGAGCATGACAAGGAAGAGGACTGCTATACAGTGCATTTTAAGACTGTAAAAATCCCCCTCACAATTGTTCCTTCTTCCCATTCCCCAAGATTTCTAACTTGGATAACAACTGAGATGGAAAAGACACAACTAATATATCTAGATTGTTTTGGTTCTGTATTTGTGCAGTCCCTAGCACAAAAAGACCTTTCTTGAAGATTAATTGTTTTAAGTTCATACGCCAAACCAGCTAGAAGCAAGAACAATTGCAATCTGTAAACTCAAGAAGATCCGTGGAGAAGTCCAGGAAGACTCTACGATGCTATAAATGCCAGGGTGCAGATCTTAAAGTTATATTGTGTAATAACTGTAACAACAGAACAAGGTATTTTACCTATAATTTGATAAAGCATCCCATCCCAAACTTCTTACAAATATAAACCCAGTGGTGTTAGGTCAAAAGGTCCTGCTAGCTCCTAGTCCGTCTCTGACACTGGCCAGAAGCAAATGCCCTATGAAAGGGCTATAAAAAACATGACACAAATACAGCGATGTTTCTCCCTAGTATATTCTCCCAGCATACAGCAATGTATAGCTTGGGGACTTCCCAAGCCAACGTTTACATACGTATCTGAGTTTAATAGCCCTTGATGGACTATTCCATGCACTCCCTAATCCTTTTTTGAACCCATTCACACTTCTGGCCTCTCAGATGTCCTGTGGTGACAATTTTCCTACTTAATTGTATAGAGAATGTATAATACAATGTGAATATTGCAACTAAATGAAGGCTAAAGGGGAAAACGATAAGTCTACAAGCATGATGAAAGAGAGAAGGGGAGGAAATATTTTGCATGATTAAAGGGGATATGATAAGGACTGACAGGCTGAAATTATATTCAGCTCAAAGAACAGAAAAGATCTTGGTCTATCTGGTAGTTAAGTCTGCTCCCAGTGGATGTGTTGATAACTCCACCTTAAACTGGACAGTATAATTCACTCATCTGGGAGCAACACCTGGGACTATCCTGTTCTGGAAGGAACAGCAAACGGTCTGAATATAACAGCTATTTTTCAAGCTTAGCATAGATTTATTTTTTTTTACAAAGTCAAACACAAATTTTTTAAAGACGGAAGTTTTCTAAAGAGAAGTCGTGGTCAGAGTTCCTGACTACTGCCATGGAGCAGGAAGAAAGCCATTACAATTAATGTTGTGGGAGGGCTGCAGGCTGGGAAAGGCTGTCTCTGGCCTTACAGAGAAGAGGCGTATGGTACAGATTGTTGTGGGATGAATGATGCCAATGGCTCTTCGCAAGGCTGCATTTGATGCTGTTTTTCTTAATATGCTTGCTTCGCTCTGTTGCTTGGTTGGTAAATTTTTGTTAGTCAAACTGGCCAAGAGGGAGCTGGATTAGTACAGAGGGAGGACTGATATGGCTACCATAGTTGTCACCAGAAATTTGCATGCGCATATGCGTGGACTCACATGCACACAAATTTAAAGTGTATAAATCCCTTGGGCATCCAGTATTAAGCAAGGAGAAGTGGAGAATAAGAAATTTAAGATTACTGCTTATAGAAGGGTTCTTCATCTGTCTCTGGCAAACGCCAAGTTACTAAAAAAAAAAAGAGAACAGACCTCAACATCTCAGCTTCCATATATTCTGAAAACCAGATAGTGCTGGGAGCAGATGTTCCCAAGGTATGTAATGATCCTTACAAATGTTTAACCTCATGATCAACTTCACTGACTCTCCTGGATCCCATCCTGGAGATAGTCTGGTCTAGAGGCAACAGGTTAAGTCACTCTCAATGTCCCGTTCAGCCCATGGCATGTCTGTAGAGCCTGCCAACAAGGGGGTCAATTTGAAATGCTGAGTTTTCTGATGTGAACGCCTGCCCACTGAAACTGGACAAAATCAACCAACTCCTTTTGTAGCAGCTTCCAAGATTACTGAGCTGGGCTGGATTCAAACTGGCAAGCTACACTGCTGTACAATGGCTTTCCACTTCACCTTTGAAGAAAAAATTATCTAAAGTGGCTCTGCCTAAACCAGAACTCTCTTCTACTCCCCTCCCTCTTCTCCACCATATTTCATGTCCGAGCGTGACATCTGGCATGACACATGGGGAACCTGCAATCTAGAGAACTCATCCATCTTCATAAGTGAAGGACATCCATATATTTCAACACAGCCTAGGAAAGACTTCCAGCAGGCAAATCCAGTAACGTGGCCAGGCACTCTGCATATTTTACGAATGACAGTACCCAGACTAGCTCAGCCAGTGGGAAAACAAACCCCACCAAAGTGGTCTTGAGGGAACATTGGCAGCATTGGCAAGTATTTCTGGGAGAGGAGACTATCACTGTGTTTTATTCTTCCACTTTCCCCCATGCTTCCTGGTATCTCCACAACTGCAGTGATTCACAGTTCTCTCTTCATTCATGGGAGCAGGCAAATGTTCATTCACTGGGCAAGGTGAGCCACCAGCCAGCATGCTCCTCATGCTGCCTTCTCGCAGCCATTCTGTAGGTGCTGTACACACAGGGTTCTGTGAAGTCATGCCATGTGCAGCTCTGTGGTCCATCGCTACCTCGTTCCCCGTCTCCCTTTGTGATGCATGTCCCATATCCACCCGCAATGCCACGTCACTGCTCTTCTTCCCCACTCTGGACCTCGTCCCGCTTGCCAGTGTTACAGGCTGCTGTGTCACAGCCATCTCTTCCTCTGTGGTCACACACCGAAGCTCTGGGAGAACAGAGAATCATTAAAGCCCAGGAAAGCCTGAGCAGCCCAGGAAAGCTGAAAATGTGAGCATGTTGTATTTTGCTGTTGAACAAATAAGACAGATGGGCAAATATCACTATCTTTTTTGAAACATTTAGAAGTCTGAGCATAAAGAATGTCAACCCAGAGCAAGCCATGCCAGCCCACTTCCAGCTAAACATCAATGCACACAGCTTATGGCTCCAGAGAGCTGCTGAAGTGAATGCCAAGGGAATTCACTGGCTCCTTCTCTTTATAATCAAAACCAGAAAAAATAAGGTTCCATTCTTCTTGAAACAAACCCTCTCTGGCCAAGACATGAGGAGGACAGGATGAGTTAATACCCCACTGGTTGTTAAACTTGGAGGGGCCGTTTCTCCACAAGGGGCCACAATTTGAAGTTCCTCTGATGCTCTTAAGATTCTGTGGCTGTGGGAGCCATTTGGACAGGAGCGCAAACTATTTATGTAACACACACTCCAGGCTTGCATCCAAAATGCTGGCCTTTGCTCAGAAAAAGACATTATCCAAAGCCAACCTTGCAAACCCCAGCAAGAGTGCCAGAGTGGCCAGATGGTGCTCGGGTACCACTGCAGCCCCCTGGACCAATTCCCTTGCAAACACTGGCAACTGTGATGGGCAAGGATGCACCCTCCCTCTCCATTGCTCCCTTCATAAATACAGCAAGGTGTGCCAACTTTCCCCGGCAGCATCAGGCACTTCTGCAGCTCCCTACTGCTCCTCTCACAAGCAAGGCAGAGCTGCCAGCGGGCCCGCACAGTGCCAAATATTCCTGCATCTTCCAAACTGCTTCCCTCTCAAGCACTGGCAAAGGTGCTATGTCAACGTCACTAGCGATGTGCTTCTCCACACCTTTTCCATTGTGAGTACAGGCAGTGATGCCAACATACCAAAATTGTGCCAGGCAACAATAAAGACCCTTCGTAATAATCCCCTCTTGCAAGAAATGGCAAAAAGACCCAAGTGCCCAGATGGTGCTCTAATAACCCTTCCCCCGCCCTTTATGGCTCGCAAACACTGGCAAGGATACCAAGCTGCCCAGAGTAACCTTACAAATCTTTGAGGGACTCCCTAATCAGAGGAAAAAAGAATACTTCAGTGCTGCTGGCAGGTAGTTTCTCTCACTCACATATAATTCACAGTTATCTGCAAGTTTATATGTAAGCCCTCTTACTATAACTACCACCTCTGCTATCTTCACCACCAGCAGAGCTGCCTTAAGGAATACCCCAGTTATGCACAGGCAGTACCCCTAAAGGCTATGACACACACTGGTGCTGCTAAATTGAGCTTCTTCCCCTGCCTGTTTACTATGATGGGTTTCAGCGGCACAGAGCACTCACGAGCAGGCCATCAATGGCAAACGCCCAGTATAGGTTGAGCCTAAGAGTTTGGTACACGTTAAAAGAGGGAAAAATCAGTCATACCCTAAGCGATGTCTTAGAGAGCTTATGCTAATTTAAGAATTATGCTGTTCCCATTCGCTGCCTACCACTGCTGTAAATTCTTCATGGACCCACAAACCAAAATTGAGCTTTGGTAGACTAAGAGTAGAGAAGCAGATTTCTTCTAATGATATCGCCTGAAAATATTGTCCCCATTTTCCTTCACAGATACCACTTGGTCTCTTTGGCGAGCTACAAACCTACGCCGCTTCCGCTTGTAAAGGAAAACACTGACAGAAGATGAAAGGCTGTTTCTGTGCTCTAAATGCCTCATACTTTGATTAAAAATGTTTTTGTCAATTAGAGATTGATTTTTGCTGTTCATTAAAGTGATGGATGTCCGTGCTGATGGAGGTGATATTTTACCCTGTGGTGGCCTGCCGTATAGATGGGTAGGTGAAGCCAGAGGCTCCAGTTTGCTAGGATGGAGTTGATGACCAGGACTGGGATAAAATAGGCCTCAGGGAGGAGCAGGGGGAAGCTCACATGGCAGAGGCTTGCAAACAGCCCTTACCACTTTATCTTTCTGAAAGCACAGTGGATTCTGAAGACAGGTTTTAAGTAGAGCTGGGGATGTGGGGTTTTTTGTGGGTTATGCAGTGGGAATGAGGATACAGACCACACAGATGCCACAAGCTGGTAAGTTTCTATATGCAGGCCATGCAAAATTCCCCCAACTCAAACTGAGCTTCTCCTCCAAGGAACTCACATCAAGTCCTGCCCTGATACTGCCATCAAAAGGGCATGCCATGAGAGGAAGGAAGGGCTGTCCTCTAAGCTGCATGGGATAGGTTCAACCCAAGGTATGATTTCCATGAGAAAATCCAAGAGCTGCTAATACATAAGGAAGGGTTGCAACACAGCGTTCCAAAAATTAACCTACTTTCACCATTCACTTTCTGCAGGGCAGGAACTATGCATTACTGTGTTGCTACCAGTGAGGGTAAGGCGGGGAGTTACTAGGAACCTCAATATTTGCTAATGCTGTATCCACCTTGCTTTTGACATTATTAGCCCAAGATATACAGAGTAGAAAAATCAGGACTCACTGCACCAGCGGACCTATATGAAATAATAGAGGAGTCAGACCGTCTACTAGAAGTAGAGGAGCAGAGACATACACAATGTCACCCTGGGGCTGGATCTCCCCACAGCTGCCCATATCTGTATAAAAGTTTGGGGCATCCACACACCCTCTGAACTAAGGTACAGCCCCCGACACCCCAGTGGCTTTTACAGATTTTTCACAACTTACTGCTCATCCATCCATGCTTTTGCAGGCACAGAAAGAGAAAGAAGCGTGCCTCTTCTTTGGCCCAGAGGAGAGTCCTGATGCAGCAGAAATTCAAGGGCACGATTGAAGTGGTCTGGCAACAGTCTCCATATAAAGTGTCCCAGAGTCTCCAAGAACCCCATGTGGGGCTAGCAGATAGATCAGACTTCACAGCAGCTTCGCTTTTTGCTGGGGCAACAGCAGGAGGATTGAGGTGTACGAAACGGGACTGCTCTGATCACATTAAAAGGGCTGAATGGCACCCCTCATGTTGGGCTGTCCCCTCGTCTTCAGAAGGGACGCAGGTCAGCCGCGTGGTAGTCACTAGTTCTCAAGGAGGGGCTGAAATGCAGCTCTGCATAAACTAACCTGCCACCTTTCACCATTCAAAACTGTTATCTGTAGGTTCCCCATCTCCCTCAAGTTCCAGTTTCAGACACAAGCTGTCTGTGTGTGCATATAAAAACGTGTGCACACACAGACACATATATTTATATGCTGATGAGATCGTTAAATTTATCAGCTCTCCAATTCATTTGAGGTTCGTTATGGAGCTGCAGCGCTGCTCCTTTCATCTGGAAATGGAAAGGAAACAGCCTTCACCCCTTTCTCGAAATTAAAGCGAAATGGGTACCACTTTATTTTAAGTGCCCATTAACTAAAGCGTAACTGAAACCAAGTTACAATGGGCGCCTCAGGGGAATGTACATAGGAGACACACACACACACACACACACACACACACATACACACACGCATAGGCACACACCAGCAGCAAATGGCGTCAGGCACAAAAATCAGGCCTTGTGGAATAAACATCAAAGCACTTCATAGCGCAGTGATAGTTAAAAGCCTATTTTAAACCCAGAAACGGGGAGAGATGCAGGTCCAAGAACTCTCCAGTCCCTTTGAAAGACTCATTTAAGTCTTATTAAAATATTACCTGCTTTTTTTGCCTTTTACTGGATTTAAACTCTTAATTCATCTTCTGTAATTTTTTTTCTGCACTTGGCTATTGTAAGGGGGAAAAAGACTCAATACTGTTAGTAAAAGGATCTAATTGGTAACTTCTTTTCATCTCAGAAGCCCCCTCTCCCTCCTCCTCCTCTCATTCCTTACAGGTTGGGTCACCGCAGCTTTCTTAATCTTTGGAGATTATTCTTCTGTGGTTTGATGAGACTTCACCAGACTCTTAAATCTTTTCATTTCACCTCATTTAAATATTTTGGCCAATTGCTGAAGTTAATGATGATGAATAGGATTAAGATTAAAGGCTTAAAAGGGTTAGGAGGAGGAAAAAAATATATTTCATTTCCAACAATGCATACAGAACTCTCCTTTACTCTGTGTTGCATTCTCTCTCCATCAGGGCTGTAGCTTATAGCTCTTGGTGGGTGTCTGATGTGGCTGCATCTGTCTGTCTCCCTGCCACCTCCCTCTTTGGCACCAAGTTCAGCAGAAAAAGATCCAGACCTCTGCACTCTCTTTGCATGTGCTCTCCCTTGCTCTCTGTGCTGTCTGCCTCTGCTTGTGCTCTGTCTGCGCTTCCCTGACTTATTCTAAACCCATGTATCAGAGTATAACCTTTCAAAGATGTCAGCCTAAAAAAAAAAAAAAAAAAGAACACACGTTTATATAGCCAAAATTATCCTCATCATTTTGCACAGCGATTTAAAAGATGACCAGCCTGAAACTGTTGTCTATGCACGGTACAACCCCTTCCTGAAGAAAGAAATCTTTTCCTTTGTGCTTCTTTCACTCCTTTCCATCCACTGATTTCCTCTGGCAGAAAGTTGAAAATCCATCGTCACAGCCTTTGAAGCCACAGAAATCAGACGACACTGGAAATCTAGCTGCAACCAAATAAGTCCTATTTCCCCATCAGTATTTTTCTTAAAAAAGTAAAGATAATTTCACAGAAATTGCAATGCTAGGAAGTTTTAGGTTGGTTTGGACAGACTCAAATCCCTCTGGCTCCTGTTTCAAAACCAGTGGAGGAGAGAGCTCATGGAGTGGCTTGGATGGAGTTGCCAAATGAAACCAGGCAATTCTCTCTCAAACCCAGCTTTGCTAGGCAAATTGTGAGCTGGTGGTACTATACCCTGACAAACCTCCGCTCTGCTATGGCTGAAGCAGCCCGGAGGAGGTGGGTGAAACGGACACAGTCAGTTCCCGGCGCAGCACAAGACTAGGTCAACTTGCTGGTGCGGCACAAGACGCTTGCTCATTCTCCACGTTTATCTAGACACATATTGTCAGTCCTCACTGCTGCAAATCTAGATCTTCCCCAACACAAACTTTATAAATAGGCGGTGGGAAGGTGAACACATTTTCTAGACTTCAGGGAGAAAGCTGCATGACGGGGAACAACATTTATAATGTTAAGGATTAAAAATGGCTTACTGCAGGGAACGAAGTGAGCTGTGGGTCTGCTGCAGATTTCTGGCATGTTGAACAAACTGTACTAAAGCTCTAACCTTAAATATTTATAACTATATTTACCAGAGTTCATGTCAGACTTGGTTGGGACAGAGTTTGCATTAAGGCACTGAGATTCTTTAACAAAGGAGGAAAGCGCACAGCGCTGAAGTCAGTCTGGGCTCAATAAACGATGAGCAAGGAGGGGGATGAGAGCTGAACGGAGGGAATTTAAAGATCATTTGGTGTTGCCTTCAGAAAAGCAGCAGCAAGTCCACAAGAGAAGCAGCTCTGCTAACCAGAGTTGAAGGGTCAAGTATGACTGATACCAAACTTGAAGAGGAAAAGCTAATGGGATGTAACCATGGACAAGTACAAGGATTTGTCACTCCAGACTCGAGAAAAGAGATATACAATGAGCAGGCCTATTTAAGATCATGCTTGTGCAACACCCTTACCACCTCTGTGCTTTGGCCAGCATAAGCAGAAGACCTGAATGGAAGGACACAGTTTGCCTCTGGGAGGAAAGCCCAAATAAGGGTGCCATTTCCAAAGAAAGAGGCAACATTTCCTCATTGCTGAAATGACAGACTTCTTGGAAAATCCTAGACACTGCAGGCACTGCAGAGTCATCATCCCAGCATAATGGAAAGGTGATTCTCTCAGTAGAGGTTGCTTATCTTGAACGTGTCCAGAAACGTGTTTGGTTCTTTATTAAAAGTCTCAGTAGCACCTTCTCTAACTTCAGGGTTGGAAAATCCCAGTGGGATTCAACAAATTCAAAACCAAGTGTTTGACTGGGCCTCTGGTCTCTGAACTGGTCTCTGGTTCAACCACGGGCTTGAACCAGAGACTTTCAGAAATAAAAGCAGAAGGTAAAGAATCAAGTGGTTGTTCATCAGCGGGCTGAAAAGCAGTCTGATAACTGTGCGGGATTTTACTGATACACACAGGTAGATTTTGAGGGGCATATGGACTAAGGGGATTGTTACTCCTTAAAACTACTCGTTAAAAGTCCTCTCCACTGCCAAGTGGAGAGGCTGCTGGAAGAACAGCTGTGATGGGTACGAGGAGTGTGCAATGGCCCATCACAGCTACATCCGTTCCCAGTGCACATTTTCCGTCTTCATTTGCTGCCCTAAGCATTTGTGCAGATTTGCTAAATAGTACACAGATATCATACTCTATGGTGAAGCAGACAATCTCTTTGCAAAATGCACTCAGGTTATAAAGGCTTCATCTGAAGTAATGGATGAAAGAAAGGAAAAAGAAAGGTTTTGATTTTTTTCTTTTTCAAGATGGAAATTTTCTTTTTTTTTTTTTTTTTAAATTGCATCCAGTATCAGCATTTGGAAACTGTCAACAGGATCCATGTAATTTCTAAAAGAAAATTCAAATGATTAGCAAATTTAAAAGAGAAGAGAAGCAAGGTTTAATAGATCTATTTCATCTCTTGTTTCTAGAATCCAAGCCTTGAAAACCTCCAATTCAGTAAAAAGGAAAAAGGACCTAAGGATATTGCTCCAGGATTCAGTAACTTCAAAAGAGCGATACAAAGAAACATCAAAAGCAGGTGTGTGCACGCATGTGTGTGCCACCCGTGTGTCTGTGGATACCCCTCCTCATTCTCAGGGGCAGAGCCACAGACTGGCCCCTGCCTTGACTCTGTAATGAGTTCCTTTTCCCTGTGAGCTCGCTTTTCTTCAGCCTTGGCAAAACAATCATGTCATTGAGGTTGGGGCTTCAGCCGCCCGCAGCTGTAAACCTGTCCAATTTTCTGAGAGCTCTTAAGATACTCTTGACCTAGGCTGCTGTGTTACTTTCCCTGAGCCTGCCCTTTAATGATCACTTACTGATTCAGCTTTTTAGCAAGTAACTGGTCATAAAGAAATGCTAAAGTTGGTGGAAAAAAAACCCACCAACATTCCTGTCCTTTATATGTGCAAAAAAATTAAAATTTCAGAACTCTTCCACACCTGGATAAACACAAGTATCTGATGAAGCTCTACAGGAAACTAAAGAGACAAGCCAGTTCCAGGACGGAGAGGTGGTTCTTACGCCTATCTGGGTATGGGAAAGCCAAATCTGCATCCCACTGCGGCAGTACAAGATCTGAATTGCATCTCCCACACCTTAGGTAGGTACTAACTGCTTGATATGCGATATTCCCAAAACTTAAAATGAAAAAATTTCCAGCTTATGGTATGCTTACATACATACAGCCTCAGCTTTAATAAATTAACATCTTCCAACCAAAATAAAATAAAACAAAAGTCACCAACTAACTCAAGCATTCCCAGCCAGTTCTTCCAACAACAACATCAAAAAATCTATTACCACCCAGGCACTAGTAACAACGACCAAAAACCTCATGCTGGTAACAATGGAAAAAGGCTTGTCTGAGCAGAAGCTCTGGTAGATCTGTCAGTGTCTGCCCACGGCCTTATCTCTGTGCTACGCCTGCTCCTGACCTTTACTTCTTTTGGTTGTGATTAATGAATAGCTGTTCACCAGGTAATCCACACTTCAGCTGAGATTCTCTTGACAGCTATTAAATCCCATGTATTTTCTTATTTTACCGCTCATTTGTTACAGTGCGGTGCACACAGAAGTGGAGTGGCAGCTATGAATTCCGCAACCATCAAGTCTTTGATCAAGCATTGATCAAGGTGAGTATTTTCATTTAAGCATTCTTAAGACTCCTGTCAGTGCATGGCTGCTTCCTTGCAAGCTCCCAAGAATTTCAGCGCGATTTCTTTTGAATAAGATAAAAATAGTCTTTATTGATAAAGACTACTGAAAACAAAACAGTAGGTTCTGCCTAAAGAATTAGGTCAGTCCAACAGCGGAAAGTGCAGTCGGGTTTGTCATACCAACGTGGAGGTTACTTTGTGCCAACCTGACAGAGCTGTGAAGCATCAGAGGACAAGAATGGACTGAGCAATGAGGGTGAGGTTGAAAGGGAGAAGTGGACAGACAAAGCAGAAAGCATTCCCAGCTTTAAACCTTAGGCATAAAGATTTACAAGGGAACAACCCAAAGGAAAACATTCAAATCATTTCCATTAGCTGAGACAGTCTCCCAGCCCCAATATATCTATCATATAGTAGGAGCAAGGACACTCGAAGTAGCAAGTGGGAAGAATGAAGATGATGTTGAGCTCTGCACAAAGATGTAGGTGGGGGCCCACAATTAACAATTCAGAGCTATGCCATGCACTACCATTTAGATCTGAAGTTCTAGTTGGATCATGTTCGAAGGAAAGGTCAACCCCAAAGTCACATCTGGCTTTAGAGCCAAAGAAACCCCAAGAGTGGATATGCTGAGTCCCAACACTAAAGTCAATGTTAGGAATGCAAATAAGAAAAGTGCTCCTAAAAGGCATATTTGGAGAATGGCCAAAGTAAAAGAAGCTGATTCCCTCAGCCCACCATGATATAAATCAGTCAGGCTGCTGAAAAACGGCAGTACCAGTGGGATATGGGCCCAGGTTGCATGACAGTGGGAATGTGCAGGATACTCTCAGTTATGCTCACATACCTCCTAGCAGCCCTGGAGTTTGCAGGTTAAAGGACAAAAACAATTACTAGCAGAAGTGGAAAGAATTTCACAGAAGTCAGTGCTGTAATGCTTTCTGTGCCTGCTCTGAATTTCTCCCTAAGCACAAAAACTTTGAGACTAATTTCACTATGGCTCATGGGATGAATGTTGTCTCTTTTTTCCTGCATAGAAATTATCTGGAAATGGTGGGTTGCTAGTTTACTTTTATGAGCTACTAAAACTATTCTTTGAATAATAATTGGCCTGAAGTTCATCTGTTGAAAGAGTTCAATACTCAGCATTCAGCTCAGGGCAACAGCACATTGGCTCTGGAAGGGGAGGGCTTGGGGGGGAATTACTCCCTCCAGAGTCACGGCCACACCACATGTGGCAAACCAAGTTTAAAATAGCTGCAGACGGAGAGGAGATATGTCATTTGGAAATTACTTGTGCGCTGTTTGAAGCAGCCGTTAACCGTGCAGCAAACAGACTCTGCAAATAGAATTGCTGTGTGCAACACAACCTGGGACTAATGTAACCTCCTGTTTCCGATTACCGGGACAAGCTCTGAAGCCTGCCATCCACGGAAACTAATACCAAGGACCAGGGAACGGTGAAAGTTTTATGGAAGACGGGGCGACAGAAGCCAGTCCGGATGATTAAAATTAAATCTCCGAAAGGAATTGATTGTCTCTCCTTGATGCAGAGCGCTAACTCTAATAAGATCTTTCATCATAAGGAGGTCTGCGCAAGCCTGGCATTGGAGAAGAAAGTAATACTGTGAATTTCTAACCATGAGAGTGTGAATTTAAATAAAACTGGATATGCATTTGCCTAGCTTTCGGGCAGCAACCAAAAAGAAGGGAAAAAGAAATTTCAGCTGATCATGCAGCTTATTGAAATGGTTCCACACAGTAAGTTAAACCAGACAAAAACAATGCTGAGATGCAACGAGTCCGTTTTGCTTTGATTTCCTTCTAAATTAGCCATTCAGTTCCATTAAAAGTGGAAATTTCAGCTTACGCTGGACAAATACTCCTGTTGCCAACTGAGAAAGATGCTTGTTTCATCCAGGTATATACGCCTTCCAATGACATATCCCTTTAAAATGGCAGGACTGGCTAAGGGGCTTAACTGTGGCATGCTCCTTTTCCTGCTCTGTGGGGAAGTAACTATGTCTTTCTCCCCTACAGACACAACAATATTTCCTTGCGCTTTAATTCTTATACCTCTCCCAAGGCTAGCAGCACTGGACTCGGGCTCTCTGGGTAGGCAGGATATTGGCAGCTCAGGTCACCGACAGCAAGGTGAATACCCTTAGGAGGTGTTGTATTGCTGGTGGTACTGCCTTTTACATTTGCAGCAATAATGTGGCTCTGCGAAGCTAGCCTGCCCTGGCCTTTTCTCACAAGTTGCTGCTCCTAAAGGTTTTGCTTTGGGCCAAATGAAATCATTTGTGTCAAGTGAAATGATGTTTTCCATCCTTTTTTTTTTTTTTTTTTCCCTCCTATATGAAAAAGGAAAGCAATCAAACAAGAGGCAAACTAACAAACACAAAGAGAATTTGCTTCAACACAAGCCAATTTTTCTATCTCCAAACGTTTTGTTTTAGAAGCTAAAGAGAAAAATATTTGCACAGCCTAACCCTAACCAGAAGAGTTCATTAAGGAACCGGTGGCAGTTTGCACACTGTATAGGTGTTAACTTAAACTACACACATTTTAATTTGAGCACTTATGTTCTCTGGGCCTAATTCCCACAAGTTTAATCTGGATATTTTCTGTCATCACTTGTTGTACCCAACAGTTGTAAAATGTTACCATGCACTATTAAACAGCTGCTGCCTTCCACAGGTGGCTGCCTTTCCGAATGAGGTGAGGATGTCTCCTGTATTGCACAGAGGAGTTGTGAGGTTTAATTCATTCACGTTTGTGAACAGCCCTGAAAGCTTCATTTAAAACCTGCTGTATTCTTTGCAGGCTACATTTCCCAATAGAAAAGAGTGCAAAGTAAAATGGCAGCTTTCACGGAGAGCCAGTGGACACATCTACAGCTCGACTGATCATAAAGGGATACTCCCATGTAACGCGGCGGTACGCCCTGCTACACTGCATGTTGCGCATATGCATTTTTCAATGCATACTGTGCATACTAGACATACATGTTAATACAAACATACATCGTGTTTAAATAAATTCAGTACTGTAATCCAGTAGCTTTGACTCATGTGTATTCTTATCACCTTCGCTAGCGTTATTAGCACAAGAAAAAATGCAGTATTGCATCTGACAATTTTATCTATAGTAAATATGAAATAAGAGCTATGTGGGGAATTCATTCCGGTCTTGGGCACGTCTTTTGCTTCGGCATTGTTCAATACCACTATAACTACAAACACTTTCCAGGTATACAGTGAAACTTGCTTGGTGTAACTGTGGTATTGAATCAACAAAGCAATATCCTAACCCGGATTTACTGCTGTCTCATAAACTGAGCATACATGAGCACTCCTTCTCCTGGGTCTAACCATTCAGCCATACCAATTTGATCAAGCATTCTGCCCCCTTTGCTTGAAAGAGTAAGGCAGGGAAGATCCAGATCCATTGCCTCTGCCAACAAACCAGAGCTATTACACACGAGGTTCCTTCAGCGCTGGTGTCCATCCTCACTTATAAGGCATGTAAGACAACAAAGCAACCTTACCCTAGTCTTCCTCTGTGACACGACTGAAGGACGAGCCTCGGGATCTTGGGAAGGAGGGAGGGAAGCAGGCAGGGCGGGAGAAGGCGGCAGAGAGGGAGAAGGCAGGGAGAGGCAGGCAGGTCTCCCCTGCTTACTCCTAGATCTTGAAAACAGACTTTTTGCAAAAAGGGTACCTTGTACCTCCACAATATAGTAATGGATCTCAGTCTTTCTTACAAGGGTCCTCTCAGAAGGACCCAAAGGGTATGAGCTGTTCACAGGAGAGTTAGTTTCCAGGGAGCTATTGCAAATTTTGGTCCATCACCACAATCCAGGGTAGTTCCCTTTCAGTCTGGATAGCATTTGCTAGTTAGAAAGGTACGTGAATCCACAACGGTGCAGCGCGGTCTGTCTGCTCATGCCCCTCAGGCACCCCAGGGCTGAACCCCTATGCCCCAGCTATCAACTTCAGCTGTGCTGCCAGTCTGCCTTCAACTACTTGCATTCAAACTTCATGTTATGTTCTTGCTCTTTTGTCCCCGTTCACACTCAGAAAATTCTGGATACTCCATTCAGGCCCTTGTAATTCAGGCCCCACACTACACCCTGGCACCTGCCTGCTCCTCCTGGCCCAGGAAAAAAAATGTAGCTGCCTCACAGTTAGTTTGGGCAACAAGAGAAATTAGGTAACTGACTTGTGGACTTTCTATAAAACCAGCAGAGAAGTACGGTCATAGTCTCCCCAGAGGGCAAGCAGGAGTCAAGAGGGCAAGCAGGCTCAACAAGGCAAGAGGAAAGGAAGGAGGAGGAAGAGAAGTTTGGCAAATGACAACAGAAATAGGAAAACACCATATATGGTCCATAAGAGACAGTTCACCCACTGTAAGCAGTGACTTGGAGGCGAAGTCAAAGCTTTGGGAATGGAAGACTGTGAGAAGGGTGTGAGCTTAGAACTGCAATATGAGGAAAAAACATTTCTGGTTAAGCAACCAGTGGCAGAAGTGAACCTGTCCATGTAACAACAGACCCCATCTCTACACTACAGCGTCTGTGCTAAGGTTATTCTTGGCCTGAAGGGCAAGAGACCTTGACCTTAGAAACAAGTTGTTTTGGTTTGGTTTTCTTTTCTTCTTTTAAGAAATTGGAGCAAGGGGCGGTGGGTGGTTCTTTTTGTTTTGTTTTGTTTTTTTGACATTTTCAACAGCAACCACAACCAGAACAGCAGAGCACTGAGGAAACGGGGCATGCAGTGTAAGGTGGAGTATGTTAGAGCCTCCGACCTTCCCCAGCGCTGCTCTGATACCCTCAGCCTACACCACTCCCGAGCTCTGCCTGGCATTTCGCTGTTTGGTGCTGTGGAGACAGACCTCCCAGTCTGACTAATTAGCGTGGCTGCACCTGTAATAAGCTACGCTGAAGAAGACAGACACGACTGACAGGAGGCAGCAGTGGGATTTCAGGTCATGGCTGCCTGCTGCAGGAGCACACGATAGAAGAAAAGGAGCAACCATACACCTTCAGCAGAGAGGGATGATGCTGCACATGAGCTACCTCCACAACTTCCCTGAGTAAGTGGGGGCACATGTGCACACCAAAAACAGGGGGAAGCCCTCAGGAGAGACTGGTCCCTTCATGGGCTTTTGTGAGAAGCCCCAAACCAACTGCAGAAGAGTAGCATGGAGCTCCCACTCCCTGGCCTCACCCAGGCACTCTTCAGTGCTCATCCTCTTGGTGCTGGTACAGACACAACCCGCTATGAGCACAGGTCTACATACCCTCCTGCATCCCAACAGCAGAAGGGCGTCATTCCAATGTACCTATGATGAGAAGGAGTTTGGGATACATAACATCCTGGGGTCCTTTCCAACCTGAATTATCCTACAGCCCCACTCAATAAGCAGAGGGCACGGCTTCGGAAGTGGGGACACATGGGCCCTTCAACAGCAGTAGCCCCAGCAGGCACTACATGTGAGGTCCTCACCTTAGACAACTTTCAGTTACATAGACAGATAACATGCTCACACTGTACTGATGAAAGGCACTGTGAAATGCTCATCTCCATCAACAGAGTCTCCTCAGGCTCTTTCTCCAACCCCTAGCACCTCATCTCCAGTGCTCATGCTGCCTTTGGTGACTTGATATTTCTTGCACAGCTCACCATCAAGAGCTGCCATCTCCTGCCTTGTGTTCTTTTTTAGGGGACCTTTATGCTGCACAGGAAGGAGACAGCTTGAGAAGAAAAAGAGAAAAGTAGGAAAGGAGGCTATGCAGGAGAAGCGGGCAGCAGCTCATTTAGGTTTGCTCTGGAGACAAAGCAGCAGGCAAAGGAAAAGGAGAAGAGGGAGGAAGATGGTGAGTGGCAAGGGAAAGGGCTACAGAGAAACCAAGAAGGACACCGAGAGCAGACAGATACAGAGGGAGATCAGAGCTGGGAGCACTACGGAGAGAGTGAAAGACCAGAAAGGGTGTTTCCTTTTGTATTTTTATCTCATCCAAAAATGTGCTCGCATAAAAAAATGCCAGCTTAGAGAAAGAACAGCTCAGACAGCGAGAAAAGTGGTTTTGACAGAACAGCCAACTTCGGAAAGAGCTGTCTGCATAGTCATCAGCTCAAACCACACTGACAACTCACACGGTCCAACCTTCCCTCTGATCCAGATTCTCCGGTCCTGGCTTTGCTGGTTGGAGCAACTGGGTCACCACCACTGTGCCAAGATGGCTATTCTGATTTCTCAGACTCTAACTAGCACAGCATCATACTAGGTTATGGGGATACACCAGCCCTCTCAGTGCAAACCTAGGGCTTTCTAACCTAGCTGGCATGGCAATTTCCTTGATAGACATGGCCTGGATTTGTTTTGAGTTTTGTTTAACTTTAATAGCTTTACCCTTGAAAGATCGGAGGAGAAGAGATAGTCTTAAGTTGTAAGGAGGGAGTCAATAAGCCTCCTTTCATTAGATAATGACTCTGCCTGCACTGTACTCAAGATTTAACTTTAAGCCCCTTCCATGAAGTAAAATAGTTTGGTTTCGCTCTGTGTGTGTGTATGTTAAAGGAAGAAGTAGATCAAATTCAAGAAAGTGCTGAACACTCCTGCCCTTTGCTTTGTTGGTTATTTGTCCTGACCAGCAACTGGCCTCCCTCGGAGAATGCCGGCTTGTGGATGAAATGAAATACAATACAACTGTATTTTGTATAGCATCTCTCAAGTAAACAGGATCGCAATTGCTCTGCACGCTGAGTGATAAAAAAACAGCACAGAGAGAAGGAAATTAAGAGACAAAAATGATGGAAGAAAACCAGCTGCTTCCAGAGGAAGGAAGCATGGCTCTGTGGTTAAGGCTCTGGGTTGGGAAATGACAGGTATGGGCTTAGCTCCTAGATCTGCCACAGACTTCATGCTTTGACCTTGAACAACCTGCCCGACCTTACCAGGGCTCAGTTTCCAATGCAAGACTTCTGGCTATTAACTCTTCCTTGTCTCGGGAAGTCAGAGATGACTGCATTCATGTCTGTGGGGTGCTTTGACACTACCCAGGCAAGGACTTAAACCAATGGGTGGGTGGAAGTGTGCTGGAAGGTAATGGCGCGCAAAGCAATTTGAATCTTTTAGGATACCAGTACCTAAAAAAGAATCATGATACCTCACTGACCGTGATGATGCCACCGAAACAATTTAGCAAGTGGTGTTGAGACAAGGAGGTGAGAAGCAAATTTCGGTGCAGTAGGACAGCCTTGCTTCATACCCAGTGCGACGGGAGGAGACGGCAGCCATCGTATTCCTTCAAAGCAGTTTCACTCTGGGGACAGCTATTAAGGAATGGAGTAGCTGCCAGTGACAGAACTGTCTGAGCATGTTAAATTTGGGTAGCATGTGGTATGGTGGTCATTTATAACCATGATACTAACAGTACACAACATATTGCTTATCACTATCAGAGGGTCAGGAAGGATGGCTAGAAAAATGCCTTGCAATCTGCTGCTGAGCAGCTCAAACATGGAAAAGCATGAGAAATGATGACCCAAATGGCTAATGAACGTGTTCCATTACATGTTGACTGTGAACAGCAGGCTGACATAATACTTTTCAAAATAAGACACGATTTTGAAAGCACTTTCCATTTTTTTAAGCAACCTACTGGAGCGAGTTTTCTGTTTCAGTAAAGAAGGGGCTGGTGCACTGCCCAGTGTGGCCATTGAGAGGGAAGGCTACAAGAGAGCGTAGGATACCTGCTAAATGCTGAATTCTAGGGGTCCAAGTATTTGCCTCTCTGTCGCAAGCTTTGAGCCCCTGCTCCTCTTTAAGATGCTTAACAAACAACAGAGGGGCTGAAAAAGAGAAAGCATGGACAGGTGGTTGGCTGCGACATGTCCTTTTCACAGGACAGATGGGGAAAAACCCAGGTATTAAAAGTTAGCTCCTTGCTATAAGGAACTTGAGGAGCTCTGCCTTTTCTCCCCTTCTCCTCCCTAATTCTCCTTCCATCTCCAGGTCCCACATCTCTTTTCCTTGCAGCTAGTTTGGGGCAGAACTATGAATTAGGGTGGATAGAGACTTTGAGAAGGCCCTTTGAAAGAGCAAATGGGAAGCTGATGGTCCAGGTCGCTGCCACCCCTGGAAGCAATGGACAATGTGCTGACCCACCCAAAACCTCCAGCTGCACAGAGGCTGATTGCTGCCTCCCTGCTTGCCTGCCACATTGCTTGCATGCCACTGCCCATCAGCCACGTGATTCCTATAGTGTAAGCAATGCTGAATGGGATTCTGACCCCAAACAGCACAGAATAGGCTCCAGAGTGATTGCTGGCAGTGCACACTTCCAAAACACCTTGCTGCCTACCCCTGCCTATCTGCACAGTGGGAAGGCCCTGGAGGAGGCATGATGCCAGACCCACCTCCACTTAAGTGGCCTTTGCAGGGAAGCACAACTCAGTGTGTGAATATCAATAGGACCTTTAAATCCCCTAGAGATATTTTCTACCCTGTGAGAATTTCCTGGAGCCAGGCGCTTCAGACTGACAGCTCAGCAGGTATCGCACTGATCTCGCAATTGCTTTTGGGCCAGCCATGGGAACCACACACTCATCTCCTACAGATCTTTCTCTTCACATAGGACACCTTTCCTCCTCTCCTCCCCATGACCCCGAGTCAGGCCCAAGCCGGGGACAGGAGCACTGTTTTTCCTCAGCCTCCAGAAGCAGCGTGCATCAAGTCCAACTCATCTCCGGTGCGTCACTATAGCAACAAGATCAGGCCCGGTGTGGAAAAATGAGGGGCAAGGGGAAAAATGAAGGAAAAGGGCTCTGCAGGTAAGGGATGGATGCTTCACCCTTGGCCAGTAGCAGGTGGGCACAGACCAAGAGGAGCCCATGGGAGTGATGTCTGTCTGCACCACTGCTGGGGCAGAGAGAAGCAGCCCCCAGGAGCTGCAGCTCACAAGCATATTTAGGACCAAGAGGAAAGGCTGAGGACACGGGACAGGCATTGACTGGCTGCATATCGAGCCCCTTAAGCGAGCCAGACGTTAGCATCTTTATCATTGAATTGCAACACTGTGTTGGTCCAAGAGCCCAAATCACAGCTGCACTGAGGTCTTTATTCTTTACATCGGTATTTAAGCTTTGCTGCAGAAACCCTTCTGTGTCGAGGCACTTCTAACAGCACTAACTCCAAACAGCAACATAAAACACAATGGACCAGCTGCCTTGTGCCTGAGTCCCTGAGAGCTGTCCAGGTGGCCTGGTGAAGCAATCCGGCCGTGATGGTAACTGAGGGAAGCCTACGCATCCAGCTCAGGCACGGCTCAGCAGCTTCCCTGCACGCTTCGCACGAGCTCCTGTAACGTCACGGATGACGCCACTCCTTGGACTCTACTAGTGCTCGAGCTACCTTCCTCTGTCAGTGTCCCAGGCTGCAACTGAGCCTGAGATACATCCCCTGGGACCCTCCCCTATCCCATACCCCTTGTTCAGACCAGGGCAAAATGTTCAGAGCCCCTGGAGTGGCTGCTGTGCCTGAGAAGCAGTTCTTGTCTCTTCTCCTCCAGTGTCCCCAAAGCAGATAGCTCGCAAAAATACTTACAACGCCAAAATATTGACACTTTGGGAAAATCCTTCCTTCAGGGATGCAGGTACTACTGGGGCCACCTCACAGATCTTGACCTGTGGCCCTGATTTTTATGCCGACTTCTGCTGACTGAGGCTGTACAGAAAGGATTAAGTATATGCTACCAGTTGTCACTAAGGAGAAGCAGCTTATTTAAATGACAGTGGAAAGTTTTGGAGCTGACTGACCTCAAGACCCTCTAGGTGTATGCAAATGTTTTTTATGTGTCCCTCATTACCTTTCTTAGTAAAGGCAAATTAAACCACAATTGAATGCTGTGGCCATCCTGCCTTCTCCCCTGCCACCCTCCCAGATGGGACCCTCCATATAGTTTGTGTGCCAGAACAGCCATGTCTCAGCAGAAGGCCTAATGCCATCCCTCTCCAGAGCCTGGCTTTGACCTCCAGGATTTCAGCTTCCCTCAGCAACAGCTAGGCTTCATCCCTCCTTGGCTGTGCTCGTGCTACTGGCTCTTGCAGTAAGGCAATCAGAGTATAAGCTTTTTTTCCAGATCCCCTGCTTAACCTCAGGCAGACCTATGTAGCTTTAAGTAGGATATTACAGTAATGAGGGGCCATGTCTACTTCTGAGAATATGCCCTTCTTCCCATTAGTAACCCCCCCTGATAAGCAGCTCTATCTTCACTGCTGCCACCAGTCACTTGCAGGCCACTGGAGCTGCAAAGAAGGACAGAGCAGCCTGTCATAAAGAAAAAGTGAGAGGAGTGCATAAACTGGGAGAGAGGGTGGGGGAAGGAATAAGCATTGACAGTCAAAATGCGAAAAAGATGAAATGCAATTTTTCTTCAAATGCCTGGAGACAAGACAGATCTCCCAGCTTCCTTCCCCTCCCTTGCCCTCCTGCCTGAAAAGAGAAGAGGTAGTTAACATAGGAAAGCCCCTCAAATAAGCCCTGACAGCCACATATTCAGAAACTGATGGCATTTCCCTAAACACTGTTTGTAAAATGGTAATTATCCAGCAGGCAGTGACAGCTGGCACTTAGCACTGAGAGAGAACATGAGCGGACAAGAAGAAAGGGATCCTGCCGTAATTGAACAAAGGGTAAAGAAATATATAAAACATAATCAGAAAAATACAAAGATTGCTGGCTGTGCTAATAGGTCACTTCAGCTTCTTGGTTCATCTTGAAGTGATTGAGTTTGAATGCAGAATCAGACTGACATCCTCCAAATCGTTCAGCTGGGAGCAGCACCTCCGAGGGGAGCGTCGGCAGCAGGAAACCCGAGGGGTTGAGCAGCCAGCAGCGAGCACATGGGTGCCAAACTGGCAGCCAGCTTTTCCACAAAGTGTTGGGAGCACCTGCTCTCCGACTTGTGTCACAAGATCAGCTCTTAGGAACGACAAGCTTCTGGGTAGACAATTTCTCCCTACTTCAGACCGCCGCAGCAACTCAGCTATGCCACAACACGGCAAAATCGAGTCCTTCATTGGAAGCATCTAGACTGCACAAAGCGCCAGACAATGCCCTTTAGAGAAACCTCTTGAGTTGGACAGGGAGACAGCTAGGCTGATCTTCTACTCCTCTGGTATTAAACAAAATATCTGTTTCTGGGATATTTTTTTTTAGGGCAATGGAGCAGCCCGTCAGTTCAGATACCAGTTCTGACAGCTCTCCTATATGGCCTTGGGGTAGGGCTCTTCTTTCTGCGCCTTGATTATTCACCTACAAAAGGGGTTGTGAGTTGTTGTAGCTTTGCCATACGCTCAAAGCAAGGCCTGTTTCCTAAAACGTCCTACCCAAAATCTGAGAGGACAGGGTCCTGAACTGAACTTGAGTCCTTTAAGCATGATCAGTAATACACGTCAAGATACCTTCTCTCATATGAGAGACACTCAAAGAATAGAAGCAGCAGAATGTAAATAAACTCATATTAATGAGCAGGGTGGTATCTTTGAGCTCGGGGGTTTTCAAACTCATATTCTGTGGCCATTTGATTTGCTTCCCCATTACTTTAATTGGATGTTATCTCCCTCTAGCCTGCAGTAGAGAACGGTCTGATCTCTCCAGAAGGCACCATGACTTGCTTTTGCCCAGATCCTGCCCGGAAAGGTTACTGCCAGGACCTAGCAGCATGTACGTTTGATCGTAACCCAAGATATTCCCCTGAGTCACTCAGCGAGTGACGAGCTAGCAGTCCTAATAAATGATGCTTAGATGAGTGTGGTCAGGCAAGGACACATAATGGAACACTAGAAGATGGGAAGGAGGTCTGCTTCTCTCCTTTGTACCAGGAATCAGCTTGGCACAAAATTGGTCTATGCCTGGGATAAGGCAGAAATGGCATCCAAATTTCTTGTCATTCCTTGCCATTCTTCTTGGCCACTGCTTCTCCTTTATCAAAAGGCACTATTCATGAGAAAAATACAATTGTCCTAATTGACCCATAGAATTTTTGCAATTGAGGGCAAAATCCTTAAAGCTTCTGAACTCCTGCTAAGCACACCTTCCTCCTCTGCCTCTGCCTTAACTGTTTTACTGCGTGTTGCTAGTACTTGGTCCATCACAGCAAATGACCTTTAAGGTCTTTTTTCATGCCATGTTCTTTTGGTGCCAGGTCTGTATGTTAATAATTTTCTCAGCACCCGTGCACATTCAGAATAAGATAGATTTTCTCTGCTGTAGACAGATACACCTCTGCACAGTAATTCATTATGCTACTATCTCCAAAGCTGTTTCTTTGAGAAATATGCATAGAGTTGTATTAACAGTGTATAGTTTTTATGACGATAACTGATGATTTGTTTGACTAGGTCTCTTATGTATCAGTCTACTATTTTGTAGTTTGCATGTGATTTATTTTTGGCTGTCTTAATAAAGTTCAAGTATTGCTTTCTCTCAGTAATCAATCTGCTTTCTTTAAACTACTGTTAAATTCCTTTTTTAATGAGTGAGAGTTTGAGTAAAGAATTTATCCTACAAAACTACTGATCTGAAAGTTATCAATATATTTCTAAATGGACACGTACAAGTAAATTGAAAAGTGAGATTTTTTCCATCAGATGACATTAAAATATATGCGTGTTTTCAAGTACAAAGTAATTACTTTAAGCAGTAACAGAGCATTTCTCGTAAGATGTATTAAAGAAACACCAACAATGAAATTGCTAATGTTGCAATTTAATTATAAACCCCTCTATATGCCAGCACATTTTCACTATTACTTTTGTTGCCGTTTTTGATCTGTAGCATGTTGTCTAACACAATTTACTATGGTTTTTTTGGTACAAATTACTTTCATAGCTTCTGTTTATCTGCAATATATGAAAAAGCACAGATGCACAAAAGATGCTACACAACAGTGATTAAGGTTAAATAAAAAAAAATGAGAGTAACATTGTGTTACACAAAAACTTCTATGTAGCCACATAACAAAAGGGGGTAACACATACCTGCAGTATACTAGCAGTAAGACCAAAAGTTCAGCTGCAATTTTGGGAAGTAATTTCAGTGTAGCCATTATATGGTAGCGCAAGATGATTTCTGAGTAAATATGCATATTCATTCTAATTATTAATGTATTTACTACAGACTCCGCTGTTTCCCTGCAAGGTTCCACATACAATCTGACTTAAGCACACTGAAGTTCAACAGTTTCTTGATACAATGCATCGCTTCACTGATACTTAAGATCAGAAAGGAAGAGCTTAGATTACCTAGGGCTTCTCCCTGAGTGATGCAGGCCTTACATTTCACCTATAGTTTCCCCATTTCTAACCCAAAAACTCATGAGTGAAGCAACAAAAGACTTTAAGAAAGACATCTAACGTTGATTTGAAAACTGCAAGTGATGTAGAGCTGAACACATCCTTGGGTAATCCAATTTATTTTACAGAATAATTTCAGACAATACACAGATTCTTGTACACACACGCACGCACACTCATACACTCAAAATAAAAGCACCTTAATGATCCTGTCAGAATAACAACCAGTACACATCACTTGGCTTTGGTGACTGTCCAAGCATAATCACTGCTGCTGGAGGAAACCTTTCCTGGTTTTGACCTCTAACATCCACCTGGCACTTAGCATGAGTACTTAAACACATTAATTTAATAAAGCACTCCTAATGTCGCTGCAAGTTCGGGAAGATGCAGCACATCACCGTCAGCAAGCTTTTTGTCACTGTCAGCGAGTTATTTGTGCTGTCTCTGCCAGATGGCTGTGATGGCTTCTTCAGCTTTTGTGGGGGGCTTACAGAGAAGTGGGGTGCAAGGTAAGTCAGGAGGAGGGGTGCAGGCCAACTCAAGCTTGTCCTATGCACAGCCCCAGATTATCGGATACAAAGCAGATCTGGAAACCGTATTAGCAGTGTTAATGCCCAGCGTCATATGCCCATCAGCCCTGTGTATTACCAAAGGTACAAACCAATGCACACACATCTCTCAAGGCTTTCAAACCCAAACTGGGTGATTCTCAGCAGTTTTAATTACAGAAGAAAAAATCCTCCTCCTGCCTGCCCTTCCCTATCTGCAGCTCTCACTGCAGGACAGACAAGAGGAGGAGAGTGCAGGGAGCATGGACAGGGGTGTGTGTTGCATGCACACAGACACCGGTACATTACTACAAAAGCGCACCGAAATATATGTGAAATGAAGACAAAAAGAGACAACAGGTGACACAGAAATGCAGCGTCAGCAAAGAAGAAATAGATGTAGAAATCTAAGAGAAACAGACCAGGGGGAAGCAAATGGGCAAGAAAGAAAGAGAAAGCATTCAGACAAACTGGCAGTACAAGCCAGGAGACATTCAAGCTGCAGATGTGCAAGGAAACATTAGGAGTTGAGTGCAAACACTCACACACACAGTACCATACACTGAATTAGGCACAAATGACAAATCACAGACTCATTTGGGTGAGAAAAGACCTCTGGTGCATCATCCAGGCCACTGCTGCACATTGTGGCAGGTCTGATTACACCTAAACCATCCCTGACAGATGGGTGAGTCATCTCTGCCTTGAATATCTCCAGTGCTGGTGCCTCTACAGCCTGCCTTGGCAGCCTGCTCTGTCACCAAACTGTTCCTAGAGTTATAAAGCTTTCCCTCATATTTTTTAACTAACTGTTCCCTGCTGCACCTCAGGACCATTATGTCTTAGGCCTGTTTGTACCAACCACTGAGAAAAATGGATCCCCATCCTCTCGGTAGCGTCTCTTTATGGATTTGCAGACAGTGATTACACTTCCCTTCACACATCTTTCCTCCTCAATGAATAGATACCAGCCTCCTTAGTCTTCTCGTTTACGCTATACTTTCCAAACCTATCAGCATTTTTGTCACTCTTCCTGGAGCTTCCTCCAACACATTGTGGTGGCTTTGGGACCTGGAGGAAATAGCATTAATTCAGCTTCCTGCCCCTTACCTGTGCCATGTCCAGCCATGAAAGGTTGAGTAATCATAGAAACAGAGAATGGTTTGGGTTGGAAGGCATCTTAAGGATCATCTAGTTCCAACTCCCCTGCCATGAGCAGGGACACCTCCCACTAGACCAGGTTGCTCAAAGCCCCATCCAGCCTGGCCTTACACACCTCCAGGGATGGGGCATCCACAGCTTCTCTGTGCAACCTCTTCCAATGCCTCACCACCCCAACAGCAAACAATTTCTTCCTAATTTCTTCCTAATTTCTTCCTAATATCTAATCTAAATCTACCCTCTTTCAGTTTTAAACCATTATCCCTCATCTTTTCGCTACACTCTTTGATAAAGAGTCCCTCTCCACCTTTTCTGTCGGCCCCCTTTAAGTACCTGAAAGCTGCTATAAGGTCTCCCTGGAGCCTTCTCTTCTCCAGGCTGAACGATCCCATCTCTCTCAGCCTGTCTTCATAGGAGAGGTGCTCCAGCCCTCTGATCATCTTTGTGGCCCTCCTCTGGACTCGCTCCAACAGGTTCATGGCCTTCTTTTTTGGGGGGCCCAAGAGCTGGGCTTTATTTTCTTTTCTGAGTACTATTTGCTTCCTAAATACCTCCTGCTTTACCCTCCTGAAAGATTCTGTTACATGCAGAAAAAGACTAACACACATGTGCATCTACACACCCACCCAGTTATTTTATATATATTATATATATATAAATATATGGGCCTTGCCTAGTAGGGATTCCAACATTAAAAGTTGCCTTAAAAGATAAGGACCAGCTGTGATGAAGAATATCTGAAGGAGTGGAGAATGAGGAAGATGATGGTGTCACTTTACACACTGGAAGAAGCCCCATTTGATGGTACCCTGATGGTGCACTGAATACTGTGAAAATTAGGACATTCTCTTGCTGTCCCCAAACCCAAATATTATTCAAATCTGCCCAGCCCATATTAATTTCATCATGTTCATTTGTTTTCTGGACTCCTGTATACTGCATCCATCATTCTTTCCTCCTCCCTTAAAGCCTCCTCTTACAGGATGGGTTAGGCTAGGTCTCAACAGGTCTGCCCCCCTATTGTTAAAGTGATGTGCATGAATGGCTTCTATACAATGCAAAAACGCCTTTGGCACTATGATTTTAGTTGCAAATGGATAACCTACATGGGGAAAAAAAGTCAAGAAAGGAAGGACTGAGTAGGTCATTTGAGATATTATGCAGCTGCCTCCAATTGCTCGCTTTAGTTTCTGAAAAGCCTCTTGGGGGTTGAATTAGAAGATGGACCTTTAAAAACATCTGGAGACAATATCCAGCAGAGCACCCAAGAATGCCATAGCATTTCCTTTATGGATTTCACAGAGAGCCCAAGTCCCAAGTAAAATGCATAACAAACACAACAGGCCATGCTTCAGTGAAAAGACATGATGACAATGAAGGGACAATCATTTCAAAGGGTCCCCAATTTACATCTGCAATCAGGTACCAGCAAAAAAAAGCATGCCATTTCTATACTGAACAGTTTGACCTGAAGGCCGGCACCATGATGTACTCTACCAAGGGACCACTGGCCACTTGTTCACCCCATACTATTTCAGAACTAGAGGGTGGGGTGAACCAAGAGGAATTAGGCTGTACGGGTTGCGAGACTGGAGACAAGGCTCTGAGAAAGTCATCTGTAACCTGTTATAGCTACAGGCTTATTGCCAATGACAGCAACTTATGGATGCATCTGTGTGGCAGACTAATGGTCAATAATATTTCTTTTCAATACCCTACTGCAACATCAAGCCAAGCATGGTGTTTATTAAGTCTCACGGAATTTCCTGTCTGTTCTGGAAACTGCAGGTTTTTACCCTGATTGCACCAGTCTTAAAAGAAAATCTGAAAAATCAGTTAAGAAATGGAGAAGCACCTCATTCCTCATAATGAAAAGAATATGAGATGTAAAATGTCATCGCTTTGATGTGCTGGCAAACTTCCTGGCATCCGTCGACCAAAGATAACTATGTTTATAAATATTTGGAATATGAAGATACTGTATATAAATTGCAGTTTTATTATTATTATAAAAGTGTGGGATTTTTTTTTTAAAGAAAAAAAGGAAAAGAAATAGCTCTGCAGTGTATTCTAAATATATACATTAGGGTATTTTGTGCTGCGCATAGCACATTGTTAATAAGGAAGAAACTGAATTCTACTTTCTCCCTATCCCTTCAGCAGAGCAAAGTGGCTATAAACTTCTCAACTTCTCCCAGCAAGAGGTGCTAAAAGGCTGGTGTAAGAGCACTGGAGTTCCCCACAGCTATGGCAGCACAGGTGAGAAGCATTCTGCAGATCCCTCTATCTTAAGGTTTTGTGCTGCCGACCCATTACCTTGGTATCTAAGAATCTCCCATGTAAAATCAATAGCAATAACAAAATCCCTTGGAGACTCCATGGAGTCCCTCGGACGATATAGCCAGGGCTGTGCTGGAGGAATAGCTGGGGATGACTACAGCTTGTTCCAGCTTCTCCTAGCAGGTTTTATTGCAGGGAGAGGCTCAGGACTGCTGCCCGTGGAACTCTCACAATCCAGATAATTGCTTTTCTATTCTTTTTACAACTGATATTTCATTCTCGTTAAGACAGGAGAATTGCTGAAATATGACAGAAGCGGCTCCCACACCCACGTACATTCTGTTCCTGACCAGCTGGCCTCCACGCTATGCCAGTCCGGGACTTTCTCACCCAGCTCTGGCAACCCCTCTGCAGCACCCCCTGCTATTCCTGCCCTCTCTCAGGCTCATTTGCACAGCTCTGCTCAGGGACCTCAACAGCACTGTACGGCCTCACCCCCATCCAAAGCCTGGCCCCTCCGCAGCCCTACTAATGCACCCCAATCCTGAGCAAAACCCCCTCCTGCTATCCCCGTTCCTGTGCAAATCTATTCCTGTTTAATTGCTGTCGCTCCCATCTTGCGGCTCTATCAAAAAAGCTACATTTTCATTTGTTATCTTTTCTTGATTCCCAGCCTTTTTCCCATTATTCCCTGCAATAACAGACAGCATGCCGCAACCGATTCCACTTCCATCCTGCTTTCTTAACCACAGCTGAAACCCAAGTACTACCCCACTAGTAAACCTACCTGAAATCTATTGAGCTGACTGTCAGCTGACTCCATGAAACAGAGGTAAACAATTAAGGCATAATTTTTACAATAATCACCCTACAGAGCATTAACGCCCTGTCATTCGAGTCCTGGATTGGCGGTGTCAATTGGCCTCAGCCCTGGCTGGCACATCAGGCCATTCCCACGCACCAGGAGGGTCTCTCCAAGCATCGAGAGGCTCTCTTATCACGGCTTTGCACCTTCCGCTCCTTTGACAACCAACCATCCACCCTACAGCCTGGGGCTGCAGTGACCTGACTGTCATCCCAGTCAGCAACCAGCTTGCGACAAACACCAGTGAAAGCCCCAGCGTTTAGCACCTTTCAGTCCAGATGTAAGACGCGCTGGATAGATATTGCGCTAGATACTCAAACTGCTCCCAAAGTGAGGGCAGAAAGCCATATACAGAAACAGCTGGAGAGAGACCTTACATCATTCCTGTGTTATAAAATATGACTTGTGTTGCGTTCTTTAAGAGCAGGAAGAAAAATTCTGCTCGCGTTCATGTACAGGCTTATTCGTGTTTGGGGGAAACAGGATTGCCAGCATTCAAGATCAATCAGCCCTCAACGGGGTTCAAGGTTTGGAGAATCATGCCTCGTTTGCTTTTCCATTGTAAATGTTAACTAAATGTAGCTCTGGTGAGAGGTGCCAGCTCAACAGCCCTGGAGATTAACCTGCCAAATTCTTTTCTCCGTCGCAGCACTGTAAACCCTGAGTAATTCCGACTCTAATCAGCAGAGCTACTCCAGAACTGCAGCCAGGGGTGGATTTTGGTACTGCAATTCTCCGTTCTCATCTGCAGCAGGAAGAGACCTAGTTTAACTCCGCAGCAGTGCTCCCAACCACCGCAGCAAGACCCAGGTTTGACCCGACAACAGATACAGCAGTAGCAGCAACAACATTTGCTTTACCAAACTGGAAGCCAGCAACGTGTCTCCCACCCCACCAACTAACATGCATCATACTTTACCTCAATCCCTGCTGGAAAGGCCAACCCTGCTTCATAGCTTGCATACAGTAAACTCACAATTAGCACCAAGGATGAGATTTTGCAGAGAGAGAGATGACTTTTGCCTAATCACATCCATTCAAACCAACGGGTTTTTCATCATTGATTTCACTGGAAGGATAATGGCAGCAAAATCAAGCACTAGGAACGAAAATACTACGAACAACAGAAAGAACTGGTGTACTTGGATGTGCCCATGGGTGGTCCTATGCAGTTGTCATCAATATGAGCCTGCTATATGCTATACCTAAAAGGACTATGGCATTCCCTACCTCTCCAGTCCCACTCCAGGATCCACTGGACCTATGCTGTGAAGTTCCTAAACTGCAGTTGTAGCTGGGGCTTGACTTGTCTCTGCTCAAGGCATCAGGATACCTGAAGAGCTCCAAGGTACTCTTGGTTTTCCCCAGACCTCTCCATGTCATGGCCAAGAGTCCACAAGTCCAAGGTAGTATATTACCCTCATTTCCTAATTTTCCTTTTCATTGGAACTGCTGATATTTGACCAGATTAGTTTCCTCTAAAGAGAGAAAGTCTGACTTTGAACCAGTGGGAATCCAGTTTGAAATAGAGTAAGCTAGTTCACTGAACATTTCTCTCTTCCTTCATACCTTCATCACAGTGGACTTTCTACAACGCACATCTGATGACTTATGACATTGACATCGTCTTGAAGTTCTCTCATTGTCTCACAAAAGGCCTTAAAAAGACAATGTTTTGGCTCAGTAGTATCGGTAAGATTCAGTATTAAAGCATCACGTGTTTGGAGGGGCTGCAGTTCATAAAACCTCCAAGCTGTTGAAGATTCAGCCATCATTTAGGATAAAGGACTGGTGTGTTTTACCACATGTGGTGTGGAGAGTAGGTGTTTTGTGGGCCCTGATGACCTAAAAGCTCACCTCAGTGAAGAGCAGGACTTGAAATTTTCTACCAAGAGCAGATGTTCATCACAACCCTCTTTGCTCTCCCACCCTGTGTCCAAAGACAGAGACCTTAATCACCCTGTAACCTTCACTCAGACCTTTTATTTGTGCATGTGGAGCAGCAAGGGAATAACTTTTCTCTGTGTGGAGCTCTCACATGAGCACATGCAAGACACTATCTTGACTCCTGAGCAACTCATTATGCAAAATATATTGACAAAAATGAACAAGAGCAGAGCAGAGCAACAAAACAGTCAGATAATTAAAGCGGTCAAAGAATGAAAGGGTCAAATATGCCTGTCGTTGCTGTGAATAGCAGACAGGATATCAATATGAACACGACAAAGGGAAAAAAGCAAATGTAGACCAAACCTGAGAAAAACTTCCTGACAGCAAGGTACACCAGCGGGTTGTGGAATGTCTCCCAAAGCATGTAACTGAGTCCACGCTACTAGAAAATATATCAGAGGAAACCATGCTGGTACACAGCTCAGTGCCCAAGTGGCACGCTTGCTTTGCGGTAATGGCCAGCTACGGTTATCACTCCTCACACTTTCAACTGGATGTTTTCATCTGTGTTGCACGTCTTGAGCTCACGGACAGCCTGTCACTGTGCAGATGTTAAGCAGATGTCAACTCCCTCCCTCCAGTGGTTAAAGTGATTTCAAGATGAGATGATAATTAGTCCCAGAAAGGCTGTGCGCGGAATGCTGCAGGGTGCAGTAGGTCGCACTCCAGTGCAATTGAGAGCTGGGGCTCATCACAGGTGAAACATTAAGCCATAACACAAGCTGATTTCTCATTTGTACATACTCGCTCCTTGACTCACTGCTGAGGAAGCTAGAGAAGGGGCTCCACTGAGCAGGACAGCAAGTGCCAGACTGCATTGGCCATGGTGTTCATCCCAGTCCCCTATCCTGTCCACGACAGCAGTCAGTACCGGATGCTTCAGGCAGGGAAGGTACAAGTACACCATGCAGACAGATGTGGAACAGCTTATACCTCTATATTAGGCCTTTTCCTGGGTTTTGAGACCTAGAGAAGCCCACTGACTGCACATGCCTGGCTCTCCTTCCCAGAATATATTCTCCTTGATTAAGACAACTCTGGATACCCTCAGTGAATACTGGATCTTTTTTATTTCTGAGCCCTGGGGAAAGTGAGCTATTGATGATGTTACATGACAATGATTTCTACAGCCAACCTGCCTGTTAGAGGGAAAAAATATACTCCTCCTTTTTCATCTCATAGTGTCATCAAACATCTCCTTGTTCTCTCCTCTGAAAACTGAGGCTTTCTCTCATGATCATGCAGACTTTTACATATCTCTTCTTCTTAGCAACATACAAGCTCTGTTGGTACTAAACTTTCAAAGAACTTTCTCCTTGCCCGAGAATCCTCCCAGGCGCATCATTATTCTTGTTGTCCAGCTCTCAGCCACCTCTCTTCTGAGACAGCGTGGCCAGTCCCGCACACTTTTTTTTCAGCTGCGGTTCCAGCACTCAGAATGTGAGACTGATCCACACACCATCACATTAACATGCTGCAGAGCTGTCCCCACAGTCCCTGGCCCTCTCTGCTTTGCAGGCAGGCGCTCATTGTAACACAGCAGTGCAGCCTGTGTCTTCCCTGTTGCCTCCTCAACTTTTGCGGTTTTTATTTAAGCCTGCCATTCATATGCTCCACGCTTGGTGCTAATGTTGTGTACATTCAAGAACTGTATAAACAAAGGATGTAATTATTACTCCTCCAGTTTGGGGAGGGATATATAAATGAGTGGCCTTTTAAGGGCATTCTTTTTTGTGTCTTCACTAAATCCATCTATTAGTCTTTTCCATTATAATCAATAAATCAGTTCCCTTTTTATATGGTGATGTTGGCTCAGCTGTGATTTTTTGATGGCAAAATTCATTACTCAATTGTCTCATCGCTTCCTTTCTAAGTTCAAAAACATCCATTAGCACCACTATGTGAAGCCCCATTAATCTGCTTTCGTTATAATAATGTTCTTATTCTTTCTTAGCGTCTTTATTGCATCCCACTCATCCTTGTTGTCTCATAGGAGCTTTTAATTAATGCACTAAGAATTGAAATAAAGAACCAGCATTTTTTTTTAAGATCTAGCATTTTTGGTTACTGGACAGAAATTAACCGGATTTGCTCAGGTGACCCTGTTCTAGAACAGGGAGAGCTGGCACATGATGCAGGCTGGATGCTTTCAGAGCTGCCTGGTTTCTGTAGGGGAAAGTACAGTCAAAATAATCTTTTACTGGCTCCAAGGACTCATTTGCCTTTGCTCTACTACTGCCTACTTCAAAATGTTTTTCAAAATGGGAAGGTTCTATCACACCTATTCCATGCTGGTTTTGAACTTTCATTTCCTTCTTAATGCAAATCAACAAAATGTACCCTGCAGCAAAAGAAACTCCTGAAGAAGGGCTCCAAATTTAGGCGAGAAGGACTTCGCAGTTACTGAAGGCATCAAAAGTGATGTCTTACTCCCCTCCTTTACCCATGAACTTGAACTCTGCCTTGTCACTTAGATATACTCCATGAGAACAGAAAATATGGAGCAGAGCAACACTGACTTAGTGCCCCTTTTCTGTTTCCCATCCTCTTAGCTTCTTCTTGCCCGTAAGACTTAAGAAAAGGAAACAAACACTTGCTATTTCTATAGCAGACATGTACAGCGGCTCAGAAACAGGCTATGGTAGTTGTAAGGCCCCTGGGCCTTGAGTCAAAACATGCGCTTCTTAGCCCTACATCCAGCAGATGCCTCTGGGGAAGCCCTTTCCCCGGCCCCTTTCTGTCTTCTGTTTGGGTCATCAGTAGCACCGACAAGGTCTGTTCCACGCTCCTGTTCCCCGTGGTGCCAAGCGTGATGGGTCCCTTGTCACCACCGGGGTCTCTGGCTGCTACAGCAGCACAGCTGAGCTTCAAGGGTCCT
>NW_009647236.1:3054171-3055799 GCF_000708025.1 Charadrius vociferus | reverse complement strand
ACAGGAGGCCTCACTGCTCCATACATATCACACCGTGATCTCCTCCAATGCACCACTTATTAAGGAACATCGTTTGCATCAATCCTTGCAGGACTTGGCTCCGCCACCTTTATCCAAGGGTGTTAAGCCTTCACATGCAGCTCAAGCAGCTGGGAAGGAGTCCCAGCACACAGTTCAGAAGAGCCAAAACCAGGGTCCTTGAGAGCAAGGGCTTGCAGCTAGCTGCTGGCAATTTAGCTGTGTATATCCTACTTGAGAATTCCTTTCCGTGAAGGAATATGGCCTGCATTTGGATGAGGGAGCAAGTGCCGCTCCTCTGGGGAGAGCTGGAGCAAAAAAACAGATGAAAACTATTTGCCTTGTCCTTCCAACATGTGTTAGTATAGGATACAAAAAACAACAAATGAAGAATATTAAATTCCCTTCCTTTGTCCCCCACAAAGGGACAAACAAAGTCGGTGAACAATGGTTTTCTGGACACCTCTAATGAAATCACCCCTTCTTCTTAAACATTGCTAGTCAATGGCAAATTGGCATGTTTACTTCCTTCTAGGAGACCAAATGTAGAACTGCTTAGAAAAACAGGCAAACAAAGGGATATGTTGTGAGCTGATATCTCTGACAAGTCAGAGGGAAGAAAAAAAAAATTGTACACGGATTATAGAATTTATCATTAAAAAAAAGAAAACCCAAACCCAAGAACTTTGCATGATACTTCAAAAGAAAAGAAGGAAAGGGGAGGTGGAAGGGGGGGAACAAAAAGAAAAGAAAATCTGTCAAGAATTTTCTCACTGCATCCAAAATGCCTCAGTGAGCAGAGATACAGAAACAAGCTAATTACTGTCTTTCTTTTACTCTCCTGGTTCTGAACTCCACACACAACATTTTTCACGATTATTAATAAAGGAACACTTTTATCTCCGCCTTATTAAGAGTTCTGGGGGTAGGAGCATAGTATCTGACAGATACCATATGGGATAGGGTGGAAACAGTAGGGAACGAAGGAAAGGAAGATAGGAGCAAGGAGATGACTTAAGAAATCCCTCCATAGCTCCTAGGATGCACATCCAAACTACTGGAGCTTTCAATATAATTGGAGCGGTTTCTGCTCTGCTATGCTCTTCAACATTTATTTCCAAGGCTCCGAGGCTTAGGGTGCCAGGGAACAGGGCATGGAGTCTGCAGTCATCTGCATGGAGAAAGGGTCATCTCAATGTATCCCTGAAAAGGAAAGTCCAACCCGTGAAAAGCCAGGGAAGCTGGCAGACAGACATGAGAGACCTGGGCAGAGCTAAGCAGCAAACACAGGAACGCAGCAGTCAGAGGTGCCACACTGGGGGAGACAGTGAGGGGAGTCCCGGACTGGGGAGCTGGGGGGCTGCAGGGAAGGAGCGGGCGTTGGCAGAACTGGTGTGGGGAGCCCTGAGCTGGATGCCAGTCAAGGCAGAGATCTGCTGGTTTGAAGGGGCTTCATGTGGCTCCTGACAATGCATTATCTGACTCTAGCCTTTGCTTTCAGCTCCTTGGTTCCATAAACATTGTGACACTGGAATTTGAAAAACAACAGAAATTCTTAGAGCGCAGCCCCCATCCCCTTTGGGTACTGAATATTTTCTGAGTTCGGAAGA
>NW_009647236.1:3014656-3054129 GCF_000708025.1 Charadrius vociferus | reverse complement strand
GGAAGAGCTGCTTAGACCAGCTGCTTTTTTGAATAAGTCAAGGAAGATGACAGAAGCCAGGAGGCACAGAGGAAGAGCACCAGCTCACTGCCTGAATTCTGCCTGTACTACACATGACCAGTTTAAGTGCCTGCCTAACTCTTCACAAACATGAGATCACTGTCTGTCTCTTCACAGTACCATTGCCTGCCTTACACATAGCCTTCGCATCCTGTCTTACTCATAGCAAGACAAACCCTCTTTCTTACCATCCGTGGAGCACTGACCAAACACTACCATGAGGAGAGATACAGAATCTGCCAAACATTTCTACCCGTGCTCCTAAGGTAAATATTCAAACTCCCTCCAGGTTAAAAACCCCTTTCAGTAAATAGACATCTATAAAATATTATACTGTATATTCCCCTAGACAAGAAGGAATTTCTACAGCCTGCACCATTCTGCAGACCAGAGCTCTGTAACTAAAAGCCACTGCTTGCTCAAATCAAACCCTCATCTGCTGGGGTTTCACCATTACTGCTGCCAACAGCCAACAGCGGGTAATGCTCCATCATTTACCCTGGCAGGTAGTCCGACATCTTTAAGGTAATTCTTCATTACAGAGCAGAGCTTACTAACCATTGTTTTGCGTAGAAAGAAAAAACCCGCAAGGAAACAAATACTCTCCTTCCTATGGGGCACTACGGGGTTTTAAGAAGCATTTTGTGGTCTATGCATAAGGATCTTTGGGTAAATTGTTAGAATTTTTTCTGCAGCTCTTTCTAAATTAAAGATACTGCATGATTTAGAGACCAGACTTGATGATGCAGCTGGTCCCTTCAAATCTGTAGCAATCAGTGAGATTCAGCTCTGATCCTGGCAATCTCCTTTGTAGCTGCAAGAGAGCCACAAGGAGAACCTGTCCTAGGGCAGGTCCCAGGCAGAGATGCTCACCCTGGCACTGTACAGCTTCTCCTCATTGTCCTGCCATAAAGATGTTGGCTGGATAGGGAAAAGGGCTTGTAAGTGAAGAAAAGGGAGTTGTCAGAGCATTTCATTGCCATGCCAATGTTGTGTTGCAGGATAGTTCATAAGCAGCCAGACAGGAGGCTGCCATAATTTAAACATCCCTGGCTTCCCTGACAGAAGATGTGGAAAGGACTTCTTAGAAGCACTAATCCAAAACCTGGGCAGGTTTAAAACACCCTCTTCCTCCAACTAGATCAGTTTGCAGCTTGTGTCCCCAAACCAACAGCAGAGACAGGAGGGAATCAGAGTCATGAAGCCACTTTCTTTTGTAGCAAGCTGTGTAAGCAAATCAAAACTAAAGAAACGCACTCTAACTGTCAGTCGCAAGCACCCCTCTACCTTCCCACACTCATGAACCTCCTCACAGCAAGTCTCCAATCTTAAAGGTGAAAACCAGAGTTTTTCAAAAAAGATAAAAATTCTGGGCTACTCTGCCACCACCACGACCAGGACAGCAAATACTCAGAGGAATCTATGCAAAAGAAAACCTCCTTCCTAGGCATCCTGAAAAATGACTGTTTATATTCTCTTTGGATTATGAAAGGCTAATAGGTGGCAGAACACCTCTTTCCAGAGTACAGAGCAATCACTGCTCGTACATAAAACAAGAGTTAATGATTCTGCTGATTTACAACCTATTTTCCACTAATACATCCAGCAGTGAATTCTCAAGAGGCTTTCACCGTACGCAAATCTGGAATACAGGACAGTGATAAAGCTATGTTTAGCTAGAAGATGAGAAAACAAATGATAGGTAGGAGCCAAAATTTCAAATCTGGGTTAATTTGTTAACGCCTTGTAAGTCCAAAACCCACTTTGACTAATTTTCTTTGAGCTATACAGGAAAAAAAATCCCTTTTGCTTTGAAAGTAAACCCAATAGGGATCAGGGCACATCAATTTTGCTAATGGAACCTGGTTGCAGCCTTAATTATTATTATCTCTTTGTGATAGATTAGCCATTTACCCAGATTATATAGACATAGTGAGATTAGATTAGATAGCCCAGGCTCCATATGCTTTTTCTATCTCCCTGTGCAATATAGCGGTCGACTCACTGAATCCCTGCATGTACTCCTAGTAATGAGCTATCTTAGTACATTTACTTTAAACTCTGTTTTCAAGGAAAATGGACCAAGGTTCAGGAAGACAAGGTAGTAAAAGAGGTATTTAGATTTGAGAGGTACCCTGATTTCAAAGATCTAATGGTGGTGGGATGTAGGACAGTACTCTTCAAGGTCAGCTGTTATTTCTATAGCAAGTGAGTAGAGGTGAAAAGAAATACCCACAAATACAAAAGAGACATTCCAGGTCCCCTACAAAGGATGCATCTGCTGCGAGGTTCCTACAAGAAAATGGGGCCACTTCAGTTAGCAAGCTGTATGGGATACAATTTCTTTGTATGAACAAACCGTGGGATTAAAAGAACAAGCTTGGATAGCCTTCTGGGATTTTGAATGTATTTAACAAGGTTCAGCCAAGTTTTCCTAACTGAAAGGGCAAAAGAAGAAAATCCATGTGTCCCTATTGGGCTTGCAAGGTTACCACAACCCCCCAGCAGGCTTTATCATCACGGGATGAGATAATAGGTAGGTAAGAAAAGAAGAAAAGGTTTCTTCCTTCATAAGAAGCTGACGCTTGGAAAGTTGTAAAGCAGCAGGATGGAAATGTTGCACAGCTTTGGAAAAGATACCCCCATGCAACAGTCTGCTTTACAGTCAGCCTGTCCAGGCAAATTTTTTAAGATAAATGTTTGATCTATTGTTCTGAAACATTAGAGATTTCAAGGCATTTTTAAAAGAGAGGACTTCTCTTCCAGAGTCTTTGTCCAACAGTATCCCTTCCTACCCCATTTTATATTGAACTGCTCACCTAGATATAGTCTTGCCCAGAGAAAGCTGCATTCTGAATGCTGTACCAGCAGAGGCTGTAAAGCAATTTGGCATCAAAAGGCATGGAAGAAATATAAACCCCCTCATGGCATTTGCCAAGTCTTGATTCTGCTGGGAAAGCCCTTCAAGAAGAAAATCAGGAATAGTATAAAGAGCAAGGACAGCACAAATCACCTCCATATTCCCAAAACACTTGTTTTAACACTAAGAGCAACAGCGCACCAAATTCTGGTGTTTATAGTGCTTACGAAAGCCACAAGAACCTGACTACATAGAACAGCTTTAATAGACAAAAACACCTACAACATGCTTTTATCCAGAAGCTTTTCCCGATTTTTCTGTTGAAAACTCTGGTTAACAAGTTTCTTCAGATGCATTCTGCTAACTCTCATGGATTTTCCTGTTTGCCTCTTCTGTACCCCATATTTTGCTTCATCATGTGCTTAAAGAAATGAAATTCCTTTCCCCAGGTACTTCTCAGACAGAAATAAACTTCAGCACGTTATTCTCTCAGGAAAAGTTGTCAAACATTTGGAGAAATGCTTAAAAATGGCATTTATTCAACACAGCTCATCAAGCTGCACTGAAAAACATAAGTACTAAGGACAGCTGGAGAAAGGTTAGAAAAGCAAGCTACGTTGACATTGCTCCCTTGCTATTTCTTCCAGGAGTCCCACATTTGATGTTACACTGAGCTCTGCATTTGTGTTGGCTTGCTCCCTTCCTCTGTCCTGCCTCCCTCCACTGCTCGCCCATACACATGTCAGCTTAATTCCTTCAAAGAAGAAAAAAGAGCAACATGGTTCCTTCTACCTGCTCTGTAATAATGAAAAACTGCATGAGAAGACAAAGCAATGCATACAGGGACCTCTCTTACCCTCCTTCCCAAATGCCTCCAGCACGCTGAGCCGAGGGCTGGCACCCACTCACTTGATTAAAGTGCCTCCTGCTTTTGAGATTGCTCCCCCCCGGCCTTTTTTTGTTGGTCCCCCCCATTCCCCTTTCCCAAGAGGCTGGGTGGGGTTCTGCTTTATTTCTTCCCCTCTTCAGGGTTTGCTTGTTTATATTTGCCCATTCCGAAAGCCGTGAGTCACACTTTGATTTACAGCCTGTCCCAGGAGAGACAGGAGACCCTAATGAAACAACAGACTGCAAGGGTAATTAATACCCACCAGACATTCAACTGCACTATTAGCGAGCAATATGTGCGTATGTGTGTGCGTGAGCACTGTCAACTGGAGAGGAAAAGACAGAGATGATATCCGCATCGGTACAGCCCTGAGCACCTTGCCAACCCACGGCCATAGCTATTAACAGAGGAGAGATGCCCAACCAAAATCTCCGCTGTGGGGAGCAAATCTGCAAGGGGGTTGGGGTCACAGTGAGACGAGGTACCTGCGGGGAGCCAGGGACCGGGTTGCGAGAGAGGGACGCAGGAGGGAGGCTGGCACAGTGCATTGATTGGGGATGCTGCGATGGAGAGAAGTCGGGAGGGTGATGGATCACCCCTGCTTAAAACAAACAAAAAGCAGGCAGCTTGCCAGGAACGGCTTAGGCCAGTTTCATTAAAACTCTTCATTCATCATGCTGAAACGAGGCGGTGTTTGTTATTGCAGTGGTGGTGTGCTGGTGCAGTAGCTATTACAAGAGCGGGTGGCAATATAGGGAGGGGGCAGTGGGAGGAGATGGGAGGGTAATGAAGGATGGAGGTGACTGGGAGGCAACAGGGCTCAAGTATCACTTACCACTCGCTGAAGGGACTAAAAATCACCCTCTGCCTCCTGCATGGAATTGGGCTGATAAGGCTTCACATCCATCCAGCCAAATCCCCAGGATGAGAGAGGATTCCCTACTTCCAGGTGTATTTATTCCCCTCATTAGACCAAATAACGGCACCACAACATGCTGGGGCTTGCTGTGGTGTCAGGCTTAGCTGTGGCCATGAATCCACTTAATGTCACCTTAGGAAATCCTAACAGTGTGATGCTTAAATAAAAGCACTGCACCTGCCTGGAGAGGAACTGGATGGATTTTTTTAGGCCTTTTCCATCTCTGCAGTCTGTATTAGGTCCTGCTCTCACCGCCTACGCACCCAGGGAAAGCAGAAACCCAGCAGGGGTGGGAACTGCCTTGCTACATAGCTGATTCCCTCACTCTTGTGTTTGCTTCCACTTCATTGCATCTCCCAGACATCGCTGGGGACACGGCACCGTCAACATGAGGCGTGCCACCATGCCCTAGCATGAACTAATGAGGGCATGATGCTATCTGCTGTGGCTTTTTAAGTGACCCTCCTGAGGGTCAAACCCCCTCAAAAGATATAGGCTTCCTGCATCCAAACAAATTTCTCTCTGAACTTTTTCATCAGGCTCCCGGTGAGTGACCCACGCGCCCCGCGGTTGCATGGCTAGCATTAAGGCCAGCCTTTGATTTTAAAGATTGGTGACTGCAATTCCTCCAGAGAAATCAGGTTCCACATAAGGATGCCTATTAAATGACATCCATGTCGGCCCACACAGGGATTGCAGCTGTGTAATGTCTTGTGTGTTTGTACGTGTGAGGGAGGGGGCGAGAAGGTGAGAGCTCATTTTGTTCTGATGTGTTTTATTGAGCAGCAAGAGACACTGCTTGTATACTCATAATAAAAATCGAAGAACGCAGCTATCTAAGGTGTTGAGATGGAGGGGAAAAAATGTGGAACATTTACACCATTTACTTATCTTTATGCACACCCCACACAAGGAAGCCTGGAGGTGTGCACGTGCACATGTCTAAGGTGTGTCATCAGCCTGGCTTGAAATCACAGACCTCAGGGTCCCCAGTCCGAGCTCCTGCTAAGAGAAAGCGTTGGTATTCATTTCCATAGTGGGCTACCATTCCAAGAGAAATAGCTTGGTATGTATGACTGAAACCACAAGCAACCTCAACAGTAAGAAAGCTTACTCGAGGGATACATTTGAAATGCAGAAACAGGTACCCACAGGGCCCCCAAAGGAAACCTTAGCATCCCTCTCTGCCGTGCTGCTGGAGGCAGGCTGGTAATGTGTCCCTCCATCGTGGTGCTCACCCTCCTCGCATCCCAGTGTTGGAAACAGGTATAGTCTCATTGTGGGATAAGGCTGCGCTAGCTACAACAGCCAGCTGAGGAAACGCAATATCCCCAGTCCATCTCGGTCGCGGCTAAGGGGTGTTTTTCCTATGTCCTTTGGTGTCAGGAGGTACAGGCTAACAAACTAGTATTCTCACTGGCTATGTTTTCAAGTATCTACTGTAGCAACAGCGGCTGCATAATAGTAATTAGTATTGGCCCGAGATTTTTGAAAGGAACATTTTCTGGGAGAAAATTCAAGTTGAACAAAACCGGCATGTTTTGCAGGAAAGTATCAATTGTGCTGATATCTTCAAGGAAAATTTTCATGACAGCATCTCATTTGGATAAGGCTGAAAAAAAGTTGCTTTTTCATTATATGAATACAACACAAAGGGGAAGTTAAATGCTTTGGTAAGGTTGAAGCAAAACATTTTTAGACTCTTTATGAATACTTCCAATATTACAACTTTCCCCACCATCTTTTCTCAGATCAGGTGACATAAATTTTGAAATCTTAGGTTTTCCAGAGATTAAAAACTGGTTTTCAGTCACTTAGAATGTTCCTAAGGATATATTCTTTGGCATTTTTACAAATTTCCATCTAGTTTCCAGCAAACAGAGAAATAAATGCCTTCTCCCCAGCAACACAGACAGCACAAGTATTCTTTCAGCAGAGACAACCCCAAATCTGGGCAGGTGTACCTGACCTAGCAGTTTTGCGAGTCAATGGCCAACATTCATATTGCTCATGTCTTCACACATCTACGTCTGTTATTTGGTAGACCTATTTAGGCTACAGATAGCTTAGGTTTACCTGCAGGCACTGCAAACCGTAACCCTCCACAGGGTCGCTATGACTCGGTGTCAGAGCCACCGACAGGACTTCACTCGCACACCCCAGCATCCCCAGTTCCCTGTTCTTCCAGACAAACAACACTCATTTGTTTCCCAGCCTACAAGTGCAGGGCTGCTTTTCATCCACCTTGCCTCAGCCGATTAACAACTCACCAACTAGAAAGCTTCTCCTAATTCTTGACCTAAATATCCTCCGCACTTCCCCTGTTGGCTAGGGAGAATAATTGGTCTCACTCTCTCCTCTTTGCAACATCTCCCTTCAAGTATCAGCAGGCAGGCCTCACAGCTCCCTTCTGCCTTCTCTTCTCCAGACTTCAATGGCATTACACCGGGGGTGAGGGTGTAATTTGGCCCATTCACGCCTGTCTCTCTCTCAGAGGTCTTCCTGTGCGTGAAGAATCTGTCTGGTTTTCTCCGCTTTAATGGTGCACAGGGATGTTCTCCCTGCTTCTCTGATGTGTGTCCGGCGCAGCTGTGCCTCAGGAAACTGGATTTAAAGAGAATGATATTTGCCCATTTACATCGATTGTGGGACTGAAAGGTTCTAACAAACCCTATTCTAAAATCAATTTTTCTGACTTAAAGGGCCCCTGCTGTATTCTGGTAACGAGAATAAAATATCGCATTTCACCAAAATCCTATTATACTGTCATGAATATCCCATCACACTGTCAAGAACCAGGCAGTGGTTTTCTATGGTGTCTTCCTTATTGATGGGCAATCATCCCGCTTAGAGGTTCAGTTTGAACAAGGTCTCAAGAGGCCCAGATCCTTCCCTGTGGTGCAACAAAGCCTGGTGGTTCCTCCTGAGCAGCATCCACCCTGGTGATCCATGCCAGTGCAGATCCCCCTCCATACCGCACCGAGTGGGCAACTGAGAATCCTCATCATCTTTCAAGAGGTACCTATCAATCCACAGGATTAGGTTCTGAGCTGTGAAACCTCGGAAGAGAGAGGTGACATCTGTGGCTGCTTTCCTGCAGATGCCACTGTGCACTGTTCAGGAATCAGGGCTGCAACATTTTCTCTCAAGCACCAGCTCTTTGGGTCATCTTGGGCAACCATGTCATTTTGCTACGTGTCCCCTATCTGCTAATTTTTAGCAGCAGCCCCAGGAAGCTGGGGAACTCCTATGTAATGCTTGGTGTAGTACCCCAGGACATACAGGGAGATGCCAGTCCTAAGATGTAAGCTTATTCACCACCTCCTCTCCAGATTTCTCACAGACCCCAAATCAAGGCTCTGACATTTCACCCTGGACAGAGAAGAAAAGGGGGAAAACCAGAGATAAAATCTGAATCAAAACTTCTGAAAAGTTGTGGAGGATAAAAACACTGAGTCCAGATCCAGGAATAAATGTTACAGCTGGCACCTGTTTGTCTTCATCACAAATGAACTGCAAAGCTCTGATTACACCACAAGCTTTAAGACACTTAAAAGCTAACTGTGGATCAAACTTTTTCAGATGAAGCAATGTTCTACCCATTCAAATTAGTTCCTGCTTTCTCCAGATGGTCTCTCCCATCACTTTTCTAAGCTAAAATAAGTGTGTAAAGGAATCCTTCTGGGTTTTCTTCCCACCTATCATTTCAAGGATCCTGCTATTTCTTCCACTCCTCTCACAAGGAATGAGGAAGGTGGGGCCCTACAGCAGTGCCTTCTTCATTAAAAGCACAAACTAAAACCCTAGAAATTCCACCTGAACATAGGAAAACACTTTTTTATCTCTGACAGTGGTCAAACAGTGGAATGCATTGCCCAGACAGGTTGTGGAGTCTCCATCTTTGCAGATACTCAAAACCCAACAGGACATGGTCCTGGACAACCTGCTCCAGCTGACCCTGCTTGAGCAATGGGGTCAGACTAGATGGTCTCAAGAGGTCCCTTCCAACCCCAACCATTCTGGAATTCATTCATCACCTCTGGGCTCTGCTTTGCTGAAAGCGCGGATTATGCAGCAGTTTTCACAAAAGGTTATGGAATACAGAAAATCTTTTCTAAGAAAGGACCCACCCCGCAAAATTCATTTTAAAAAAACCAACAAAACAAACACTAAACGGATACACAGAAAATACGATAGCTGCACAAGTATGCTAATGCAAGGAAATGCTAGAACTACATGGCACAGCCTTCATCTTATTCCTTAAATAACAAAATGTATTATGCCACTCAATTGTCTTCATAACTTATGCAGCACATAGAATGAGTAAGGCAAGGTTCTTTGACTCCACAACTTATCTGTACTCCTTCCTTCCTTCCTTCCATCCATCTTTCCTTCCTTCCTTCCTTCCTTTCTTCCCTCCTTCCTCTTTCTTTCTCCCTTCCTTCCCCCTCCTTTCTTTTCCTTCCTTCTGTCCTTTTTCCTCCTTCGTTCCTTTCTCACTTCCTTATTTTTTCTTTCTTTAAAAGAACAACAAAAACATGATTATAAATGCTGACAAAAAGAATAAATTGACATCTTTGGAGCCTATAGTTGAGATTTCAAAGGCTGCCTGAAGGGTTTACATGGACAACTTCCATTTATTTACTTGGTAATTTCAACAAAAAGCCCTCTTTGACTCTATGAACAAAGCATAGATGGGAGTGGCTTTCCTGCTCCCTGCCCACATAAAAGCCTTCTTGTCTTCTTTGGGGGAATGAAGCTCCAACCTGCTTTTCCATTTACTGATGTTTTCTTGTGTGTTGCAGGTATAATAATTTCCATGGGAAGAGGTGACGGTGCTAAGACCAGACCTGAAGCACGCTGACCACTTCTTCACGTGGAAAGGTGTTACTCCACGCTAGTGACAGGGGAAATATTTAACAACCTGAATAGCCTGCAACATGGGGAAGTGGCTGTGACTCATCACAGAATCTTCAGAGTTGGAAGGGACCTCTAGAGATCATCTAGTCCAACTCCCCTGCTAAAGCAGGATTGCCTAGAGCACATTACTCAGGACTGTATCAAGCCCCTTTGATATTCAAATAATAATCAACAATTATCCCAGAAATAGTGGCAACTGCCCCCAGGCAGATAAATATCCTCCCCTCCTTTGCTACTCACAGACGTGGGTTTCCAAGTTTCCCCTGCCAAATAAGCACAGCTGTGGTTTCTGTCCAGGTGTACCACCTTGACACACCGAGCATCCTTGGCCACATTCAGAGACCTACTGAGGGGTTGCACAAATCCTTCAGGAGTGGCGAGTAAGGAAAGGGAAGAACAACCCACGGCTGCCATTTCTGGCAGGTAACCACCAACCTGAGCGCTGCTCCATAGAGAACAGGACTTTTTGGGGGAGGGCCAGACACTGCCAGACCCCACTCTATCTGGCAGGGTTGGGTAATTTGTTCTGCCCACTGCCATCACATGGGGATCCCCCCCCCGCTCCGCAGCCAGACCTCGTAGGCTCAGGGGGGCTGACGGACTAAATTACAACTGCGAGTCCGTAAGTAGCGGGTTTCACATGGAATTGGCCGGAGCCAGGCGGGAAGAGAGGAGAGACGCAGCAAGCGGCGTGCTGGTAACAGATAACCTGGGGCTGCCGGCCCGGCTGCCGCCGCCTGCCCTCGGCGGAGGAGATGAGTGTGTTATCTTCCAGCTGCACACGCCGAGCAGCCGCTTACAGTGATCCGAGGGGAGATTTAGGCGCACGCACGCAAACACAAAATACTTCCCATCTTTTCAAAATTTTAAATCAAATGCATTTATCTGCTCCCAGGAAGAGACATAAAATGGGAAGAATTCACTGTGCTGCTACACATCTCCCTCTCGAAGATGTCCCACCCATGGGCAGGGTGCTGCATGGGGCTGTTCTCAGATGGCTTTTCTAGATGGCTTTTCTTAGGCAGGAACGGCAAATGCATCTTCCCAGGGCTTTTTTGTTGGTTTTGGGTTTTTTTGTGTGTTGGGTTTTTTGGTTTTTTTGGTTTTTTTTAAATCAAGGGCAAAAAAGAGAGAGGGGATTCTCCTTGGATGTGAGAGCCCTGGGTGCAAATATATCCCTGTATCTCTCACAGTTTTTCATATTTTTCATGCAACTGATAGTACAATACTGCCTTCCTAGGGCATCAGGGACCATCACACAACTCATAGCTTCTTCTCTCACCTCCAGCACAGACACGCTGCCCTCCAGAGCTCAGCACACCTCACACCTCCACCAACCCCTGCCACATGGGTCCATCATAGAGCACTAAAACCTTTATTTCTTCCCCTCCCTCCCTCACACAGACATACTACCCTCATAAACATAAACACGCAGCTTCAAAAGGCAGAAAAGCACAGGACATTTGGCTTGAATGCAGAGCCCTTGCTCCACACTCCTCCCTTTACTGAAGCCTCACCTAAAAAAAGCAGAAGCTATCCCAGCTCCTCACCTCTTGCTTCCTGCTCTCATTACATCATGGACTGCAAGTATATGGCGCCTAATAATGTACATAGCATCTGCTTTAAACTAAAAAAGCAGCAAGAAGCATCACGCATTGCTGGCTTTTAGACAGAACTTATCTGCAAATAAAACAGACAATGTGCCTGTGTGCTCATTTGGGGTCTTTTGTTTCACGACTGATTATTTAATTTCAAGTGCCCTGAGTGTCTTAGGCATTTACCACAAATGAATGAAGATGCAGCTCCTGTGTGTCAGGAATATACAAGCTCAATTCAACAGGATACAATGAGTGAAGGTCATGAACAAGCAGGGGGATAAGCAGAGGCACGAGTGGGTGGTTAAAGGCAGATCATTATTACTCATCAAGGCCTGGACATAAAATAATGGCTTCTCTTCAGTTTGTTTCGGAGGGGCTTTATTAGCTCTTTCTCTTCTTATACGCAAAAGAGGGATGAAGAGTTCACGCAGTTGATGTGACCGAGGCTTAGCAAGTAGCTTCCTGAACAAGCTTGGGGATGGTGTAGCAGATGGTAAAGAGGGGACCCATGGAGGATGAAAAGGTTAAGGAGAACATCCAGGCTGTCACACAGTAGCCTGAGGCACCCAAAGTCCAAGCTCCGTTGCCCTTGACCTCCCTACCTACCGTCCAGGGAGAGAGAGAGGACAAGTCAGAGTGCAGACAGGCTAAATCCATACCCTGGCATTCACTGCAAAATGGGGTGCTGCAGAGACTGGGCACAGGTAGCAAGACTTACAAACTGAGGGCAAGGGGTCGGAACTGGAGTTGCTGAATTTGATTTGGTCTAGCTGTCAAAATCCATACGTGACAATGGAAATCCTTCCACCCCTTCCGTAGGTGCTGGGGGAGTCCCCTGTCAGTGCTGAGGCTCAGTCTGAATCACCTTTATCATTGCCCAGGGAAGTGGTTGAGTCGCCATCCCTGGAGGTATTTAAAAGACAGGTAGATGTGGTGCTGAGGGACATGATTTAGTGGTGGACTTGGCAGTGCTAGGTTAATGGTTGGACTCAATGATCTGAAAGGTCTTTTCCAACCTAAACAATTCTATGATTCTATGATTTGATCTTGCACCAGGCTCCCGCTGAGTCAGCCGAGTCCAGCTCCTTCTGCTATGGAGTGGCACAGCCCACGCTTTTTGAATAACCCGTGGTCTGCAACCACAGGTGCGCTTGTTAAGCAAACAGGTCTCCTACGTATCTGCTTTTACTTTTTTTCTGAATCTCTGTGGTTATTTTGCTGCGAACGTTACAGCTTTCAGTAGTACATTTTGGTCTTTATCAGATAAAAAAAGAAAAGAGAAAAAATAATTTCCAAAACATTTTTGTCTAAATTTGCCTGCCAGTCACAATTTTCAGCTCAAAAAGCTCTCTGGCACAGCACTAGAAAAGCTATAAGCTGCAGAGCTGCATTATTCAGTTTTCTCCATCTCTAGATGTATTATTTAACTTCTTGGAAATAATGTCAGGGACTTAATCCAATAGAAATGCAGAGAAACAAAGGAACCCAAAATTTCAGAGCAGCTCAAATTGGTTTTCAGCTCTTACTTTATAGAAACGGAAAAAAAAAAGAAAAAAAAAAAAAAAGAAAATAGAAAAGGAGGCATAACGTTATCAGTGTAGAGGTGACACAGCAGGCACACACTTAGAGAAGCAAATCTAGAATCCCCGTCCTTTGGCTTCTAGTAGGAAATCTTTAGCTATGGGAGCCAAAGGAAAACTCCCCTGACTGCTGCTTGTCCCCTCCGTGATCCAACAACACTCACCCACCTCACCTCCTTGTCAGGTTAAAAGCTACATTTCTGGAAGAGGAATTTATTGAGTGACCAATCTCATTTTCATGCCCCACTACTCAGCATCCCCAGGGCACGATAAATTTCTTTCTCACAGGTGTCCATAAGGCTGACTTACCTAGAATGCACGTCCCCATGGGTGAGATATCGTGAACATAAACCACCCATCCCCAGCACACTCCCTGGTTGTGTTTGCCACCTGAATCCCACGTGTGCTTAGCCTCAGTTCTCTCTAATATTCATTTGTTCTTGCTGCAAGATCATCAGGGTAGGAACCTTGCTCTATTTTATAGCAGTAAAATGCCCACAAGGAATAACAAGAAGAAGGAGAATCAATGTTTACAGTTTACAAGGTGCCTTGAAATTCTGAGATTAAAGGTCCTTTTTGCTATTATTCTAAAGCAGGCTCTTAAACAAATACCTGCTGTTCTCAGATACCAGAATACCTCCCTTTCCTCCATTATTATTACTATTACTCTAAGAATGTTAAATGGCCCTTCGTTTTCCTCAGGGATCAAAAGAGCTTATGACAAATACCAATTTGTTCCTGACGCTGAGGATCAAGCTGAAGCACAGAGAAACCAAGTACACACGAGTCCGTGGCCGAGAAACAAAAATAGACGCCCCTGATCCCATCCGCACTGCCTTCACTTCGAGACGCGCTTTATCACTGCACAAGGAGTGCTCATTAAAGGTGGGGTGGCAAAGACTTTTAAAGTGCAAAGAATGAGAGTGATTGGAGAAGGGGTGAGAGGATTTGCTGCAAGGGTGAAGCATTGCAGAGCAGATGATACCACCAAGCAAAGATTTCTCTGACAGGGAGCGTGTCTGCATTCTCCTAGTCACGCCAGAGGGGAGGGGGGACATCTCCCGGCTGATGCTCAGGAGCTCAGAGGTTATATATTTATAACACTTTTTATATTCTCAGACCGTTAAGATCATAAAATATGCTCTGTACTGCACGCCATTACAGCTAGATGTCTCAGGGTTCAGAGGGAGGGGTTTAGGAATAAAAAAACCCTCCCCACACACTGAGCAAGTCCAGCTGCTCAACAATAAAAGCTCTTAAAAATGCAGCGCAGTTGTTTGATATAGGAAGGTTCAAAGAGACAGCAGTAGGCCAAATACAACTTTAATGCAACAGTCTCCAGATACCAGCTTTTTGTGAAACTTTTAACGACTACAGGGTTATGGGACAGTGCCTAGCAAAGCCCCTATCCCAGCTTAACCAGTAAGTCTCCTGCAGATGTTTGCCAGTTCAGAGCTTCTCACATATTTGGTCCCCAAGATATGCATTAGTGTGGCATAGAGATTACTGCAAAGGACAAATCATATTATAAAATCCAAACTGTCAAGGACCCTCCTGGGGTTATTTTTGGATGCCAAAATGTAATCTGGATTCATGGGGCTTTACCATTTGAACACACAGGCAGAACATTTCAAACCACCGCTCTCCCACCAGTGGTGGTGGAATGGTGGAGATTTTATTTGGAAACCATCTTAGCAAAATCTTAGACAGCTGAGAAACCTGCTCAGCAGGATCCTAAAGTGTTAGCAGTCTGTCTAATAGACACCGGACTGGTCAAGCTCAAGCTCTGTGAACAGAACGCAGAAACAAGGCCCAAGATCTAACATCCAGACACAAACCTCCCCTGAGCTTTCCAGAGTATCTAAGGAGGTCGGGGCCAGCACTCCAGTTCAGGCCTTCTGCCTGTAGATGCCAGAGGAAAATGGAAGCAATCTGGCTGCTCATCAGCTCACAGCGTGAAGGCGCAGAGCCAGCCTGGGGAGCTGCTGCCCGCCGGCACACCTATCTATGGAACGTGGTGCCCCACGGTGCAGGAGCTCGGCCATCGGTGCTGAAGACCAGGGAGACACAAAACTGCACGGTGTGCAATGGTACAGAATCACAGCGCTCCTTTCTCCCCGCCAGCACAGCAAGCACCCACAAACATTAATTAATTCCTGCGGCTGAAGGGGAGAGGCGGTGGCTGAAGCAAAGCTGTCGCCTGATGATGCCCGGCAGGGTACGGACCCAGGCGTGACACCTGGTAGGGGCACGTGCTGTGTCAGGGGCGCAGGGTACCAACCTCCTAAAACTCAGGGAGGACTGCAGCAGGGAGCAGGAGCCTTTGCATGGGGAGCTGCCTCGGCCCTGAACACAGAATCATAGAATCATTTCAGTTGAGAGAGACCTTTAAGATCACCAAGTCCAACTGTTAAACTAGCACTGCCAAGTCCCTGAAAAAATATGTCTCTACATGTCTTTTAAATACCTCCAGGGATGGCGACTCAACCACTCCCCTGGGCAGCCTGTTCCAATGCTTGACAACCCTTTCTGTGAAGAAATTTTTCCTAATATCCCACCTAAACCTCCCCTGGAGCAACTTGAGGCTGTTTCCTCTTGTCCTATCGCTTGTTACTTGGAACAAGTAGCAATAAGAGCAACCTCCCTGAAGGGTAGGGTGGCAGAGAAAGCCGCAGGTGGCTTAAGTACCTACAAAGCCCCGCCCCCCCTGCCTCTCCCTCTGGGGACTCACACAAGCCTCCAAACAGGGAGAGGGGGACCAGCACAGCACCAGGTCCCGGGTCACAGCTCCTGGCCCTGGGGGCCGGTGCAGGTCACCCCGGCAGGCAGTGCCGGCTCCCATCGCCAGCCCCGGGGAGACGAGAGGGCGCCGCTTCCAGCCCTCGCTCCGGCGACGCAAATGCCAGGGGAAGCGATGCCGTGCATCCCCATTTGTCACCGGGGCCGGCATTAACAGAATGTTTAAAAGTCATGATGTCATCGCTATTAATCAGGGCCCTGCTGGGCCACGCTCCGGCGCTGCATATTAATCACCAGCGGCCCCGGGACTTGCTTATCTGGAGAGGCTAAGTTTAGATCCATAAAACATGATTTATTTTTAAAAGTAGCATTATTAAAGATGAGCTACAGCTTCGTTTGCACTCCCGCTGGAGTCTGCTTTAGGAAAAGGTTGGTATTTTGGAGTTGGTACTGAAGCCATCGTCATTATTTTGAGCTTGAGAAAGCTGTCAGGTGTGATACTGGCCTTTGAATGTCTTGGATCTCGCCCCTACAAAGGAAAACCATCCCAATGCCCCAGCAGAGTCACGGCTTGGGGAAAAAAATCCCATTTGAATCACTTTTAACTACAGATGGGACAGGGCTCTCAGCAAGGAGAGCAGCTGATGTTGAAAGGCTGGTTAGACGCAGACCTGAGTACCACCATGATGGTAACAAATGGCAGTGTCCCACCCCACATGGCCTTTACTAACAGGTGAGCCCTTTAAATACCAGCCCATAACTGACGTCTAGCATATTAACTTATTTTCTGTGCTCTGCAAAGGGCTCCTGTTGGATCAACAGCATGATTGATCCACACAAATGAATTCGTAAAAGCCTGCCTGCACTCAAATTTATATGAATTTAACTACAGTGACTTTAGCAATCACTTTAGCTCTGGTCCAATCCACACACAGGAACCATATGAGCTTAATAGAATAATTTTCTAAATCAGTCTGCTAAATTTGATTTGACTCCTTGCGCATCTGCTTGCACTTGTGATTAAAAGGATTCTGGTGCCAGTTGAGCGTGCATGGGCAACATCTACGTGGGGTCCTCCAACCCAAACCAAGAGACTCCACCAACCTGTTCCAACAGTTCCATTAACTCTGTTCCTAAGCCAACCCAGTTAAAACCAGCACAAATCCCACATGCGGGGCCAACCCAAGAGATTTGGCAGACACAGCAGGAGAGAGGAAAGCCTCACCAGCACAGGACATTCACTCCATCAGCAAAGAAAGACTTGCTCCTTTATCGCCCACAACAGCCATCAGCAACAATCATGATCTCCTCTCACAGGACCACTGGGTGATGCTGGGTCCCCACGTGGCTGTAAAAATTGTACTGGAATCTGTGTCATTGCCATGCCACGTGGTCCCACCGGGTTAGCTGCCATTGAGGGAGAAGGGGCAAGATGAGCCCTACTCTCCTCTGGTGACAACCGCCCGAACCCTGATGCCCCACAAGCACTGTCCTCCTGCTCCCACCACCATGGGGGGTGAGTGCTGAGTCATTTGACAGCTTCACTGCTCCCAAGCTACCGTCTCTTCTTCTTGGCCTGCCTTCCCGGCCACACCATCACCTCAGGCGGGGCTGCACAGTGAAGCTCATCCAAATGAGCATGGGGCCTCTTACTCATACACAGAGAGACGCAACACTGCGATCAGTCATGTTGACAAGCCTTGGGATCCCACCTGACAGCAGCAAGAGGACTCAGCAGACCAGGATATTTATCAAAGTGCCCACATATGAAACTGGCTGGCTATTCGCTGTCATCTCAAAGGAGCCAAAGTTTGGCCTGCCAGTCTACAGACAGTGGAGAAAGAACGCCTTATGGCTAAGCTGCTCATTCAACCTCTACCTCTCCCTTCCAGTCAGGCTTTTGATAAACAGGGTCTCACACACAGCTCTTTCCCATTGCCTGCCCGTGAATTCCATGAGTCTGGATACCTTGACTGCCCATGTCGCGTTTCAGAATGGACCTTCTGAAACCCAAGAGCCAGAGGTGAGCAGGGCTCATGCAATCCGACTGCAGAGGGCTCCTGCAGCCACATGTGCTGATAGCAGGGCCACGGGAAGCGGAGGGGGAAGACCTGCAGAGCATCCTAAATGACAAGGTTAAGTTGCAGTTGCCCGTTACCTGTACCAATGTAATGTATCAACAAGCTGCAGATAACAAATACAATTACCACACAATTCACTATCACATCCCTTTGGGAGGCAGAACCATAACCTGAGAGATTCCGGAGCTGAGCTCACCTTGGAGGACTTACTCTGACTGACACAGCTATGATTTTCTGCAGAATCTTTACAAGGTTCAAATTAGGGAAGTGGGGACATTAACTTTAAACAGGTATGGTGGGCTTTTTTTTTTTTTGCTTTTTTTCTTTTTGGTTCACTACCTTTTGTGACCCAAAGCAAAGGATGGAGAACGTGGGGAAGAGTCTGCAAGGAGAATAAGTTCAAGACTCCAAAACTCTGCTTGTCCCTCTAGCAAGAGTGGGCTTGAATGTTGATCATAGACTGGCTGGCTCTGGCTGAGTAAGATAAATAGAAGCAATGAGAGCTCCAGAGCTGCTGCCCAGACAAAAGAAACAGGACCAGCACCTTCCCCACCGAATTTGATTATCCAGCTCTCAAATGGGGCAAGCATGGGGCTTTGGCTCAGCTTTGCCAACAGAAACCACCAAATGAACATCACCCCTTACTTAGTTCATCGCACTGATGCCCTCTATGGGGAAAGCTGTACATGGGGCTTACCCAAAAAGAAGGCACTCTTTCTGCCATCCACTCCTGCACATCTCCTCTTTCCCATTCAAATCCCCTGTGAACCGTGCTATTTAAATCCCTCTTTTACTGTAGTTGGCTCATCATGTTCCTCTGCTCATTAGGCTGGCAGCACAGGCTCAGCAGCATTTGCACTTCAGCATCAGAATATCTGCTGTGAAGTATGACTGTCATCCACTTGCCTGGACATGATGTTCCTAAAAATAGCCTCATCCTTGTTTTCTTACCCTCTAACAAAACAGGCAGTCTCTCTTCCTGAACCTTGATCACCAAATTCCCTTCTCAGATACTCACAACCGCTCCCTCAGTCTCCTCCTCTCTACATAAATTATTACCGCTAAAACTCTTCCTTGCCAAGCCACCAGCCCACCTCAAACCTTCCACTGAGTTCCTTCTTCCTCAGGTCCCTGAAGATCAGAGGACAGGCATTCACTTACCCCACGTGCATACTGGGTCTCCGGTGATGAACAGCTTAGCCACAGCCTGTCACTGACAGCGAATGGTCACGGCTGGCTGGGGAACCAGATGAGGACACATGCAATGGTGTGATGAACCCCCAGCAGTATTCCCTTACTCATGACAAGAGGAAAATCCCAGTTCTGACAGAGCCAAATACCTGATCCTGTTTGGAGCAGACTCATCCTGTGACTTGGAGGAAAAGGAAGCAACTTATAGCTCCTCATATTCAGGGATCTCAGCATAAGACCTAGGAAACCTGTGGCTGGTTGTCTGCCTACAACAACAGTACAAAGAAGCCACGCCAAGCAATGCAGAACTGCAGCCGCATGGATGTCACCTTCCTGCCCTCCTCACCTCATCCTTCTAGGCTCCACCATGTCCCATGCCTCAAACAGCTCTACCACACAGAGGCAGATGAGCGCAGTGCTCCCCTCAGCATGGGGGAGAGGCTTTTTAGGCTGCGGATGCCTCCAGCAGTTGTGCCCTACTGCTGGCACCCTCCACCTCTTGGACTCTGCAAGCAAACCAGAAAGATCGCATGTCCTCAGATTGCTATAAGGGGGCATTGGGACTTCATTATCCTGTGGAACTGGTGATGAAAAGCGGTATCTCTGCATACCCCAGGGCGCCAGAGCACAGCACATACCAAAGCCTTGCTAACTGTTTATTATTAAGATCTAAAAATCAGTTGTGTGTCTTTGTAATTCCTGTTCTCGATTGACAAGAAGCGGGCCCCGAGGGAAGGGGAAACATTTTCCAGTGAAGAAGCCTTTGACATCAGAAGGCAGGAGACCAAACAGCGCTCCTCGTGCCTCTGCTTTACATGCCGGGTGCGGCGCTCGCCCCATGCAAGCATGGTGGCAGGAGCAAGATGCTGAGCTGTCCCCAGGAGGGTAGGGAGCACTGGGCAGCTGCTCGCCCACCATAGGGCACACAGCAGCAGCAGCAGCACTGAGGGGAGAGGAGGAGCTCTTCCAACCATCCTAGCCCACTGCAGGAAGCCGAGACCTCCCCCTACTCAAACCGCAGGGGAAAGAATCACGGAAACAAGTTCCACACCAGAATTTGGGCAACCCAGCTACAGTTTAATCTCCCTCAGGAGTAAGGAGAGGTCTCTTGAAGTTCTCACCAGCGCCTGGCCACACAGTCTAGGCCAGCAGGTGAGAACATCCCAAGGAGGTGAGAACATCCCAAGTATTTGCTTTTTTGTGCTCTGTGTCCTTTTCCAGGGGAAAGGATGTTCCTTTCCCTCCAGACACATAACACATAGCACATAAGATAAGAACAGACAGGCTCTTTCCTGAATGCTTTGGGCACTGTTTTTTATCACCTGGCATCCTGAACTATAATTTCTAAATCTGGCCAAAGCAGCTACCAAACAATCTCCTTCTGATTTGGTAGTAACTTAAACACTCAATACAAGCATAAATGGCTACAGCTATCATAAGTGAACTGAAAATTTTATTTTTGTGAACTGGTCAAGAAGAACCTTCAACTTCTAGGGGCTCCAAAACCAGCTTCTTTCTTTCTTCTTTCTAATGACATTTATCTTTTCTCAAAATCAGAAAGGTCAGGCCAGGAGTGTCAGTGCTGTACTGAGAAGGTACAGTCACTGCACGAGCTGGAATATCTGACCATGTCACCATGCTTATCAGTCTCCTGCTGGCATCCGCTGTGGATCCAACTCTTTTCTTACCTCCACCACAGCACATCAGGACATCTTGCAGAGTAGGCACAGAGCAATGCAAAAGTGCCAGCAAAGTGCTGCAATGGCTGAAGGGATCTGGATGTATAACGTATTGCACTGTTTTTTCATGGATTCTCTTGCTCAAATGAATGTAATAGGTTCTCCAGCTCAGCTCCAGAACCTGGATTCACAGACTAGCACTGTATGTGCTGTCCAATGTCACCACACATGGTGCCCTTGAGTTGTAATTAAGATTCAATCACAATGAAGAAGTGCACTCCTTCCAAGATCCAGGTCCCTATCTGGGTGAAAATATTCTCCCATTCTACGACAGTATCAAATCAGGGTTGCTTTGAAATGTCAGGCTGAAGGACGGCAAATGTGTGTATCTGCAATTACTTCCTTGCTGAGAGACAAACCAGGAAAACACGGCTGCAACAAATCCAGCAGAAGGGCCAGGTCAGAGAAGACCATGAGAGCTGGAAGGATTCTTTCCCCATTCTCACCTCACCCCACAAGGGAAAGAAGTCAAATCTCTTCTCTGAATATTTTCCTTTGGTTCCTGGTTGCATCTCTTTAGAAGGCAGATCTAATGAAAACACAGGAGAGTCTGTTCTTTGTGGCCATGAGGTTAATAAGAGTGGAACACAGGAGCAGCAGGAGCTGCAGGAAGAATAATTCCTTTTAAAGCTGGAGATAGGAAGCCTATAGGTGGTAAGTGTGACATTTCCGCACGGAGGAGTCCAGCTTAATTACCTACAATTCAAAGGTAGGAAGTTATACATTAAGGCAGGCAAAAAGAAAGTGGTAGGAGAGGTCGGACTTTGGCCGCTCATGAAGATTTAACATCATTAACTCTCCGGCTTCAAGAATGTTACTGTATTTTCGCTGGCCAAATACCAATACAGCTAATTGCATTTGTGTTACCTGCAGTTCAATGAGAAATTGTCTCTTTCTCATTGCCTGCACTGTCGTATAGTACAGGAACACACAGCAATACCAAGCAGAGTGGTTCTACTTCATTTGTAGGTAAAACAATTCCTGTGTGCATTAAGCTTGGCTCAGCAAGACACGCAGACAACACCAAGGGGCTGGAGCTGCTGTTATTCAGATGGCAGTCAGTTCTGGCATGCTGACAGGGACAGCATCCACAGGTGCTAAGTGCCTGAAAGTTATTTGGCAGAGCTTGCGTGACTGGGTAGTGCTGGTAATCATAATATCTGGCCAACTGAATCTCTGAGTCACCTATTCACCTACTCAGTATTTGTGTATGCTACAGACAGACATATGGTTTACAGCAAACTAGGGAACAGACACTGCCGCACACTCATTTCTTCGCCTTTCCCAGGATTCGCTGATGCATTCTTAGTTGAGACGGACACAGGCCAAACTTCCTTTCCAATATACCACTAAAAAGGCTATATTCTGACAGCTGTTGTTATTGCTTTAATCTCTTCCCTGTTGCTCGTGCCTGATAAAATGAGGAACTGGTGGCCAGCTCTGAGCTATGGGGCTCCCAAAGTCAGATGTACTGAAAGGACCAAGATCTTGGTTTCCAGGTACATTTTCTTGTGCAACGAGGTCAGTGTGAGAGCCTCCCGCCACCCCTCTCCCCTTGTCTGAACACTACTCACATCTCTTCAGCTACACCAACACAAGTTAACTGTCAGGCCACACAAAATAAAATAGCTACAGTTAAAAAAAAAAGGAAAAAAAATCCCACTCTAAACCCCCGTAACGAAATAGCATCATAGTCAAGCTGCTTGATAGGAGCACACTCCCCCCCGCAGCACTGCAGCTCACACAGCAGAAAGCAGAGTACCATGAGAAGAGCTCCTTCCCTTGGGTCTGCTCCCAACCAGGCAAGAGTGGGGAACCATTGCCCAACTTGGGCTTAGTCCATGAAGTCATTTCTTTCCATTACAGACATCAAGAGAGAAGGCAAAGGGAGAGAATCAACATCCGCACGTGGATGTCACGGAAAGCAAAACATTACACGGAGTCATCTAACACTTTCTTTGCAGGGCACCACTCGGCTGAATTCCCTCTGAGATGGGTCCCCTGATGATCAGAGGAGGGTCAACAGGCCCGTTCCTCCTGTGTTCCTGCTGCTGGACACGATGTACCTGCACGAAGAGACACTGTACACCTTCCACATTCACCACATAGAGCTCCTCAGCTCTACCAGGATAAACAGTCACTACCTGCAAGCTGCCAAGAGTCAAATCTGATCAAATCCATTTCTTTTGCCCCACAACGCTGCATGAAAGGCTGTCTTTGCTTGCATTTACTCAGAGCATCTCCTGCCAGCACAACCTCCCAGCTGCTGCGAGCAGGGCTGGGGAATCACCCTGGCCCTCCCCTCCCATGCCACTGTATCTGCTGGCTGGCAAAAACACCCGTGACCAATGTGACTGGGTGATCACATGGACAGAACAGGACCAGTACCGAAACACCAGCCTGCAAATTTAAGGACGGGGGTCATAGTGTAGAGATGACTCACACGCATGTTCGGGAGCACTCAGGAGAGACCCTTCCACTTAGAGCTGAAGCAAGAAGCCACATCCACAGCATTAACAAGGGGAAGGTCCAGAAGGGCTCCAGCTTTTTTTGCCTTTAAATACTCCTCACTGACCTCAGCCAAGAAAGCTCTTCTTTCCCTTTCTCTTTGCCCCCAACAAGAGGATTTAGGGAAAATTCAAAGGGGAAATTTTCAGAAGCTGACATCTCCGAGGTAACTGAGCACAGAGGCGCTGATTTCTGAAGACCCTTCCTCTACCTCATTCTGCACGCACTGGTCACAAGTGATTAAAGTGGCAGATAGCGGATCTGGAAGAGCAAAAAAATCAAAGAGGGTTTCCGACGCAGTTTTATTATGGAGGGACCGGAGTCTCTTCATAGCTGAGGTTGTAATCGGTTTCAGCTCTCAGCTCTGACTTAAATAATTCTTCATATGCATTCCTCTAACTTCAACTTATAATTGCTGGGTTTGGTATTGAAGCTAAAAAGATTGTTTTTCCCCCTTTCCTCCTCCTCACTGCAATTTGAAGAATTTGGACCTGTAATTCAAAGAGTTAGGCAATGCCAGACTGAACCTTTGCCAGACTAAATGTTTCCTTAGCTTCTTTCACTTGAGAAAACAAAGCAAAACAACCCCCCACCAAAAAAGAGGGTTTTTTTCATCTCCCTAAATGACTCAAAATTCAAATCTCTTTGAAAACATATGCATAGGCAGCAGTTGCAGAAAATAAGGTGCAAGTCAGAAAGTCATAAACAACCAATGCATTTAGCTGTAATAAACTGAGTGTATATGTAGTTGGTATTCCGGTAGCCAATGCTAGCTGGAAAACCTCCCAAAAGCTGAAATCACACGATCAAGGAGTTTTTCTGGTTTTAGACAAAACGAAAATCTCCTAAAAAACAGACTCTCCTCCATTAAAGACATGGAAAATTATCAAAACACTTTCCACTTGCTCTGGAAGTAGCAAATTGCTGCATACAGAAAACACAAAATTCTTCCTGTGCTGTACTAAAGCAGATTAGACTTTCCATTACTTTGGCTCTGTTTTTTATTTCTAGAGGTTAAAGTTTTGGCCCCAATTATCTGTGGAACCTAGTATTTTTGCTATTTGCATAAACCTCATGTTTGCACTGGATTCAATATAAAACACCATACAGCCGTTTAGTTTGCTCCTACGAAAGCACACACACCCCTCTCAAAAGAAAAAGAATCCATCTCTGCAAGTTGTAAGTCTTCCATTTTCTCATATTGATTGCTGTTTTCACATTTCTGCACGTGGCCAATTAACAAATCTTTTTAAAAAAATCATTAGAAAGAGAGAAATCAAGTACATTTGCTGTAGCGGAGAACGTCATGTGGCAAAGAGCTGTGTATCTCCCGTCTGTCCCTGACAGGCGCTCTGTAAGCCTTGCAGATACTTTGGGTTTTGGCAGTTTGTTCCTATACACAGGGAAGATTCCTGTGAGAAACAGGGAACCACCAGGGCTGCCCAAGCTGGAAGCTTGCAGGGCAGGGCAAGGGAGCAGCACAGCCATCGGGCAGAAATCCAAAGCTACCCAGCGTGGAAAGATGACGGGGGCAAACAGGGTCCGTAAGCCGCTCACGAATTAGCTTGTACAGAGTACCAGCAGAAATATGGGCCCCACATAAAGAAATTAAACCTTGCACAGGCTTCATTAATTTGAATTTAACGATTACTGTGACTTGCATCTGTAAATAGTTACGCACGTGTGTAGCTTGAGTCACATGCGGTTCTTCTGATGCCAGTAAGAATTCACAAACTTTATACAACTTATCTGTGTATGTGGGTACAGAAACCTCTGGCTGCTGCACTTAAACCTCCCTTCCAGGCATCTAATAGCCAATACATAAATAAGGGAAAAGGAAAAGCAACAATAACATTGTATGAGGTCTGGCAAAGTAAGAGCTGACTTACTAAACACCCTGCTGCATGTTCCGAAGGACACCCTTAATTCTGCCTGCCTGGTGGCAACGACTACCCGCTTCCCAAAGATGCACTTCTAACAACCACAACCAGACATTCAAAAAATCATTGTCTACAGGAAAACAAATCCATGGAAGGCATGAAGTTTTGACATCCTTCCCTCCTCTGGACAATTTAATCTGGCATGTAAGTAATGTACTGGTCTGGTTTGATGAAATGAACACTCTGACCCTTTCTTTACACTTGAAGATTGATTGATTGTTTGTACCTGAACAATTATGCCTCAGCAAACAGTCGAAAAGAGAAACAAACCTTTCACAGCTGTTACTTCCCTGTTTACTCAAAGGAACTTACATCTTGCTTTGTAAAATGCTTTACGTTCCCACCCTCATTTCCATACTCTGCTGTAGGTAAAAACCTATTTCCTTTGAGTTCCTTAATTGAAATACATCTAATTCCACAGGCGCTTTCCAAGATTTGTTTACAGCAGAACTAGCCACTTAAAAAGCAACAACGTTTTTTAAAGGAACAGACCCCCTTATTCATATTGCAAACAACTCCTCAGATTATTGTCAGGAGGAATATTCTCAAATACATCTTGTCTTTTACCCTCTCCCTGTTAGCTTTTTGCACTCTTGTCAGCTTGGACAATGAAAATCAATGCAGCCGCTTTCCTTTTTCTCTCCAGTGAATCTGAGTATCAGGTGACAGGGGAGCAGTTTTTGTTTTAAGACAAACCTTTGCACTGGAACTTTTACAGAAATGAACTACTTAATGGGAATTATTTCCTTTTGGCTTGTGTGGGTGGAAAAACCCCAACCACCACCACCATTTCATTATTTTTTTTATTAGTATTCTTGTCCTTTTTAAACAAAGCAAAAATTTGTCAGCCAAATAGGAATTGACAGCATTCCTTTAAAAGGCAAAATAAAGCTCGCCCCAGCTGGGCACTCACCAGGCTGCTATATTTGTGCCTCACGTGCTGGGCCCATGTGCAATTCAGCCTCCCTTGATCTGAACAGGCTTGCCGTGCTCTGCCTTCCCCAGTCCCCCCGGCACACTTCAGCTTTCTCTCTGCCTCCCGTCCTGTGTCACCCCTGCGCCCCAGTGGAGTACAGCTGAGCCAAACCCCCAGGAGCAGCTCAGACTCCAGCGCTGGCTCCAGCCCCAAACTCTGACAAAGCTCAAGCCCATCCTTCCCCCGGACCTCCAGAACCGCAAGCGAAGGCCGAATTGCTGCTCACCCTTCCAGAAACGCATCCTAGAGAAAACTTATAGGCTCTACTGAGGTTTCCCCAATCAATCACTCTCTGTTTTGGCTGGCATGAGAAACCAAAAAATCTGTAAGTATATTAAAAAGCATTTTCAATTGTATTCTGACTCTGTTTCCTCATCACTTGGAGACATTTTTGCGATGAGCCTGCTAGGTAGCCAAGAGTCCCCGCTCATAAACAGGAAACACAACTGTTTTTTTCTTTTCAGCAGCTAAATTTCCTCCCCCTACCTGGTTTCACAATTGAAACGGACCCCTCTGTTATTAAAACATGCATTTTTGCTTTTCCCGGTGACCAGGCTGCTTCTGATTCTTAATTCTCCCTGAAGGCTCATGAGTAAGGATGACAGCCATCATGTTGACTTAAAATGTCCTGCCTCTGTCCTAATGCAGAGAGACTCGAGGTGCTCACAAGAAGCTCCTACAGCTCTGCACTTTGCAGCCTGGAATTTTAAGAAGAATAGTCACAAATTTCAGTGTGCCTTAAAACACCAGACCACAAACTGCAATTGTTCTAGATCTGCTTCTTGAGAAGCTCAACTGTCCTGGGATGGGACAGGTACGATCTGTAATCTGAGCCTTTTAGGATATGTGGCATGACTTGGTATTAATTCCCGACTCCCTCTTCCTTCTCTGAAGAAATTTTTCATCAGCTGTGTATGTGGCTGTCCATCTGCCCTCCTCTTGCCCCCAATCTTGGATTGTTCCCATCCAAGGGATGGGAAGGAGATATACCAAAACTCAATGAGCTTTCCTTACTACGCCAATACATTCGTAACAACTTCTGAACACTGGCCACAATTCACGACTGGTTCTCCAAAACACCACAGAGCATTTCCATTTGCTTTTTTACTACAGAAAACTTGTTTTAACAAAATCCAAAACAAGAAATCACCTACAAACAAAGGGCATGTTTCTGAAACAGAAAATGAAACGATAGGTCTCCTTGGTTTGACTGTATCAACACCAAGCTTTTCTGACAGACTTAATTCTTATCAGCATCAGACAAGAAAGTCATCACCATTAAATTGTTCCTACTAAAATCACTGTCCTGACCAATGGATGATGCAATTCAAGGGGAAGAGAAAAAAATGGTGGTGGAGTTCATTTTCTTTCTTGCGCTTGGGGCTCAGTTCAGCTCCTCCTGAAGGGAGTTTTTGTTTGCTTGTATTACCATTTATATGCAGGTCATCTGTGCTGGGGAGGGGGAAGTAGGGGAATTTCTGCTCATAAATCCTCTTTGACAATTGCTTTGTAGTTTCAATATTTGCAAACTGCTAAACAAATTAAGAATAGAAACAGGAGAAAGAATTAGGTCTTCAGCAGTCATCTGACATCCTATTTTAAGCCTGTTTCTGATGACATGCCCTCTGACATTTTTTTATAATGTCAGTGATTTTTAAAATTAGAGTTCAATCAACTAATTTTCAGTGCTCTTGTGCATTAGACTGCAACAACATGAGTCTGCTAAAGTAGCTTTAATCTCTCTTTTGTTTTGGTTCTTTTTTGTTGTTGTTGTTCTTGTGCTATAAAGTGGCAAAGTGAATGAAAGGACATTTTGCCATCTGAAAAACTTCACCTTTAGGTAGCTATAGCCAGGAACCCAGTGCACCCTGTTCATTTCATATTAGGTAAAAACCTCTTAGTCAAGGCTTCACGTGGTCTGTCTTTTGGGTAGGTTTTTATTCCTTTGTTTATCTATCTCGTAAGGCAAACATCTGTTCAAAATCAGGTAAACTCCAGTTGAAACTTTAACTACAGAATAGCTACAGTCAATTCAGAATAACTTCAGTTAGAGTTCATTCACTAGAGCCTTTGCACAAATTATTCACCATATGCAGAAAACTACAAACAACAAATTATTTTGCAGAAGTAAACACACATTAAAATTTGCATTGTAACACAACTAACTTTAAGACTGGAATGCAAAAAGAGTTTCCATATAAAACAGCACACAAAAAAAAAGGCACTAGTTATATATTGTGCATTTGCAATTTACTCCTTTGGCAACAGAACAGGATCTTCAAAAAGAAGTCAAAAGAAAAATGTAGAAGTGAAGACACTTGAGAAGCTACTTCTGTTCGAGAAGAGATCTTAATGTGGAGTTGCATCAACTGCAGGAGTGACCGGATTTGACACGAGAAGATAACACAATCAGGTTGTTACTGGTACTGATACGTAAATCAAAGCAGAACTGCAAGAAGTGGGCTGTTCAACTTCAATGAGCATTAAATGAGAAAAAACAAACGCAAAGCATCCATGAAGTTCATGCAATGTGAGGCAAGCCCAAAGGAATTCAAAAGCCCAAGTAAACAAAACTGCTAACCAGTGACCCAGCGGGAGAAGGGCAGTTACGCAGCAGCTCAGATCCTCTGACTTTGCAGCTCAGCCAGTGCTTACAAGTGCTGCTGTTGTACATACATCGACGTGGGGAGAGACAAGGAGGAGAAGGAAGAAGTGAAAGGGAAACACCATTACGGCAGCCATAGCTCTGGAGCAAGAAGAGTTGCAGTCCCAAAGACAGAATCTCTTTGGTGATTCAAGTTTGTTTAATAGCTGGAACCAAGGTGAACAAAAAGCAGAAAGCCACTTTGGTGAGACTGAAAAAGGAATGATAGAGTTCAAAACCCATGCAAAGAGTAAGAAGTAAAACAGCGACATAAAACCAAGGAGCTTCAAGGAGGCAGACTGCAATGCACGCAGCAAACAGGTAGGTAGGGTCTCGTGGGAAGTGAGGCTAAAAGCAGAAAGGGGACAAGGAAAGCTGGCAGTTCCCCAAAGAAACAATACTGAGAGACGCAGTGCAAAGTGTCCTATTGCAGCAGGCAGGAAGGCAGGGTGGGAGGAAGCAGGAAACCAACCTGACTAATCATAAGCTCTTTCTCAAGCTCCTACGAGGGGAACACACAGACTGCAGGCCAGGTTACTAAGGTGGGGGTAAAGGGATGCAGGGATGCAGTCGAAAAGTAAGAAGAAAGCATCCCCTTCGTTTACCAGCAGTAAGAAGAACAGAGAGAAAAGGGTTAATGGAAAGCGACACATGACAGTCTAAAGGCTGAATAACTTTCGGAGGCCAGTTCATTAAGAAGGTCAAGTGCAAGAGTCTAACACTATGCTATTAATGTCAACGGCATGAAAATTCAGGCTACAAAAGCCTAGAAAAAACCCAGAGGAACAGGTTTTCAAGCTGGCTGGTCATGATGAACTTCTTCCTTTGAATACTTAGAGAATTGGTTGAAGCAATTTCAGTTCATGGAGAACATGAATCATAGAGAACAGAAAAGATTTTAGAAGTGTGGAAAGGGGAAACATGGTGTCTAGCTTTAAAAAATTATGCTAGGGAATTACAGACCACTCAGTTTAACTTCCATCCCAAGAAAAAATATTGAAACAAATAATCGAACTATATGTAAGAAGCTAAAAGGATAAGTACGAAGAGATGAGTAACAGACCCTGTTGAATTGTCAGAAAGAAATTGTGTCAAGCCAATTTAATTTCTTTGTGTGACAGTAATGGGCCTTGGGCAAAGGTGACAAGCAATAGATGCCATATATCTTGACTCTTAGCAGGATTTGTGACACCGGTGCCTGTGATATTCTCTTCAGCAATCTCAGAAAACATGGACTAGTAACTACTCAAGGGTAGGTGTAAAACCAGTGGCACAGCCTTACTCAGAGGGCAGCTCTCAGTGGTTTCTGTCAAAAAGGGAAGCTGCACCGAGTGAGATACCCCAGGGGTCTCTCCCAGGACAAATATGCTAAACTTTGTCCTCAACCTGAACGATAGTGTAGAGTGGAGATCTGGCTTATAAATCATGTAGATGATACCTTGCTAGGAAGACTGCAAGAATGCTGAAAGCCAACATTAGTATTTAAAAGGATCTTTACAACGTGGAGAAGCAATCTTAAAAACTGAATTAATTAAACAAAGATCAATTAAAGTCTTTAACATGAATAAATAACTGCCTGGACACAAGATAAGGGAACAACTAATTAGCCAGAAGTTCTTCAGAAAGAAAATAATCTGAGGTGGGCAGAATATAGTGATTTGCCATCTGGCAGCATTATAATGTTGTGAAAAAGGCAAATATCACGTAGACATAGGAATCTGGACACATGCTATGACCTCTCCACCCTACCAAGCATTGAGTGGCTACAGCTGGAATACTGCATCCTCTTTCAGGCATGACACTTTAAGAAAGATGTAGACCCAAGAAGAGAAAGCCTAAAGGAGGGCAAACAAGAACACTTACATCTCTAGAAAACAGCTCTTTCAGGGATAAACTGAAAGAAGTTGGGCTAATCAGCCATTAGAAGGGAAGACTGGGGAAGGCATGATAAGAATCTTCATGTAGATAAAAGCTCATTTACAAAAGGGAAAGGAATAATTTGTTTTTCATGTCCAATGCAGACAGAGCAAGGAGTAACTGGCCTAAATTTCAGAAAGAAAGATGTGTGTTAGCTGGCAAGCAGAATGAAAAGCTCCAGCACGGTAAAGTACGAGAAAGTCTGCTTGGGGAGGGCGTGGAGATTCCATTACTGGACAGCTTTCAAAACAAATTGTATGGCAGAAGTGACAGATGTACAGGTGACTATGCTTCAAGGCAGAGAGATGGGCTTGTGATGTTTTCAGGACCCTTTCAGTTCTATTTTTAAGACTTTCTGAAAATGTTCAGGTAAAAGCACTTTGAATGCTGGCATCAACCTTGCTTGCCACTAAAAATGACGTTTGAGAGACGCAATCAAAAAAGGAAGAAATGCTTTAGGTGTGTTTCCTGAAATGTGTATTTGCTGCCACTGTTCTGCAAGATGAAATCGCCAGAACTTTGCCTTCTGAGCTTTGGTGAGAGACTGTGTCATAGCAAGGGTTATACTGGCAGCAGTTCAAAGATATTATTTATCAGAGAAAACTAAAACTTTTATTGTGACTTAAATCCCTTAACACTTGCTCTTATAAAGCCCCAAGCATCTGGGCAACATACTTGTAGAGAGAAGGCATAAGCTGATTTAGGTAAAACAAGAGACTGTGTAAGATGTAACTTGAATGTCAGACCTCGTATTTCCATTGTGCAGACTGTCTTCGAGTATGTTGGTGGGTTAAGAGACGTGCTGAGATCTTAAGGGAACACTTTTAAGCACAATCTTGAAGTAATTGAATTAAATCACTCCTCCACACACCAAGTTTTCACAGGGAGAGCTAACAATAAATACACAAACATCTATGTAAGGGCTTCATTAAGATCACTTACATCTGGAGTTAGATTTTTTTCAGCCATTTCCAAATGCCACTGATTTTCTATAGCAAACCTTTCCAACTTCTTGATAACCAGGACGGCAAATTCTGCTAAGGCAGTTTACTTGGGAGGCTGAATGGTAAATACACCCTACAGTATTACATATCGGTAGAAAAGCTACTTCGGTGGTAGCAGGGATTGTCCCTGGGAGCACAACTGAGCCTGGAAGATACTAGGAGAACAGCTCTAAGTTGTAAGAGAGAACCTTGGACTCCATTTTTAGTGGCTGGGGAACTGAAACAGAGACAAAGGCCCAGATCCCCAAAGTATTCATGGGCTCTCAGGGCACACCTGCCTTTACGGATCTGTCTCCATATGACTTTACTGCAGTTAGACGGGAAGGCAGAGCACAGCTGGACCCACTGTCACCTGAGATGCGAGACAGGAGAAAACTTCAATTAGTTCTGACACAGAAACAGTGGTCTCTCAGCTACTATGTCCCTGCAGACTTCAGAAATGTAGTGAAAAGAGGGACAGAGGCCCAGTTATTGCCTCCCCTTCCCAAAGAGGAAAGGCTATGACTTAATAGACATCAGAGAGGCCCCAAAGGTCAGTCCTGTTACGACTGTCCTAGCCAAATGTGAATCTTCGCCTGGGGCTTTTCCTGACACTGGGAATCCAACCACAGACGAAATGGGAGGGCACCACATCCACCGCTCAGGGAACCATGTGTGGTTTTAGCTTGGTTAAAAGGAATTTTAGGCAATTATGACTGCCAAATTTGAAGAGATTCTGCTTTCCACAGGAAACCAAACCACTGCCAAGTGATCTGAAAACGCGATGAGAGCCATAGGTGAGATCCAGCCTGGATGTGAGGTAGTCCCCTGTTCCTCCCCTCAGCCCACCCTGAAGGGCAACGAAGGCAAGGCAAGAGGGAAGAGGCAGCTCCCCATCCTCCCCACCGTCCCCTGCACCGCAAGCTGGGAGGACCAGGGCTGAGATTGCTGGCTTGTGGTCATGGCTGGCAGCTAAGGTGGTGATTCAAAGAGAGGTGTTTTAAGCCTCTAGGGACTAGTGCCCTGGCCTGCCCTGTGCAATCCTTCTCTTATTTCCAGACAGCTGCTTGTAGAAAGGGGAACATCTGAGCTGCTATGCCCAGCCCCTTCCTACTGGCAAGAGCAACTCTGATGGCCACTTGCATCTACTCGCAAGCCTCCCTGAATACCCAACATGCAACTGCTCCCTAACATTTCTCTTTGGCACTCCAGTACGTTTCCAATATGTCTACATACCGGTGCATTGGGGGTAATTAATCAGGATGGACATAGCTGGCTTCAAGGTTTCACAGCCACCAAGAATAGTGATCTTCAGTACCTGAACCATGTGGTTGATTCATAGTGATATGAAAGATCACTTCAGAGTGATCTTCAGTACCTGAAACGTGGTTGGTGGGATAGAGCTATGGCACCTGGTCTGTGTAACAGACCAGCTTCAGAGACTAGAGAATCTGGGACCAGACCAAAGAGAAAACAGGGGGTCGGAGACTCAGAGAATCGTGCAGGTGGGAAGGGACCTCCTGAGGTCTCTAGTCCAACCCCCTGCTCAAGGCGTGGCCAGCTAGACCATCATTCCTAACTTCCTTCAGAAAGACATGATGCTTTTTGGCTTTAATCCTCTGTATCAGTGCATCTCTGCTGTGCTCATAGTGCTTATTTTTCTGCTCGCTTGTGATGTGAGCACTGTTCTGCTTGAGTTGCTAGCTGGTTTGCTAGCAATGTATTTTGGAACCTGTGAGAGGGAAGGATGACTGAAAAGACACAGAAGAAAGAAGGTCCTGTGATTTGCCTGGGACCCCTGAAGCAGTTTAATTTCCTTGCTCTGCCAGGTATTTCCTCTGTAGCCATGGACCCCTCACGTGGACACCCACTACACAGAGTGGGATTCATCTAACCTAACATCTTACCTACGAGACAGACTTCCATCATAAGCTCCCATTATAACAAACAGAGAAAGATTACAGGTCTGGACAATGTTTCATCCCATCCTAAACCAGGTATTTCATTTGGGTGGTTTGACCTCTGCATTTAGCCTCTGAGTCTCTGAGCTTGCCATGAAAAAGGAGAAGATAGCTCTCTGTTATTTCACAGGGGTATTACACGCATCAATACAGTAAATATTTTCAGGCCTGCAAATACTAACCATGATCAAGGGCACAAAAGAAACAGAGACGGAAACCTACTGCGAGTATTTTTGCTCTTTCTTATTCATCCTGATCACCAGAGCTGGATAAATTATTTGCAGCAAAAATTTGGCAAGTTCCTTCATGAAATTTTGGCACATAGACATTTTTGATTTATTTGTTCCTTACGCAAACATATTCAAAACAAAATTGATGAGAATGTGTTTCAGCCTGCGGACTAAACATAAAACTTTTCCCCATGACTAAAGCAAATTAAAAATTTCAAATGTGAAGTGAAATGTATTTATTTTTGGCAAAGAAAGGGACGAAATGACAGCATCCTCACATACTTCTATTTGAATAAGTTAAACTATAACGTCCAACCATAACTCTTTCAAGAATTCATATGCTCTTCAAAAGCTGGCTAGCAAATCACTTGGTATGACAAAGCAAAGTCAAATAATACTGGTAATTCTCCCTGATTGGATGAGTTCAAGCTGACAGGACTTTTATAAGCACATACATTTTTTCATTGCTTATTTCTGTGATTCCATAATCGTAAACAAAATTCACCCGAGAAATGTTTCTGAAAGAAAAGTAAGCGGAGCACTGAAAATGAGCTTTGCCAGCACGCAGGGAGAGGGAAGGTCGTGAGATCCGACACTACAGCAAGAAGATCTTTAAGATCCTACTAGTGCAGACAAAGGTAAACATAGCTGCAGAAGGTAGTCCATGAGGACGGGAGAGCCAGGGATAACCAGCTGGGTAGCAATGGTGGCCTATCAGGTTTGTCACTGAGATTACGGGCAGCAGGATAAACCCTGTACAAAGAAACACCTCCCTGCCTGCTGCGAGAATTATCCAGGCCATGGATTTCGTCCCAGGGCTTCTATAGAAGGTCCTGAACTAAACCAGCTCTGAGCGTCATCCTACTGGGAGAGCATGGTGCAGGAGCTCCAGCTGCCCTATTGCACTGCCGTTCCGGGGGAAACAAACATTAGCAAATGCTTTTTTATGGAATTCATTTGCCATAGCTCTTTCTGATGACAGGCTGCTGGGGAGCAGAGTTATGACATTCAGAAACTGACAACAAGAGCAATAAAACCTGACATATATCATGAAAGCCAAGCTATGGTACTACATGTAATTAACAGAGAGTGTAATTATTCACCTCGAGAAGGACTTTGATGGATGCCTCGTAGTTAATTCTTTTTTTCCTGTGTTTCATCTTCTCTCTTTCACGGCAGCCAGGAAGGCTAACTTGCAACTTTCAGCTTTTTGCCCTGTTTCTCATCCAAAGACGACCTATCTTTATGGCCTGTAGCCAGGCTCACACCAACCCCAGGCTCGACACTTCGTCTAATCCTGGAGGCGTTTAGTTTCAGGCCTAGCTTTTGGAGCTGAGGGGGCATTATATTAGCACGGGACTGACCAGACAGGTATGTGTATTCAAACTCCGAGCATGCCCAGTATCACTGAGATGTTTCCAGGATCCCAAGTACAATCATATGCATAAGAGCAATCTTCCTTTTCATAACGGCATCATGCCTCTCTTTGTTAGTACCTGACACAATTTACAGCCGGAAGAGGAGCGTTTATCACCCCAAAATTCTTTGAATTGTCAAGAAATCTGAACAGAAAAGAGAGCATCAGGAAGAGTTTGAACAGTTGCCCAGTCCCAATAAGCTGCAGAGGAGGCACTTAAAAAGCTGCAGTACCATCCACACAGTGGACTCGGTGGTGTTAGTTGGCATGCACTGCTTTTGCATGGGAGGAGAAGCAACTGGGGAGGATTTGGCTCGAGCTCTGAAAATCAGAGGGAGAAGCTGCTACTATACAAAATGTGATCATTTAAAAACATTGCAACCATGGGTAATGTGATCTGGCTGATGCACTGGAGACTGGATAGAAATTTAAGCTCAGTCACATGAATTTGAAGAGCTCCACAACCCTTAAATGAAAGAGAAATTCATAGCCTCGGGGCAAAATGACCGAAGCCTTATCTAAAGCCCATTGAAGGCAGCTAGAATGATTGCACAGGCTTTTGGGGGCGTTGGATCAGACCCCAGATGGATGCAAACCTCTGAAGAAGAGGCTATATAATCTTAACCCAGGAACAGAGACATTTTAAAAGGCAGTGAAATGCACAGTTGGACTCCGTATGACTCAGTGATGAATGAGTGTTCATGTTGCATCATTTCAAAAAGAGAAAGCTGGAGATGAAGGGAATCCAAAGAAGAATCCAGAAGAGAAATAAAAGTTCCTCTGATAATCACAAACCCCCTAGCGACACAACGGGGTTGAGTACACAAGCCAAGACAGACCCCAGAATTTGGTCAAATACGCTATAAATGCAAAGCCCCCAAAAAAACCATTTTCAAAGCTGTGGCACATATATTAAAACCAAGAGAGTCTGCACATTTAGAGAACAGAAAGGCAACAGCATATATATTTTTGTAGGCACAGACAGTGCAAAATAAATGGCTCAGACAGGCAAACACAGCTAAACATTAATGACATTGCTGTATTCTTTTAAACTGGGTAACTACAACGTGTTCCAGGGAAAATACTGAGACTTGAAAATGGCATAGCCCAAGTTAGTAAAAAGTGATGTGTGTTGTAAGCACTACAGAATCCTAAACAGACTACACAAAACCTCACCTCTCCAAATACCACTTTGATAAATTAGTCATTCCCGTCTGACACCCACCAAGAAAAAGGTACTGTTCTCCCTAATTAATAGGAAAACTGAATCTGATCATAGGGAAAAAAGCAAGCGCCTATTGGTACAGAAGAACAATTTGAAGTTTGAAAGAATTACGTGGTTGTAACTGAGAAGTCAGATATGATATAGATGTGTATTGATTCACATAACTGAAATGAAGCCATAAAGTCTGTATAGCATCTGATCAAAATCACTAAAGAAAGGACAGCTAAGATCTTAGCAGGAAAAAAAAAAAAAAAAACCCAACCCAAAAATAGTGTAAATGTTAGATAGAACACATGCATTTTTGGAAGAAAAAAAAATAGCTCGTGCTCTAAGCCAGTGATTTTTAATACACGATTTGGATATTGTACAGTGAATTTAAGCAAAGGCCATTTGGTACAAGTTCTGCTCCCGAGGTATTACGAAGAGTAATTGCACAGATCTTTGAGGGATTACAAGGTGTCAGACTTTTAATGGATGATGTTTTAATTTGGGTACAGGGAAGTTAAAACAAAGAAAGACTTTGGCAAGTGTTGCAGGAAGGCAGAAAGAGATGCTGATGCAGTACATAAAATTCCTGTGGTCTAAAACACAACATTGTGGCCAGAGGTTGGGCAAAGGTGACTTAACTGGGGTTCCTGATAAAATAAATGCAACAGCAGGATGTCCACCTTACAATGCCAATTGGATCTACAGAGATTTATGCAGATGATAAACTGTATTCCATTATTCATTCCAATTCTAACTAGGATCAGTATGTCCTTAAGGAATTACTGGAAAATTAATCTACCTGATATTTGGGAGATTAATATGAACAAGGAAATAAACAGTTAAAAACACTGACACTAATCCACCAGCTTAAAAATATCATAATGACGTTTTCTGAAAAGCTGTAATACGTGCATATCTTACCTGTTTAGACTGAGATTTCCAAGCAGAACAGACAGAAACTATTGCCAGGTTGACAAAGAGGTGCTAGTAATTTTATTTGCTCCTCTAAACTTCCTTCAATCTAGATAAATATGAAAGATATCGAGAAAAGCGACTACAAAGCACTTCAAAGTGGTTTTAAAAAATCTTTTGCCTAATTTTCACAGATACTAAGCATTAGCTTGAATGGGAAATGCAGACAGTAAGCACCTTGCAAAATCAGTCCATTTGTCTTTAGCATCATCTACAACTTCATAGGTAAAGTTGATGTTCTTTTACCAGGAGAGAAGATTTCAAAGGCACAAATTGCTGTTTGATGCCCAGTGTCTAATGCACAGCTATGTTCCTAGCTGCAAGCTGAAGGTTTAAAAATTTCCCTTATTTTCATTTGAATTGTACTTGGATTAAAAATTGCGTGCCAAACACTGCTATCAAGCAATGAAAAGTGGATAGCATTTAGATTCACCAAACTGTGTTTTCCGATATATTCAAAACACATGCAGTAAAGATCACAGCAAAATCCGCAACGTGGCTATCTGTGGTACGGGATGTAGCAACTGTTTTGCAGTGCTGAAGCAGTTTAGGGAAAAAAAAGGAGGAAGAGGAAGAAATTCTAATTGCAAAGAGAAGGAATTCAGAAAGTAGCACATAATCATTTGTATTGGAATTTGGCAAAGAAATTGACGTTAACATGAATGCTTTTATGGGATATATCATATGATCAGCACCTCATTTTGATATGCTATCCGAAGAATTACTCCTCCATCAGCACGGGGAGTCGCACACTGCAGCAGAGGACTTGATCAATCCTGGCTCACAGAACTTGCCTCCATGGAGTTCCCATCAGGAGGCTCTTGAGCTTCTCATTTTCAGGCGGCTGACCCCACCTTACACTCTTCGGGTTGGAGAGATCTGTCACCATCCCAATATTAGGTGATACAGCTTCGGGCCATAATGCATTGTGCCTCTACACCAAGGTTTGAAGCTGGCAACATTCACAAGAAACATGAATTTAGCAGATTTCAACAAATGTCCGTAACACAGAAGTCAGAAAATGTGGTATCTGTTTGTCAGACTCCCAGGACTGTGAAAACAAGATGTACACTAAGTCAAGACTGAGTGGATTAACTAGTCTCTATGTGAAGCCCAGCACTGGTATGTCAGTGGATTTAACAGGATGGGATTAAATTAGCAGATGTGTATGAAAACTATAGCATAAAGGGTACCAATTGTTAGGACTGAAAAACAATGGGAGAGCTGGTGTGAGGAGCCCTGGGCTGGGAAAATTGGGGGTGCAGGGCAGGAGAGGGCCCTGGCAGAGCTTTTCAGCGTGTGGTTGCTTCTTGTCAGCTCTATCAGTCCTTCAGTTTTATATGCTGTGCAGTTTTGTGGCATCTAGGAAAAGAGCAGACATGAGCCCTACAGCCCCAAATACTCTGCTTTGATATCTACAGGGACTCTACGGAAATCCCTTCCACAAGTCATCCTACAGGACTGTGATGCACAAAGCACACCTGGCATGGCTGTGGGAGCAAGGTGGTGAGTCGCCACCAGTGGTGCCGATGAGCAGCGAGCCCTGTGCTGGGGACAGAGGTGTGCAGATCCTGCGGCAAGAGTCCACAGCCCCCTGCTTCCTTCTGTGCCGCTGGGTTTTTAGTATTTTGTTTCTCTCGTCCACTCATTCCCAGCTACTGAGTCATGGGTTCCTGAGGCTTCTTCTGATCCACACTGAAATGCTGTTGCAAGAGCATACAGGTTCAGACGCTCTGCTTCATGGCCTCCTTCTCACGGCTTTGTTTCCCTGTCTGCACCCCCCTCCCCATCCTTCTTCTCTCTCTCCCTTTCCCTATTATTGTAGCAAGGGAAGGAAAGGAAAGGAAACACTTCAGAAATGAAAGATTAGTTTGCTGTATCATAAAGATGAGCTTTGTAATCACTTTCCTTTAAGCAAAGAATTAAAAGATAATAAAAGCCCTAATTAAGGACCTCGTTAGCTTAACTAGATTTTCATATGCAAAGTGATGTTCACCACGTGCTGCTGCCGTCTGAAAATGCTGCCTGGCCCTACATGGAAAGCACCTGTGCCAACTCCCAACTGCGTTTTCCTTCTTCTTTTCACTTATCTTTTTTTTTTCCTCTTTTCCCCTCCTCTCCCCCCTGTGCCAGGTT
>NW_009647236.1:3007596-3014607 GCF_000708025.1 Charadrius vociferus | reverse complement strand
TGATGTGAGGCTGCGTCGCGCTGGGCACACGTAAGACAGACTTGGCGTACCTCATGAACCACGTGGAGGAAACGTGCATGAGACAGAAGGGCACAGAAGATGGAGGAGAGCAGAAAGGACCGACCAGAGCTGAGAGCGCACAGGCTGGGCCCAAGAGGAAGGCAGAGGGAGCACATGGGAACCACTTAGGCCAAGCTGGTCTGATGGCTGGTGGAGACTAGATAGGTGAAGGACACATCTGAGTCCCGCTGAGCACAAGGATGCTTTGGGTGGGTCTGGACTGCCATAGGGCAGAGCTGGAGGGAGGACATGCTGGCTGGTGCTAGCCCAGGTCTTGCCCCTGTATGGAACCTAGCTAAGATTTAGGCAAAGACTTGCATTAAGGGTTTGGCTTCGTCCCTGACTGGAAACAAAAGCTGGACCCTTGGAGACACTGTGCAAGGGGCTTTCCAGTGCGCTGTTCTTGGCGCAGTCTAGCAGGTGGACAGGTAGCTGTTTAGGGATGTGCTTAATAGAAGCAATTAGGAGATCATTATACCACACTAATGCGAGCAGGTGAGTGAACAAAACGACTGCTCGCTGCCACGTGGGAAAGCAGCCTGGCCTGGCTGAGCAAAGGGCACGGGGTTATCTGCAGCACAGCCAGCAGGCACTGCCCGGCAGAGGCCACGGCAGAGCCAGGAGCAGCCGTCCGCCCGGCTGGAACAATCTGATAAACTCCTACAGCTGGGAACTCAGCACGAGATGGGAATCGGGATTTTCATCCTCGTTAAAACTGTAATCGCAGCCTCATTCTACTTCGTTTAGACCCTGCTGCGAACGTGAACCAAGACGGCAGGGTGCTGAGCCGGGGGGTCACCCCGGGGCAATGGCGAGGGGCATGCTGGCCAGGAGCCACGGGAGGGCACCGGGGCAGAAACTCGTGTGGCCTGAATGCATCTTGTGCAGGTAAGCAAAGACCCCTGCTGTGAGCTCCCCAGCTTTCAACTATTTTATTTTAATTTAGAGAGTAAGAGAGAAAACATTCCAGCGCTGAGTAGAGACAGGTTTGAAACAGAGCCTCAGGGCTCAGCCTTCAGCTCGAGTCTCTCAGTGTGAGCGGCTGGCACTGTCACCCCAAACCTGGTGGAGCTCAGATCCCTGTCTGAACCCCCAGTTTCACAGTCAACAGCCTCCCTCTCAACTTCTAGTCCAGGGCAAGATGTAAGGAGACCGGACAGAGCATTACTAGATCAGAGACTGGGTCGGTCCGTTCATTAACTGAGCATTTTCTTTGTTTAATAGAATTGATTCTTGCCTTTCCTCTGTAAAACATGGGAGTGTCTCGATATGGTGGGGTTCATACAGTTCGGGAACAGAGGTGAAGAGCCGTAAACCAAATCCAGCCATTGCATCCAGGACTCACACATCAGCCTCCTGGCTGGGCCCATCTCCCATCATTATATGTACTCGTGCAGAAGAGGAAATTGCCAATGTGCCTTAAATACAGTTTAAAAATAATCAGCAACAATCAAAGTACTTCTACTACATTACAGGTTGAGAGCGAGGCAATTTGTTAGTGAGGGTCATGCAAACTACCTTAATTTGGCCTTCCACCACTTCCCACCTCATGGACCAACAAGTGTATCATAACTATTAGAACAACTTCACTGAATGTTACAATTACTCATGTCAAATGAAAATATAATGCAGTTAACGCGCATGCTGGCTCCCCGCTGCTAGTGCTGATGATTATTGCTATTAGAGCATGACCAAACAGTCATTCAAATATAAACAGCAGATTTGTTTTGATGGCATTCGTGGCCCATTTTATTCGCTTGCTGCGAACATTAACACAAATGGCTTTGGTTTGCAAGACTGTCCCTGGGGAGAGAGACAAAGTCAGGAGTACCGTTGTGCTGACTACGTACCAGCTAAACTAACTGCACTGAAAGATTTTGCGTGGCTCTCTGGAAAACTTGACAGCCACCTCATCAGAGAGAAAAAGCGGAGCTACCCAAGTCCTGGTTGCATAAGATGAGCAGACAGTACCTGAACAAAAAATCACGGCAATCCACTGACGGGCAACTCTCACTGAAGCACATTCCTGCCAGCCATTCAGTAAATGCTTAGGAACGACAGCTACATCGAAACACCATACCCAGCTCATTCGCAAGAGCTTCTGATCCGAAGCCTACTAAAGGAAAAGGTGTCTTTCCATTGACTTAAATGGTTTGAGTGCTATAGAGTAACACATGGGGCTAAATTCACTAAAAGCTCTGCTTGCTGTGAAAAGATTACCTGATTAAGAAGATTAATTATTATTATTGCTCTCACTTCTATGCCGCCCTTTAGTGGAATTCCTTATCTCTACATCAGTTTCCAAGATGGGAGCTCTGTTGCTCTCTCCATCTTGTCTGAGCTGCTTACTGCAAGTGGGTTTTGGCTCGTAAAGATCAGAGCTAATCTTAACGGCCACTGATGCGATTATGTTGTGCAGCTGACTGCAGAGCCTCTCCTTTGCAAAAGGACGGATTCAGAAGGTGGCAATCCCAAGATGCCAGGGATCCAAGTAATTACCTAACTGCACCAAGGCCATGACTCTTGCCAGATGCTTTGATAACAGCTCCCATTTATCTCTTCTGCAGAAGCACATACTCAGGAATATGCACGCTGAGGAAAGACTAAGACTCTTGCACATCACAGGACTGACTTTGAGGCCAGGCCACAGTCTCCCAGCTTGCATTAATTCTGACGAGTCTGTGAGAGGTATCAGCCTCCTCTGAGGAGCCCAATGCTCTGGGGGGAGCTGCTGGTTGGTGCAGAGAGGACAGCTTAAGGGCCTGAGTCAGGAAAATGAGTAAGGATGCAGGAAACAGTCAGCACATGTTCTTCAAAAGCCTTTCTGCTGAAAAGTCAGATACAGTGTAGTAATATCCCTGATATATAAGTCAGACGGACTACAGAAGAGTGCTGGTTTGGACATGAATATGGAGCTTTGAGGAGTCATTCCCAGGTTGATTTCTAGTACTAGTTCCAAAGAAAGGTTACTAGCTGTGCAACATGCCAAGAGCTAAGGATCTCTGGAGTGCCCCCTCGTGCACTCATTTGGGTGTTTCTTCACACAGCAAAAAGATTAGGTTTCTTCAGGCTACAGCATAGAGGATGGAGAAGAAATGTGACACAGAAACACAAAATCATGAGCATCGTGTATCAAGTGAACAAGAAAGATCTTTCACTGTCTCTTCCAGCACAAGCAACGGGAACCCAATGAAACAGACAGGTGATGAGCAAATGCAAAGTAAAGCAGGTGGAGCAGAGTTCAGCTGTGGAACTTGCTGCCACAGGACACTACAGGAGCTCAAAGAGCCATAAGACAAATTCACAAGGAACTACCAAGCACAAAGCCAACACTGCTGGTTCAGGAGGTCCCTGCACTGCAAATCACTGGAGGCTCAGAGAGTGTAAGAGAGCAGCATCATTATATACTTACACTACTCGTACATTTTTCTCTTGGCGTCTGCTATAGGTCACTGCTGGAGACATATGGGGGAAAGGCAGCTAGGCAGATCCTTGGTTCTGCCTGGTATGGCAGTTCTTATGTTACTGACTAATTGGGTGAGCTGTACAGCTCAGATCCTTAAGCAGGAAGTTAGGTATGTCTGTGCTTAGAGAGCTATGAAATGACGTGTTTCTTTTTCTTTCTTTTTTTTTTTTTTCTTTTCATTGCATTTGCTATTCCAAGGAGCCCATAGACTGTCCCAAAGAATGAATCGGGAGCTCCTGGCAAAGCCTGAGTACAAACAGAATCTCACATCAACACATGACCAGGATGGGGTGTGATGAGGGGACATCATCATCATCACACACATCTACTCCCACTCACTGATTACCAGCAGGAGAGGTGTGCGAGCAGCAATCCTGTTCTAAGTGAATCCAGGAGCTGAAAGTACCAGCATAGCACGGCAACGTACTCTGAGGATGATCTTCCTATATGTCAGTGTGAGTGTAAGATAGTACAGGCATGCATAGCAAGTGCAAACGTGAGATAAAAATATGGAGGCGCCTGGGTATCTACCAAAGGAAGGGAGGAAAGAGAGGAGTACGTCTGCAAACATTTTTTACAGTGCACGTATTTATAGTGTTTATCAGAATCCATCCACCCATGCACTCTACAGGAAAGTGCAGCCTGCATGGCAGTGGTTTGTCTGAAATCAGGTGTGTGTGAGTATCTTCCAGGACTGTGCTAAGGTGTATGCACACCAACATAGCAAATAAGCAAGCAGCAGACAGCAGTGTAAGGGTAAAAGGGCTTTTCCTGGGGAGACATGGGAGTGGGGTGCGGGGTTACTCCCCAGGTGGAGCAAAGGAGGATCTGGGGAGCAATCCTCAAGGTTTTTCCTATGCAGGCAGAGTGAAACGCATCACAATCGCAGTGTTTCTGTGAGCAAAGTGAGGTATTTCAGGCACGCAGAAGAGGAAGGCATCCGTCCCACTCAGAGAGCAAAGAGCTGAGCAGCTGAAAATACTTGTGTCAAATCCCCACTTAAGCATCTCTTCCCCCTCCCAGTCCTGGTTCTCCCTCCCCTCCGCTTCCCCATTCATTTCTCATTCTGCAGCTCTACAGCACTAGGCCCTTCTCCTGATTAACATTTCAAACCCATTGATAGTTTGTGCTGGCTTAGACAAACTAATCATCATTAGCACTTCAAAAACCTGTCCAGCTTTCCCTCCCAGCGTCACAGGTGCCACCCTCAGCTGCTTGGGGGAAAAATACAGCAGCCACACCAGACTTCCTTCGAGGCCATCAGGAGGTACCAGCTCACAGCCCTGGCAGGCAGGGAGATTACAGTCCCTGGGCTCTGGTGTCCCCCAAATCCAGGCAGCAGATAAAGCACGAGGCCATCTAGCAGGAGGGCAGAGGACTGCAGATGTCTTCTCCTCTCCCTGGTCTTACAGCGATGTGCTCTAGCACACTGGAGCCTGTGTTGGAAGCACTTCTCCCTTTCCAGGAAAAGCAGAGCCAATGTGCTGGATACGACTGTTTTCTTCCAGCCTGGCCAAGCTGGAGAGATGTTCATAGCTGGGGTCTGACTGGGATTTGCTGGGCCCGCTGTGGATACAATCTGCGTACAGAAGGGTAGGTGCTTTTCCCAGTGACCTGTAGCTCTTGTGTCTACAGAGCAGAAAGAGGCGGAAAGCAAATATATAACCCAGGGAGACAGGGAATGATGCAAGAACAGGTGTCTTGGTGATCTGCCCATGTCTGGCCTGAGCTGCAGCCAAGAGATACAAAGGCAATAGATAAACGCAGACTAACGGGAGACAAAGAGTGATGGGCTGGAAGATGCTCTTTGTGACACTTGGATACAAGTCTGCTATTGAACTGCCAGAAAGGCTGGGGCGTGCTTTCTTATCTTTTTCCTGGATGTCCCTAGATCTGCTCCTTCAGGCAGGGTCATCCCACACACCACCCACTTTCAAAGAACGACATTGTGTTTTATGCAGTGGGGATCAGGTGGTATTCAACATTGCCCTGGGGATGAAGGCTGTAAAGGTGCCTATGAGATTTCCACCTCACTTCAGCTAATGCCAGCCTGGCCCTGGAGCGAGCTCAGGACTACTCCAGAGACAAAACCTTCCTGACAATGACTGAAAAGAAGAGGGTTTGCTCAGCAGACCTGCTTTTCAGCCAGGATGTAAGCAAAGGGGTCAACATGACTCTGCGCACACATCCTCCTAGGTCAGTCTTAGAATATCTCAAGTTGGAAGGGACCCACAAGGATCACTGAGTCCAACGCCCTGCTTCATGCAGGACTACCTAAAACTGAAACAAGTTTTTTGACTTGTTTGGACTAAGAGCATCATTCAGATGCTCCTTGAACTCTGAAACAGATTCAAAATTGGATTCAAAATTTCATTTTGGACAGACTGTCATCAAAATAATGACTGGGCAATCACTGGGAAAGAAAGACCACTGGAATTGTTGTACCTTGGGCGGCTTTCTGTGCCCTCATATCTTATATCTGTGGAGTGCATGTCCATGAGGAGGCTCTGAAACGCCACAGAGCCTGTATGCATCAGAGTTGCTGTGGAAAAGCAATCGCCTCTCGTGTAGCTGCTTAGCAGCACACACCGAGCCTGCACAGAGGTCACACTGGAGAGAAAGGGATTATTTATAAAGTGACTAAAACCTTCCTACTGAAGCCCAGAACTAATGCTGAACAGAAAAATGATAGAAGAAAAAGCTGTCACGAGCCTCTGGAGCTGAGACCTGAGGAATGCAATTCCCCAAGCAAGAACCATCCAAGCAGGTTGGTAGGGAGATGCCACATGCCTGCAAAACTGCCGAGCGCTAAGATCCATCTCGGGTTCCCTTTTCTCCCAATGTTCTTCTTCAGCTACACCACAGTGCTCCAGACCCCTCTTCCATCAAGCATCCCAAGCAATCTGCCCAGCCACAACATCCGTATCTATCCTGCTCCACACAAATCTGTGCAGAAACCAGGGGTGCAACAAGCTCTACCTTGCTTCCTTACATTTTGGAGGAAGCCTGTACAGGCCTATTCAGAGATTCTGCTGCTGGGTTGGCTTGGGCACACGCTCCCCACGTGCTCTGGAAGGCACATGTGGCTGTGGTGAGCCTGCCTCCATGACTTGAGAAATCAGTTATGAGAGCAGACCAGTTCCAGAGCAGGAAGCATAAAATTCCCAGTCCTTTTGCATAAGCTCACCTCATTAAGGATATGTGACACCACTCCCACTCACTAGAAAAAACGATTGCCTGCACAGGTCCCCATCCTCTGCTGCACAGGACACATGAGCATCTCCAAGGCACACCTCCTTCTCCCCTACCTGCTCTCCTGAGATTGTTCCCATCTATCGCTTACTTCAGTGAACATGCCAGGTTGAGGCTTAGCTCATGATTTTGCACGGCCATCATCTGGTAGCAACTTCAAGTTTTGCTTGCCTGTGAGATACAAGGGGATAGGGCAGGGTAGGACATCAGTGCAATCACAGATGTTACTTTAG
>NW_009647236.1:2959863-3007481 GCF_000708025.1 Charadrius vociferus | reverse complement strand
GATTTTTGTTTAGCGGCTCCCCACTCTTTCTGCTATCCACCAGGAGACTGGGCCTGGGGGAGCATCCTGCCTCCATGTTCCTGTGTGGCCAATACTGCGGTACTGACAGCTTTCAGGACAGCAGCAGAGTTTCACAAGTGAATCTGTGGGAAAAAATATGTTGCCATCTTCCAAGGTCTGTTCAGCCACTGACAGTCACCCCTCAGCTATGTGACTCCCCTCTTCCTGCAAATATTCGCTTCCTCCTGCACCCCAAACCAGCCTCCCTGCCCCAGCCTGCTATCTCCTGACCTGAAAATAAAATACCCTTGTTTGTCTGGCTTTAAAGCTAAGCGCCCCGGAGGCTTCAGTCATAACCTCTGACTTCCCTGCCTATAGCCAGCAAGGGATGCCAGTGGCTGTGATAGCATCCATACAGCCAAATGCTTTAGGCTCGGCAATGCAGAGCCGGCCGGATGCAGCAGCTCGGGTCTGTTGCAGGATGCTGACAGAAGGGGGCAAAATCCATCTGCAGTCAGAGCTTGTTCCCTGCTTTTGCTTCCCTTGCTTTCTCGCACCCTGGCATCCCTTCAGCCCTGACCCCTTTCCCAGCCTCCCGCCAGCCAGCTGCCCCTGCGGAGGGGCTGTCGGAGGGGACACTTTCACACCCCTCGGAAGGGGTGGCTGCCAGCCCTGGCCTGGGGTGCCCCCCCGATCTGCACCCCAAAACACAACAGCCTCGTGGCAGGGGGCAGGGACCAGCTCACACCATCTCACCCATCCCATTTGCCTCCACGGGACCTGTAGTGGCCACAGGACAAGAGGGCCACTGGCCAACAGGCACATGGATGAGAGTTTGCAGGTGGGTGCTGTGGGCAATGTCCAGCGGAGACGGAATACTAAGTCACTGCATACCTACTGCTGAGACGGCTGTTGGTGCTGAGAGCAGCAGAAAAGCTGGAGGAGTTGCAAGAAGGGTCCCCAGGAACGGGTGAGAAAAATGGGGTGACAGGGATGACCAGCTTCCTTCCATGCAGCGCACATTTGGGGTCAGATTCTCCTTCACCTTGAAGCTTCAGCGGCTCAAGGGAGGGCGGGTGCAAAGCATGACAGAGGCAGGACGGCATGGTCCCCCTGTACCCAGAGCTGGGCAACGGGCATACACGGCCCACCCATCTACAAGACTGGGGGCAGGAAACAGAAAAAGCATTTTGGGACACAGGGAGCACAGCAAGTTTCCAAATGACAGTGTGTTGCTTTAAATCTTTCTCCACACTACTTCTGGAGTCAGCTTTCGCCTTTGGAAAAGCCCCGGTGCAGTGAACACCATCACATCTGAGGGGCATTGGGAGTTTCGATGCCCTGTGAGCTGGTAATCTAGGGATGCTTGTGGGGTGACTTCTGCCAATTAAGAAAGCCTGGACAAACGGGAACAGGAAAGGAATAGGACAGCAGGCAATTCCTTTCAAACAGTATTACGCACACCATACACCCTTTTTTTTGCCTGTGAGTAAGCAACATTTTCTTCCCTCCTCCTCAGCTGGTTTGGTGACTTCTATTTCTGTATACATCAGTGAGTCCCTTCTCCTTACATCATCTGACGTGCCTACAGCCAACTCCTGTGAATTTCCTGCAAGTCTTACTATAGTTGGCAGCTGCCCTTAAAGCCCCTCAGCTAGCAGACTCACGCAGTTCACTGGGAAAGAGATTTCACTGCCCTGGTTTCTAGACTTTGTGTTTGAGGAGGGCAGGGGGAGGAAGGAATGGAAAATAGGTACCTCCCTAAGCCCCAGACTGGCTTCACTATTTCTTCTACACCTGTGGCACAGCAGGGAATCAGAGAAATGATTACCCTCATCTCCAGTTCCTGAGTTGCAGTATGTCCCCCGTGTGACACAGGATGTTCTGGGGCTGCTACCCATACCGGCAGTGGGATTGCTTTCCTTCACCTGCCACCAAGGTGCAGCCACCTCCGGGGACACCCGGCAGTAGCTGTGCAGCAGCCACACCACCACCTAGGAGAGAAGGTGAGGAACTGCTTGGTGTGTAACAGAGATGGCAAGGTAGGCAGGATGAACCTATAACCCACCTTGCACCAGGGTCATCACATCCAGCCATAGTAGACCTGCTGTGGGGTTTCAAGTGACCGCTGGTGGGCAAGGTCTCATTTTCAAAATTTCCAGGCTGCAACACCCACCTGACATTGGCGCCTGGGGGCCAACCAGACACCAGCCCATGGAGAAACCTGTCTGTGATCTCTCCTTTTCTCTCAAGCAGCTCTGAGGCTCTGAACAGGATGACAGAAGGCATATTTCTGCCTGTCCCTCAGGACAACCCCCTCTTGAAGATCTAAGGCTGGCCAGGAGAGATGTTAGCACAGATGCTGCTAGATGAAAGTGCCAACACAACAAGCCAGGAAAGCCCTAGATGTCCCCAGCCATGAAACCTTCTGTTTCAGGAGGCTGGGCTGTGGTTGGGAGTACTTGCATTAAGGTACCTTAGCAAGCCTGGCCAGCAGAGCTGGAGGGAGGGAGGAGAGGGATGCACAGAGCAAGAGCAATCTCTTTTGCTGGGAGTAAAGGACTTTCAGACTTAGATCCTGAGGGTGCCCCCCGACATCCCCACCCCTGCATGCGGATGGGTGCATAAGAAGAGATACGTGTGTACGTGTGTGTGTGTGTTCAAGCTAAACAGAGAGCCGATCTGAGGGCTTTTTTGTTTCTTGCACATGGGATGGGCTGGAGCAGGGAGATGTTGCACACTTCATTAATGTAGTCTGCAGCCCATTGCTGATGATCTGAATTTTTCCTCACTTTAAAAAGGTTCCTCGAACAGACCGCAGCCCCTGCGTAAAACGCCCATTCACAGCAATGAGAGCAGCCAAAGAAGGATAAGCATTTTGCACCTTTAAACTGAAAAGCGCTACAGGGGAAGAGTTGTAGTCTCCCTTGAGCAGACCCAAAGAGGGGAAGAAAAGGTGCTGGGCTGTGGCAAGCAGAAGATTGTCAAGCCTGGTCTTATTTTCTTTACCCTACAGACTAGCCTACACGCTGGTGTTATGGGGGTGGGCAGTATGTGACACAGCACCGCCGTGTATCTGATGCAAGCACGGTTATATCATAAAGACTTTGCAAGTGTCGTGTTAGCCAAAATGTTTAAGGATAATTTTCTGAAGAAGTTCCTTGTAAATAGATACATACAACTGTGTTTATCACAAATCTCTGATTCCTGCTGTGCCCCACTGAAGGGATTAAGTTGCTGGTCACTTTTTAGTCTTATTCTCAATCGCGCAGATCTAAGAAAAGATCTATGAACTAAAATGGCATTTTGGAGATTTTTTTCCCCTCGTTCCCAAGAACAACCCCAATTTTTCATTAAGACCTTAGTTAGCCATCCTGCTGAGAAACGGCAGGTCTCTCTCCTGGAGCTTTGTGGCGAACAGGAGAAAGAGACGGCAAAAACTTTTTTTTCCATCTGAGAGCAAGGAAAACTTATCTGGAGACACACAGGAATTAGAGCAACAGAGGAGGAAGAGGCTATTTTTATCGAGTCACTTTTTTTTCAGGCGAGAACCACATTTTAAGCCGTTAGTCCCCATTTCTCTCTTAATTCTCTGAGGAGATAGCAATGGATGGCAGGGCCTGACCTCCAAAAAGAAGTAAGAACAATTAAGACAGAAACAAATCCAGGGTCATCCAGGAATTTCGCAGGTGTCGCTGTGCAGATCACCAAGTCCTCCCTGAACTTCACAGCAGGGGTGAGGACAGGATTCTTGTTGCCCTGCTCACAGCTCCCCTGCCACTTGAATGGAAGGAGATGCTCCACCAGCCATCGGCTGTAGAAGAGCTGTAACAGAGGCTTGGCGCGCCACAGCCACATCCAGGGGGGAGGGAAGGAGAGATGTTAGGTGATGAAAGACTGGTTAAGCTAGCATGCCTGTCTAAAACATTTCAAAGAAATTAAAGAAAGGAGAAATTAAGAAAGATGTTGAACCGTAAGCCTAATTAGAGTAGCAGTGTAGTTATAGTCATGATAGCCTAAGGATATAATTAGATGTGTCTAGAGATGAAGGTTGATCTTGTTGTTAAAGCATAAAGGTAGGGGACAGGATAATATGGGTTGCAGTCTGGTGCTGGTTCCCAGATGACACTGATGTGTTGCAGTGACTCCTTGTGACTCCAGTGGGAAACTTCCAGTCTCTCGACATCTTGGTTGCAACATTTCCAAATATTTCTAAACTAGCCTGAGGAATTCCCAAGCCCAAGCTGTGGCATTTTTACAGCATCCGACCACTGGGATCCCCTTTAGTACACCTTGGACTTGCAATTGGAGGGCTTAGGGCAAAAGCTGCTAGGGGAAAGCAAAGCTGCTGGCCAAAAAGAGCCAGGAGCTAAAAAACAACCAAGGGAGATGCCCTAAATTAGCATGAAACACCCAACCCAGTTATTTTCTAGTCTCACGTAATCACATCTGTTTCGTGGAAGAGATGCTAAAAGAGACGCAGCCCTTCACTTTGATATTACAGACTGATATTCCTAAGCAAACTGACTTTGTTGACCCTCGGTCCAATCCTCGGTAAAACAAGCAAACACATCACAGCATGCGGGCATCACTCACAGCACAGCTCTGAGGCCCCAGCTGTTTGTCAGTCCCTCTTTGCCCAGCGTTACTGCCCTCTTCACTCTGCATTCGCCGGAAAGAGTTGTGACAGCGGGAACAAGAGGAGATAAATAGGAGATTGAGGCTGACACAAGCTATGTCTCTAGAAACCTTAGCAGGCAGGCGCAGGCAGCTCAGCCCACCCCACGCGCAGCGTTCACCCAGGGCACAGTGCCAGTCCCAGACCAGCAGCAGTAAGCCCCATCCAACAAACCTCAGCAGCCCACCTCAGCCCGCGCTTGGCACTGACCTCGGAAAGTCTTCTGTGCCTCCATCAGCAATCAGCCAGGGGAGATCATGCTTTTTTCTCTCCAAAACATAGCACTGGCACTTTTCTAGCGTGTTGAAGTGAGCACTCGAGGGATGCAAGGGGAGATGCTGACCGAGCCCTGTTGCAGAGGCTGCTAGGAGAGATGTCTGAGTTGGTGACACCTAAGGAAAATGAAGTCCTGTGGCTTACATGGACGCGAGCCTAAGGCTTCTCAGGGAAACACTCGGGTACATCACAGAGACATCCTGACAGAGGACCCGCCTCAAACAGCAGATGCCACCCAGTGATCCAGGCAGGTAACGGGTGTGGATCAGCTGCCTGGGCACGGGCAGAGATCCCACAGAGGCCCTGGACTTTGATTCATCCCTGAGGGGCCTTGGCAGGAGGCAATATTTACCATGCCACTTAAGTGCCAGCTCTACATTGTCCACGGCATGAAATGACTGACATGCTGGCGCACAAAGGTAAAAAAGGACAGATTGATTTATTGATCAAGGAAAGACACAGTCTCCTTGACAGAGATGCTCTGTCAAACGATGGCAGGACATGCTGCTAAAAGCCCTCCAAATTGATTACTTTACCCGCCACCTGATCCTTCATCGCCCTGGGCTCTGGCAGGTGAAGAGCAGGGGGAGATTTACACATGGCTTGGAGTCAGGGCTGGAAAGCACACAGGAATTAAAGCTCCAGGGGTCTGGCTAGGACACAACAGCCCCCCCTCTCCCCTGCCTGCTGGGGAGCTGGAAGATCCCTCAGGCCACAGGCCAGCCAAAGTGGCAGGAAGACCAGTGAAACCTTCCCATGCAGCCAACTGAAAGCGGCACCGTGGCAGGTAACACCTGCACGTCCTGAAACGCTGCCATTTCCCTTCCCCATCTGTTCCCTTCTCTAGGATTAAACCACTCCCGTTGGTATGATTATACAGCCTGCGCCTGCCCCAGGGATGGTGGAAAGCGCAGCCAGGCACCTGGCCTGGCGCCGCTGTCAAAACCCAGCACGCTTCAGCCGCAGTCCCAGACATGCAGGCACTCAGCCCACTGCAGGAGGCAACGTCACAGCCCACATCCCAGCATGGGACATCAAGCTGGGGCACCCGTGGAAAGCGGCCAGCTCACCATCAGCTGCAGTGGGGTGGTGTCAGCCCAGGAGGCAGCTGTGTCCTGGAGGCTGCTCTCCTCTGCTGCTGGCAGCACACTCTGGGGCATCCAGAGTGGCTCTCTCGTAGTATGGGCTGATGACAAGAAACTGATGGAGAAGCACAAATAAAGACTGGACAGAGAATGGATTGAGAGTAGCCCTGAGGAGAAGGACTTGGGGGTGTTGGTTGATGAGAAGCTCAACACGACCCAGCAATGTGCACTTGCAGCCTGGAAAGCCAACCGCATCCTGGGCTGCATCAAATGAAGTGTGGCCAGCAGGTCAAGGGAGGTGATTCTGCCCCTCTACTCCACTCTCATGAGACCCCACCTGGAGTACTACATCCAGCTCTGGAGTCCCCAACATAAGAAGGACATGAACCTGTTGGAAAGAGTCCAGAGGAGGGCTACAAAGATGATAAGGCTGGAGCACCTCTCCTATGAAGACAGGCTGAGAGAGATGGGGGTGGTCAGCCTGGAGAAGAGAAGGCTCTGGGGAGCCCTTATAGCAGCCTTCCAATACTTAATGAGGGACTACAGAAAAGGTGGAGAACAACTCTTTATCAGGGAGTGTAGTGATAAGACGAGGGGTAATGATTTTAAACTGAGAGAGGGTAGATTTAGATCAGATGTTAGGAAGAAATTCTCTACTGTGAGGGTGGTGAGACACTGAAACAGGTTGCCCAGGGAAGTTGTGGATGCCCCATGCCCGGAAGTGTTCATGGCCAGGCTGGATGGGGCTTTGAGCAACCTGGTCTAGTGGAAGGTGTCCCTGCCTATAGCAGGGGGGGTGGAACTAGATGATCTTTAAGGTACCTTCCAACTCTAACCATTCTATGATTCTATGAATTGCCCTTACTGAGGGAGAGGAGAATATGGGAATGGTCATTTGTTTGAACTTCTAGGCCCTGATTTACTATTTCTGCACTGGTTCCCTCTGAAGATGCGTTCTTGTTTAAACAGGATCCTCCTCTACTTGACTAGAAGAGAAGTGTGACCAAGCCTCTCTGACAGCTTGCTCAGGAGCCAGTCTAAGCCACACTAGGTAAGAGGCAAGGCCTTGCCATTCAGCAATTCAAGGCAGCCTGGTTATGACATGGCATGGATGAGCCCACTCTGCACCACATCGAAGCCCAAAGTTAATCCGGTGCCTGGCCGAGTCTTCACTTTGCTGTGTAGTCTCATTGAGCCGAGCATATCACAAATTTGTAATGTGCTTGTTTAGAGAGCTGTAGAATGAGACAGGCAGTAGAGGACAGACATAACAAAGAGAATCCCTTAAATGCTTCAGTGCTGCCCAATTTACCAGGCACAGGATGTTGGGGAAAAGCCACCCCAGAGCTGCTCTCATACCTGTTAAAGGGCTTGATATTCCCAATACGTGGCAGCTCTATCTTAATTCTATGCGCAATCCGACCAGCTTTGGCGGTGCACCAAATCCAGATGGCTCGCCACCTCTCTTGTGAAAAGCGTAAATAATACAGCAGACCAACCACAGCAAAAACAGTGATCCCAAAAAGGCAAAGATGTGAGAGGCTAATTTGACTTCTAAACAAGCATCTAAATTAACATGCTCCTAACAGCCTATTTTCTGGACTGTAGCAAATGCCATGAATGATGGAAGAATGCCTGACCCAGACACACTGACTGTGGGAAAGGCAGGAGTGCAACAGGAGGAGCCGTGAGGAGCAGGTGTGCACTAGACAAAGTAGGTGAAGTGGGCACATAGTACTGCATACAGGATAACACTTCGATGGACACAACTGATGTCATCTATCGTGACTTCTGTAATGCCTCTGACAGGGTCCCACGCAAAATCCTTGTCACTGAATTGGAGAGATATGGGTTTGATTGATGGAGTAATAGATGGATAAGGAATTGGCTGGATGGCCACATCCAAAGAGTGGCAGTCAATGGCTCAATGTCCATATGGAGATGAGTAACAACTGGTGTCCCTCAAGGGTCTGTACTGGGACCAGTACTGTTCAATATCTTAATTAATGACATAGTGGGATTGAACGCACCCTCAGCAAGTTTGCAGATGACACTGAGCCGAGTGATGCAGCTGATAGGCTTAAGGGAAGGTATGCCATCCAGCAGGACCTTGAGAGGCTTGAAGAATAGGCCCATGTGAACCTCATGATGTTCAACAAGACCAAATGCAAGGTTCTGCACCTGGTATGGGGCAATCCCCAATATGAATGCAGACTGGGGTATGAATTGATTGAGAGCAGCCCTGAGGAGGACGACTTGGTGATACCGGTGGATAAAAAAATCAGATACAAGCTGGTAGTGTGCCCTTGCATCCCAGAAAGCGAACCGTATCCTGGGCTGCACAAAAGGAAGCGTGGCCAGCAGGTCGAGGGAGGTGATTCTGCCCCTCTACTCTGCTCTGGTGAGACCCCCCCTGGAGTAATGCATTCAGCTCCAGGGTCCCTAGCACAAGATTATATGGACCTGTTAGAGAGAGTCCAGAGGGCCACAAAAATGATCAGAGGGCTGGAATATCTCTCCGATGAAGAAAGGCTGAGAGAGTTGGGGTTGTTCAGCCTAGAGAAGACAAAGCTCCAGGGAGACCTTATTGTAGCCTTTCAATATATAAGAAGGGTTTCTAGGAAAGATGAAGAGGGATATTTTTTACCAGCTGTACTGACAGGATAAGGGGTAACAGTTTTAAACTAAACAAGGCTAGATTTAGATTGGATATAAAAAAGAAATTCTTCATTATGAAGGTGGTGAGACAGGTTGGCCTGAGAAGTTATAGATGCCCCATCCCTGTTAGTGTTCAAGGTCAGGTTGGATGGGGCTTTAAGCAATCTGATACAGTGGAAGATGTCCCTCTCCACAGTTGGAATAGATGATCTTTGAAGGTCCCATCCGACCCAAACCATTCTGTGATTCTATGGAGCTCTCTAACCCCTTCTGCTGGAGTTCGGTTTGGCCCTGAGATGTGAGCAAATCTTCCAGCCCTGGCAGCGTACAAAGCAGCAGTGAGAGAACAGTATCACTAAGAGCAATCATAATTCTGTTTCCTCTTTTACTGGCACTTCTATTCAAAGATCTCAAAACCTTTTTAAAATAGTGCGAGATTAATCTCATTCATCACTTCATCTCATTCCCTCCACATGTCACAACCCAATTTCACCCTGAATTCATACATATGTACAACTGAGCAACAACCAATTCTATTGAAAGAAGATGGTGCTTTGAGTGTTTCTGGGTTTGAGGGTACCTGGATATCCAGAGGTGCCGCTGCATCTCCAAGCCAGGGGCCACATTTGAAATACACTGTCTCAGCATTTCATGGCAGAAAGAGGCACAGTTTCCTGCCTGAACCAATGAAACTAGACTGACAGGTTCTTTCTCAAAAACTTCTTCTAGTCAAATGTATTTTGCATCCCTTTGCCTTTAGAGAGGAGGAAGAGGTAACAAGAGTAACTCAACAAGAAATCTGCCTACACTCACAAGAGCAACAGAAGGCAGAAAAAAAATAAATCACAGGTAAAATTTCCCTGCAACAAAGCAATGCTTTGGCTGTGAAGAGATTTCCATTGATAATCTTGGGGACGGGAGAGGATGAACAGAGGGAGAAATCTGTCATCACATTTAACAGTGCTTCTTGTTGTAGAGTTTTAATAATTAAAGAAGATTCGCCCAAGTAGAAAGAGAGATAGGGAAAATGGAAGAGAAAAGATCCTAGGCGGTTGTGTAACTATTTTTCCCCTGGGCCTGGGAAATGTTCCCACTAAGTAATCCAAGACGCTGCTTAAGATTCAAACTATTGCTTGCTGGGGAAAGGGAGGGAGGGCAGAGGAAGAATACTGCAACAGCATTTGACTACATCTGCTACCCACTCATTATTGTAATAGAGAGAGGTAGGGATAAATCTGACTACACGTGTGAGGGCAGCAATTGGTTGTTAGGTTTTAAAGATGCTATTACATCCTGGAGGAGCAGGGATATACACAGGTGACATTCACCAATTTCAATGGGGCGGAGGGAAATCACACACTGGAATAAAGTTAATAGCAACCCAGAGGGCAGGGTCCATGATTGCCAACCTGATTTCTATAATTGGTGTGATTACTACTATTGTAACTTAAACACAACAGCAAATCACTTGCTTAATTGAATTTTCTTTCTGTGTGTGGCTGGTAAGGGGGAGGACACAGAGGAAGATGCAAATTTCTGCTACAGCTGTAGGAGCCTTCTCAGACATGAAGCAAGCAGAGGGGTGACAGGGCTGGGGGGCAGCCCTGGGGGCAGAAGGGGGGGTTAGGTAGGACTTAAAGCAAGGCAGGACAGCTTTTTTTTGGCATGATTTACCTGGAGGGTGATGCTCTGGGTTTCTAAACACCTTTGCCACGTTGAAAACGGAAATTTTGCACAGGACTTAGTAAATGCCTCACAGCACACCAGGAGATGATAAAGATTCTCACTGAACTCCTGGGGGGTCAGGCAGATGGCCTTGCTCCATCCAGTGCCTTTGCTCTCAAATACATCCCACTCTACTGTCAGCAAAACCCAGAAAGGAGAATCTTTTAGATCAGCTTGTATGATCAGTTTATTCTCCCCATCGTTTTCTCCAGAAGAAATTTGCAGCAGCCAGGAAACTCTCCAGAAAAAAAAAAACCCAAATACATTGGCATCCGAAATGTCGGAAACAAACATGACCTAAACATATGCATTATCTCTGGGTCATGGCGTTAAATCTCCACTATATCTTACTCAGAGATTCATAAAGAGATGACAGAAAAACAGGACTGCTCTTACCCTCCTATAACTGGTCTGGAGGAGCACCTACTTGCTCCATTAAAACTCAGCTGTTTTCAAATGCTATTTTGAACCTGAAATACAGACAGACCTTCATGAAAGGTCTGTCCTGAAATTACAGACCTTCATGCTTTGGCAAGCTGAGGAGTGGTTCAGAGTAGTGTTTTTTAACAGGACTGATCAGCATTCTGTATCTGGAGATTCTGATCAGATTTTGTGCGGGGTGTCCTGTTTAGGGAATCTAAGTGTGGATCCAAAACTTCTTGCGTCACCCTGTCTTCTCTGTGAAACTGAAACCAGGAAAATCTCTGCTGAATTTATTTGAATTCAGGGCATCTGAAAACTTCCTAATTCCCTGGATGAGAAACCCTCAGGTCTGTTTCAGAAAAAAAAAAAAAAAGAAAAAAAGAAAAAGAAAGAAAAGAAAAAAACAGCAGCAAATTTTGCTATGCCGGAGCCTGCAATACTACAATACGCTTCTTTCCACTCATGCATTTTACAACGTGCTACACAAACAGGGAAGCATTGCTTTTTGACAGGGAACAGGAGACATACACAGATGCAGCACCCAAAATTGCAGGCGGGGCTGCAAGCAAGATGCCATCCTTCTGACTATACTCAGACCTTGGGCATCTCTGTAACTTATTAGAAGCCAAACTGGAGGTACTTGTCTCGTGGGAGCCTTATTGATGGCCTTATTGAGTATCCCAGTAAGACAAATAGAACTTGAGGCATAAATGTAACCTTGCAGAGGGTCCTTCTGTGACTGTTTGGGTGGAACTTCTGGTACTGCCATGACTCCAACCCTAAAAGTCATTGTTTATTTTTCTTTTCAAATTTGCCTTTATCTGGCACAGAAAGCCAGGGAACGGGGAGGGACTCTGGGAAAACACGATCCCTTCAATAATTTATGTCTCCCCTACAGCTGCACAAAAATAAAATATTAATTTATCTGATTTGAAAGGGAAAGAAGGAAGGAGGGGAAAAATTGGCTGGGGCTATGGGATGTTTTCCATCATATATTTATGTTTATGTTCATACATAATGCTTCCATGTATCATCTGTTACGTTCCACTCTTGTATTTGCTTGTCACTCCGTGTTTTCTTCCTTAATAAAGGAGACAACAAAAACTGAGCTGTGGTCATAGCACTGGGAAAGGGCGCTAGTGTTAAAAATGATTTTTCACTGAGAGCCTTTGGCTGTATTTTCATAGACTTCATTTGAGTCCTTACCTATTCGACTGTCACATGAAGCCTCCTTCACGCCCTGAGCTTCTAAGAGCAATGAAAGTGAGGATATATGGGACTTCTTTGTTACCAAGAGAAGGCATGATGGGTTTTGGAAAATAAGCCACTTTCAGGCCATCCCGGCTCAAGGAAAAATGTTAATATGTCTTGATGGGATACTAAAGTCTTTATGATGGTATAAAAGCACTAGGAAGAGACATAAGTATGAAGCATGTCTTTCAGATCAGATTTGGGAAATGGGCCTCCAGTAATGCTAGCATTTCAGTTGGGAAATGTGCAAATACAGGCCATTTATCATCTTCAGGTTTTTCACTCTGTCCAAATAGATATCTGTCTAAAATAACATGTTCTAAACCCCGGCACTCCCCACTCCACAGGAGACAATCTCTGTCATTCTACAGTCAGCCTGGCTTATCCCCAAGGTTATGGGGGAAAAAAATATGCATTTTTCTTTATTTATTTCAATTTTGAAATAGGAAAAGAGCCTCAAGGAAGTCCAGCTATTAACAAAAAGGGCAACAAACAGGTAACCAAAACTAATACAAAACCATTTTTCTTCCCCCACAGACCAAGCTCTCCTGCATAAAAATTATCAGCCTGCCCATATATTCCCATCAGACAGAATCCCACTCCAGCTGCTCTAGCACTCAACAAATGTCCTCTCAAGCAGATGGGCTTTGCAACAAGCTCATTAGGTCTTTCTTGTTAAAGACACGCCACTACTGCCTGTCTGAGTTTGGCTTCTGTTTCACCTAGTTCTTCAGAAGGGCAGATGCATACAAATATATATCTACAGTACAAAAAATTCAGCATTGCTAAAGCATTAGGACTGAGAAATCAAGCACTTAGAAGTCAAGCCATTCCATATGTTAAAGTTTCTCCTGCACCATTGATTCTAGCCCATTGTACATCCTATTTATCACACATTATACATGAAATTGTACATTTCACAGGTAAAATAAGAACAGAGAATCTATATATATTCTAGTGTGCAATGAGATCAAGTTAATGGTGCAGAAAAAAATCAAGCTCTTGGAATATTCTCAATTCTATCTTAGATTTATATTCTTAATATTACATTACATTGTTACCTTATGCTTCCACCTATATCTTTGTTGTATCTATTTCTTATCTTTTCCTCTATTTTATGCATAGTGTCTGCAAAGCCTTACACAGACACTGAATTTGTATGCACTGTAAGAAAGCCAACAGAGGGTCAATGCTCAGCACTTTGACTGTAAACTTACTGGTTCTGGAACTGTCCTTATTGTGTATCATTAGAGAGCCCAGTATCTTGGGTTCCTGACTGATATTTGGGAACTGTACGCTGCGTAATAGCAATTATTATCAGTCATAATTGCAACATACTTTTAAATATCTTCTTAAGGCTTTGCAGGATCTGGACTTAAGATCACAAGCTTTCTGAGGACGAGACCAGTTCTTTGATATATCTTTGTACATTGCTAACAATGACATCAGGGCTTCTACCTGTTATTACAAGACACACAGAAAGTTAGTGCTTCAGCTAGGGACAGGGGACAGACTGCATTTAGATTCTAGTTTTATTCTTTTAATGACAAGAAGAAAAAAAGAGTCAAAACTATTTGGCTTATGGTGTTTCCATAACCTGCAGCCTTCATCAGCAGAGCTTTGAAACTCCCTGTACAGCGTTTACCACAATTTTCTATCCCAGTTAGTCCAACCTCTTGATTATCTACATGCCAGGGGTGAAGCTCAAGTTAAGCTTGAAGTGGAGCAACTGAACACTTTGGCCTTGAGGACTTGTCATTATACTCCAGCTCCCACTGTCCACAGCTAATTGCCCTCAGCTTCCAGGACATATCAGCTCTGCAGAGAGCAGTTTAGTCTCTGTAGGTAACAAGTCCTGCTAGATTCAGCAGTGGAGTTCTCCATCTGACTGCATGGGTAATAGCTTGGCAGTTAAAAGGTCAAGATGTTCACCTGTACACATGCTTTGGTGTCCAAGTCAGTCACTTTTCCACATATTCGGATGGCTCTTTTAATACTTCTGAATAATGAAAACGCCAACACGTTTCTTAATCAAAAGTAAGATGTTTGAATTGGGAAGCTCTGCAAGTCAGGATTTTGACATGCTGCCGGTATCATGAGTATTTGCAAAAGTGAGCTGTCCTATGCCATCAGGAAACAGTGATGCACTGCAAGTCATGCTTGTATCTTCCAGCAGCACGGCTAAATGTCTCAACCTGCCTTTTATTTTACATTCAAGAAAAGCTACAGAGAGAAAGAAGAAAAGAAAAACAATCTCCATGAAAGAGAGCGAGTAAGTCTTTACCTGAACCGAGACACAAAGAGCAAATGCCCACAACAGAGAGGGAATTTTCTGCTGAGAAAGATGCAGAATGCAGAGAGCAGGTGGCAAGTAAGACAGAATCTGAAACCCTACATTAACGGCTGCCTTAAGAAACCTAATGCTGATGGATGGGTAGACAGATGCTAAATATGTAATCTCCTTGCAGATGGACAGTAACATGCAACAGAAACGCTATCAAGAAGGAAACGTTGCACGTTTGAGCAGATATCTGTAAGCACAGGGAATCGATGAATGGCTGTATCTTTGGTTTTTTCCATTTCTGTCATGTCTAGCCTGAAACAGATGCCTGGGTGGAGTTACTGAGTTCAATCTCTGTGTCAGCCATCCCATTGCCACAACCTTTCCTGTCCGTGTCTGATAGTAAGTGCCAAAGAGGATGGATCTGTAGCCATTGGGACATTTCCAGATTACCAGAGTGATTCAGGTGAAAAAAGAACCAACCACCTGTGAATCTTCTTGCTCCAAACATGAAGCCCAAAATGAACCTGCTTACCGCTCCCTTTCATGACTTCCATCCACTCATTCTCAAACTTCCCTACAGTTTTTAACCCATGTAGAGAAGTTGTTTTTCTGACTAATACAAGAACTACTGGAAATCTCCCAGGAAAGCGTGCTCTCTGCTGATTTCCAGACCCAAGAGACGTCTTGACAAATGCTGAAAACTCCTTGCTACTTGGCAGTGCTTCAACCAACCTCTGAACTTTGAGGGCAGCTGTCACCACCATGACGTTCCTTGAGCCACAGAGAGCCCAGACCTATGTCTGCAAATCATCAACACTATCTAACACATCCTTTTGAGAAGATGGCAGATGCTACCAATCCAGCATGCAGCATCCCCTCAGAGCTTTCCTTCTGACACACTGAGAGGCTAGATGTGTGACAGAGGAAAAGCATGTGCAGCAGCCAGCCTAGCCGAAAGAAAAACCAAACAGCAGTTGAAGGACCGTTTGTACTCTGGGAGTTAAAATATGTGGCTCATTGCTATCCACAAGCAAAACTCATCTACACCATTAGCAAGCACAGCTCTGTTCAGTAAGGTTGTGCTCGTTACAGGGATTTTTCAGTCACTTCTTTTGTACACAATTATGTGGCCAGCAGAGCCTAAACTTCCCAGTGTAGGTGGCTTCGTCTTAGCATGAGACTTTGTCTGCACACCCCACTGAGACTGGAGCTCAGGGTAAGAGCAGCTATGATCTGTTCCTCTCTTGGAAACGACGTGACAGATACCAGCCAGGGCTTCTACCAGCTGGTGAAAGCTTGTGTGCCCAGGGCCAACGGCAGAGCTGAATCTGCTTGAGCTGCAATTGCTTTTAAAGAAGAGATGGTTCCCGGATGGAGTCCCTGCATGGGTGGTGACAGTACCCTGCAGCGCACGCTGTCACTGCCTGGTATGTACTGAGCTATCGAGTGTCACAGGTCTGGGAAAAATGTTTTGGAACAGCCAAGGAGGGATGGGCAGTTAATCAATGCAGCTGCAGCAGGCAGAGACCTCTTTCAGTCCTCCCAGCACCATGACCCCAAGTTGTAAAATGGGAAAAAGATCAGCTCAGTTCAGATCCCTTATTGCCTTTCTTCTCCTGAGATATCTTCTGATGTGGCCTAAGAAAGACAGGGGGGGGTGAGTATGATCTATTGGGGCTGTCCCTCTATCTTAGAAATGGAAGAAACCTCTAGCAGCCATTCCAGACCCAGGACTGGTGGAGGAAGGGATTAAAATAAACTCCTGACGGCACAGAGAAAAGACAGTGACTGAGACCAAAAAAAATGTTGGGAAATGCAGGAGAAGGCTAGGGACCAGCTAATACAGAATCAGCTGTGTGACAAGGACATTGGCAGACACAACAGTAAAGACAGCACTTGTTTTTTCAGGTATTTTAAAGACTGAAGACTGCAGTGTGGGGGCTTAAAAAGACTTTCATACAATCTTTCTCCCTCTTTCTCTTCCTGTATCCCTTTCCTCTTTTTGTAGGCTTTTAAGAATATTTATTTTATTATCATTTTTAATGCATCTTTCCCCTCTTCTTCCTTCTCCTCCCTTATTCAACCTCCACCCCCCTCTTTTCTCCAAGCACGTGCTGCCCATTGCCTCATCCTCCCTGCCCATCAGAGGGGTACTTGTAGGAAGGCAGAGGAGCACCTCTGAGCTGAACTTGTCAGACAGAGGAAATTTGATAAATGTCATCAGAATGAAAGACGATAGAAATTAAAGAGGTTTCTCTATCCCTTTTTTCAGTAACTGTGCCTGAACAGCCAGACCACTCCGCAACAGAGCTGACAAGCTAAGCAGAGCTGACAAACGAACTGTCATTATTTGGATGGGAGAAACTGCAAATAATGGCGTTAGTGACTCAGAAATGTATTGGAGGCACCAGAAAGGGATGTGCTGGGTGCAGCTCTGAAGTGTTCCCTCCACAAGCTACCAACCCCTATGGTATGTTTTAAAAAGCCACAGGTACTTGATAACCTTCATTTATTTCACTGAGCAGGTCTTTGGGTTTGCCCACATGGGAAAGTTTTAGCACTCATATGTAAGGTGTGATTTTGAGAAAATACACCTGCACCCACATTAAGCCCCTCCATATAACTCACCCTCTCGCATGAACGGCCTCATTCACTTGAGCTCCTTCTGGAGTGGTTTTCCTAACAGAGAGCGTGTGACCCCAGTCTGCCACTGCAACGACAGCAGCTCAAATCCACATCTCCAATTACACCTGCACAACCTGGACTAACCCTTAGGCTCTAAGGTCACTCTCAGAGATGGGATTTAATACGGATACAAGCAAATAAATTTGCTAGTGGCGTGGTTATGCTATAATCCTGCTGCTGTGGTATGTTTGTACAGCAACCTATTGAGCCATTCCTGTTGGAAGCAGCCGCGGCCGTGTGTTGGTTTAGCTGATGTGGTGGGAGGAAACTCTCACTCTGTTCAACACCTGTTATATTCCGGCACAGAGGAGGCTGCACTTCGGTACCGGTACGAATATCACGTGTGTTATCTGTAAGGAACTTTGGGATCAATGAAATGAAATGAGCTACCGAAATGTATGCTAATATTCCAACTAGATACATAAACCAGAAGACTGGCTGGTATGAAATGTGGTTTATGAATATGCAACACTCCATTTAAAATAATTGTACAGTTCAACAAATACAAAAAGGGAAAATTTGGGGACAGACTCTGTTTGGTAGCCTTGTTTAATTGGCTATAATTTCTACTTCACCGCAGTATGGATTTTAAAATGTGTCATAACCAGAGTTGGGAAAGTTACAGAATCTGTATTACACGAGAATTTTCCCCAGTTAAAAGATGGTTGCTCTGACCATCAAAACCCTCTCTCTTTTGCATTTGCTTTCTGCACACACGTTCAGCAATTGGGAGCTGCTCCCATTAAACGCTGGCGGAAAGCCATTTCCAGCTTGCCAACCCCCATACCGGTAATGGCAGAGAACAAAGAAGAAGCTGAAACACATCCACATATTCACATCGGAAGCTGTACTTTATATTGGACCAGACGCTGCTTGTCACAGCGAAGAGGAGGAGCTTCCAAAATCTCTTGCTGCAACTCTGGCTCCAAAGCAATCAAAGAAGACACTTGCACACACCTAACTCTGCGTAAAATGTTTGTGTGCACGTAATTACTGTATGCAGTTGTGCACGCACAGATTACCTTTAAAATCCCACCCAGCCAAAGATCTGGGCAGCTGCCTGAATTTCCTAGGAGTGATGCTTCAGGACAAGTCTGAGGGGGGGGAAAGCTTTAAACATGTTCCAAGTGGTCCAATTCTTATCTGTTCCCTTTTCATAAATTGATTCCTCTTTCAGAGAGAGTGAAGGCCACTGGTTTCTTCATAACTCCCTCTGGCTACAGGAGACAGCCTCAGCTAATCAGGAAAACAAGGCAAGAGGGTGTAATCTATTACAGCTAAAGCAGATCCAATACCAAACCTCTGATCCTTGCCGCTGAACTGATTTATATTTAAAAAAAAAAAAAAGAAAGGGAAAAAAAAGGAGAAAAAAAAAATTAAAAGGAGAGGGGAAAAAAAGGAAAGCATAAACACAGAGCTATACAAATAAGCAAACAATCATTCCTTGAGTAAAGTCAAGGCAACTGCCCTCGGCTCACAGGCATTTGTAATACACGATGCAAAACTACAGAGCGCACGTGAATCATTGTGAATTATCCTTCCAGGTCTAGAAACAGACTTGATGCCTTTTAAGAAAACAGACACCACCTTGTTTACAAGAAAATAGGATGTGGCAAGTGCGGGAGTGAAGGTAGCTGGCGAAGGGAGGAGAGGAGGTAGTGATGGACACATTACTTTCAATCCCTCAAGCGCTAAGAATTAGGCTTTTTCCTCTGCTGCCTCAGCAGGACTTGGACAAGTGGCCGCAGCGGTCGCTGCCCTGGGGACGCTCTCATCCATTGCTGATGGAGAAGCAGCCCCTGAAGTGTCACTGTGCTTCATTCAGCAGGTCGTTTTTACAGCATGTTGGTTTGATCTGCTGTCTTCTGCCTTCTTCTTCCCCCTCTTCAGCTCCCGCTTTCCCTGATACTGCAGGAGTGTTAGTGATACCAGGGTTCCCAACCTCCTGAGTTGACACAAAATGAGGCAGGGAGCAAGGAGAAGAGCTGGAGTCCCTGATGCACCCCAGAATCACCACAGCTGACCTTCTATAACTCTCTGTTCACCTATCTGTGCCCATGATTGTCTGGCTGTAGCAGAGCCTCAGGTCCAGACTCCAGGGATGCTAGGGAGGCAGGCCAGGAGGTGTCACCCAATGTCCTGGCTGCTGCAGGGGAAAGGATGAGAATAATTAAATAAATACACCTCTGCTCCAGCTTAGCACCTTCTGAGTTCACATTATACGCTAAGTTCAGCATGTTCTTCCACAGGATTGCTCCCCAACCTGCCATTCCCTGGCCCATATAAACACATTTTGTTATCCCCGACGAAGTGCAGCCCCTTGCACACATTCTTGCTGAGTTTCAGGCATAACTTCTTCAGGCAATTCATACATTTTGTTCTAGCCCTGTCCACAAGCATGCCTCCAGTCCCACAAACATTAAACGTAAAAGCTTCTTTGCTATCCTATCATCCAGCTCATGAAAGAAAATACTGAGCAATAAGTGATGTACAGCTGACCTCTGCCACTCCGCCCATCTTCCACTTCGACAGAGAACTGTCGGTAGCTCCTGTTGGAGCACAACAGATGTTGCAACCACTCTTTCGTATTTCAATTGACCTTCTCTAATGTGCTTATGGGAATGCCATGAGAGTGTCAAAAGTCTTAATAAAGTGAAAGTATAGGATATATGCCATCGGAAAGGCCAGTTATCCGGACAGAAGAGGAGATGAAGTTGGTTAGAATGGCATCGGTTTAGGTGGCTCTGCCTTGGGGCACAAGGATGGACTCTTCTTGGTGTCAACTTCCACCCTCTGAGCTGAGCTAGCAGCACTAAGATCTTGGGGTAGCAGTGCCTAAATGCAGCCTTGGACAAGACAACACCGACAGCTTTGCCTTGAGGCATGGCAGCTTGGTGAGGAATGGGTGCCTTTGACATGCAGTGAGAGCCACAAGACCTGTGAGATAGATGCTGCAACAACTTTTTGGAAACAGAGTCAGCTGCCATGGGTTTAAGATTCACAGAAAGATTCAAAGTGCTGAAAGTGCAATTTCTCATTATACACATTATTTGCTGGGAGAAAACTTTGTACTGCCAGTAACACCGAGGCCTCCAACGATCTCCTCAGTCCTCCGTCATCCCACGTCAGTAATTAGAGAGGCATTTGCTTCAGACTGCTCTTTCCCAGCCTACCTATCCTTTCTTTTGGAGGATCCCATCTTTAGCTGGTTTACATACCACTGTCTGTTTACTGGAGAAGGAGAGTGAGGTCGGAGAGGAAATTCCTATCCATTACTGAGCTGCTAAAGCATCAGTGAATACGTGTTATTAGCCTATTTTAGCTTAATTTATTGTTGAACATACAATAACTGTCAGAATAAATCACTTGTAAAGGCTAACAAAACTCCCCTGTATCTTAGAGAACAATGTTGCTGAAAAACACTGGCAGCCTTGTGTATTGCTGGCATTAATTTTAAGCCCCCCTTCCCAAAAATCCCAAATAAACTGGAATCCTCCCTTGCAAATGCATCTTTATCTGAACTTCCTGCTATTGGGTGTCAAAATCACCTGTGTCCCCTAGTTTATACAGCCTGGTTCTGGTTTGCCAGTTATGAAGTGCAGAAGGATTTTGAGTGTCTACCCATTACCCGTACACTCACAAAGCCCATAACTTCTACACACTCCCCTTCCCACGGTCATTTCCAAGCCAAAACTGAGCAACCCTATATTCCCCACTGATCCGGGTGATGCCCTTTCAGACACCCCATCCTTGAGGATACTGGACCGCTGTCGATACACCTACTGAGCATCTCCTCTAGTCTCTTGCCTCAGCTGCTCCCCAGCCTCACTTTCTGCTTAACCTCCTCTGCACCAACATCTCCAGCTCCTGACACCACCCCTAATATCAGACAGACCCCCTGTTCTGGACTATGCTCCAGGCAACCTCTTGCTGGGAGAAGCGTCAGCCCCTGTAAAGGACGGGTGAGCATTCATCCTGCCTCCCACATAGGGAGCGCCCTGTCGCCTGGGCTCGATCTCCGGCCTCCCCACCGCTCGGCCAACACTCAGCGTATTTCCATAGCCGTGCCCGGGCAAACCTGTGGCAGGGCAACAGGGACAGAGACACCAGGGCAGGGAGGAGGAACAAAGAAGCCACGACAGCCAGAGTTGAAGAGGAACAACATTTGGACTGAAGCCAGGCAAATCAGATGATTGAAGAGAAAAGTTTTTTCCTAAGGGAAAAAGAAGTCCCCAATCTTTCTTTTGCTAGGCTTTTTGGTTTGTTTGGGTTTTGTTTTTTAATCTTGTGTGTTTTCAATTTCAATCTCTCTTTCTCTCCTTTTTGGAATATATATTTGCATCAGCGCCACAAGAAGCAGTAGAGATGTCTAGCAGAGTAAACTGTTGAGCACAGCAACCCGGTAGCTGAGGACATCAGCAGATAGGAAATGCCACAGTTTTGAATATTCTAACCTTACTTCCTGAAATCTGGGACATAGTTTTAAAAAGGTAGCAAGTGTTCAAAACAAAAGTATTGCTTTATCAATAAGAATCCCTACTTCTTCTCCAGGTGCAATTTGGGACAGCAGCATTTTTGTCCACGGCTTAATGGTGGAACATTTTGTGCCTGCTATTTAATTGCAGGCATAAAATTGATGACCAGCCAGGCACTGATCAAGGTGCATAAAAATTGCATCTGAAAGCAAGCAGAGTTCTGCTTTTCTTTTCTTTTTTTTTTTTTTAAATGTGGAGCAAAATTTTGTAGAGTAAATCACGTGCCCAAATGAGATCTTGTATCTCCCCTATTTCTGAAATATATCAGCGAATAATGTAATTCCATTCCTGGGTGAAGGCATCAGGGCCTTCTGGTGCAACACCACTATAAAGTCAGAACTGAACATCTCATATAAGGCAACATAAATCCTGCAGTGGGATGCCAAGATCAGCACCTGCAAAAGGATGTTTGCACACCTTAGTGCTACTGTTGGTCTCTAAAAGCAGCATTAGCCAAAGGAGCCAGGCTGTGTGTATGGCACTGTGTGAACATATGGAAAAATGCTCTGCTTGCCCCAAATGTTTTCTTTCTAAGGCCAGGCACCCAGCACCACATATTGGAGGTGACTACAATCAATATGAAGTATAAGTCATAGTGTACTTTTATTTCCCGCGGTTTTCAAATACAAACAACTTATTTGTCTGCCCTTCAGCCATTCAATTAGGGGCTTAAGTAGTTGTTAGGTGTAACTGAGTCAGGACAAAAAGGACTGGATGGAAGAGAGAATAACCGCTTTATTGCTGTGCCTTCCAATAGAGCAGCCAGGCCGGGGGCTGTGGATCACCAGCTCTCGCCTCATCCCTTCTGCTGACTCCTCAGATCTAACCACCAGCTACCCAGAGCTGCCCAGCTCTCCCCAGCTCCCCAAACGGCCTTAGTCTGCAAAAGCTTACAAACCAGAGAGCGGATCATAAATTGCCATCGCCTTGGACCACGTTCAGATACCCCGCTGCAGTCCTACAGCGCAAGCAGAGCCACAAAGCGAGACCAACACAGGCAGGAGCTTGATGCCGAGGTAGCCACCCCTGCAGCGATGCTGCCCAGGCGTGCGGCAGCTTCCCATCAGCTCTGCTGAGGATGCTCCCAACCCTCCTCGACCCCCGGTATTCCCACATCACCTGCTCAAATCGTCTCTTCTCCCATCCTCTCCTCTCCGGTTCAGTACTGTAACTAAAGCCTCACCTATAGTCACCCCACTTTATTAAGGTCCTTTTCAGTAAAAATCAATCCACCTGTTCCAGTTCCCAAAAAAACCAAACACAGGCAAACAGGTACCCCAGAAGAACCGCTTGAGATGCGCGTTTCCTTTAGCGATGGCGCAAACCCGCCTTGTGTCAGGTGCAACACAGATATAACGGATACAGTCCCGCCCTTTCTGCATTTTACACGTTTGTACTTCTAAAATAGTCTGGTCACCTGGAACACCTACCATTTTATAAGACATGGTGAAACGGTACTTTACAGACACACGCTATTTTCTCTGCTGAGAACTTTGCTTTTGTTCTTTCTTGTTCTGTTGCTTTTCTGTGATTAAATAAAGGCATTCAGAATAGAAGCACAGGTCTGCACTTTGTGCTAGAACACTAAGACAAACAGCAATGTTGCCATGGATTTTTTTAAACTCCAAATAAAAATAAACAAACACATCTTGGCAGTGTTTGGAATAGAAGCTAGTGAATAATTCACAATGAATAATTGATTTGTTGAATTTAGCTTGGTGGGGTTTTTTTTTTGTTCTGCTGGTAGAATGTGCACTACCAGATGGTGAGTTCAATAAATGTATTTGTTTTTCCAATTTATTTGATGGATTTTTCCCCCCCAATTTTCCCCCCCTCTAAGGTGAAGTCGAAATTCCAGATGGTTTGACTAGTGGCCAGATAAGTCACGATGTATTGTTTCAGCTTCCTCTTTAGAAAGGTGGCAAGAATGATAACAGGAGTGGAAAAATGCATACATGAAGAAGGAATGAAAGGCGGGGGGGATTTTGTATCAAAGAGAAGACAAATAAGAGGAGGTGTGATAACACTATATAAAATAGTGAATAACACAAAGAATGGAGGTGAAGAGCTACTAGTTGGTTTTTTTTATAATGCAAGAAAAAATGAGCAGTTAATGAAGCTGAAAGGTGGTGATTACAAATTTACTAGAGAAACATTTTTTTTTAACAGAACGCTGAACTGAGGCAAGGGAACTCACTGCCACATTACATTAAAGCCAAGAGTTTAGCAAAATGAATCAAGGAATTACACATTTACATGGGGAACCAAAACATCCAAATACAAAGTACCAGCACTGATGACATGGACTATATTACCTCACGCCTTAGGGAATAAAGTAATCATTATTATTGATAAATATGTGATATTATCTGCCAACTGCAGCGGTTCCCTTACCTTCCAACTAAAAATCTGATGCTGCTTATTCTGATAGGTCAAATCAGGGCTCAAGGGACTTCAAGACTGATTCTCTTTGACAATTGCTAAGGTTGGACGAATGCACAAATCCTTATAAGTTGAGTATTCTCAGTGGAATTTCTAAAATTCAATTTCTGTAAATATTTCCACAGTGCTGAATTTTATTTTTTTTTTTTTTTTTTTTTTTTTTTTTTTGGCCATAAAATGAAATTGGTCAAATATGTGCACAGAGGCTGTTAAAGTGACATTAAATGCAGCTAAAGCACATTCACTTACAAATTTGATCTAATATTCATAAAAAAACGGTTTGCGTTATTTACCAGCAAATGCTTCATGCAGGGGGAGAGCGGGCAGCATTTTGCATAGGGTGAAGTCTCACTAATTACAGTGATATTAACAGTAGGAGGGTGTTCTTTGACTTCAAAGAGAGCTCCTTCAGGGGAATAAACTTAACTCTGCAATGGTTTATAGATGAGAGCCCTTGGTGCACAGCACAAACCTGCAGTGAGACGCTAGCACCTGAGGATGTCAAAGTGAGACCTGTCTAGAAACAGAAGAGAAAGAGAAGACAAATTGAAGAATCTACGCTAACTGCAGAAAAGGCAAACCACAAGAAAACAGCATTAGCAAGGAAAGGTACACAATAGTTTAAAGATGTTTTTGTGCATTAAAGGTCCCAATTTTGATCTATCTAAAGTTCACGGAAACTTTGCAACTGCTGTGAATGAACACAGCATCATGTTTGAATTATTCCCCAAAAGAAAATATTATCACATCACGTCCCAAAAGAATCTCAAAAAATCACATTGGAATTTGCCTTAAGTCTGCAAAGAAGCAACTGAATTAAATTGTATTATTCATCTCCATGAGCTCACAAATCACTGTCTGCAACGAGGCAGTATCAAGGCCTGCATAAACCTCTGCCGTCCTTCTGCTCTACTTCTGCTGACTCAAGCTTCTCCACCTGTGCTCCTATGGGGGCTCCATTTGTTCATGTTTTCTATATTTCATTTATATCAGAACAAAGCAATACAGGCTTATAAAAAGAATATATTTATTTTTACCTTGGCAGTTTCTGTGTAAACCTAGAGTGATCTAATGAGCATGCAGTGCACAAACAGACTGGATGAGGGACATGGGGATATTATTACATAGACTATCCTATGCCGATGCCACCCAATGCCATTTGCTCCAAACCCAGCTTCTCAACGGCCTGTAAATAAGCTTGCTGTCTTCTCCCCCCAGATCCTGCGGCAGCAGAACACAGCAAACGAGCTGTGGCCGCTGGGCAGCTGAGGAGCCAGGTAAATGAGCCAGCATCACTAGCCAGGGTGAAGAGGTGGAGGTGGAGCCCCTGGGGGATTGGTGATGGAGTAAAAAATTCATGGCCCTCTCCAAGACAAATTTTGCCGTGCGGGAAGCCCACTCCCCAGTGCTCCCTCACAGCCTCGCCGAGCTCCTCTCTGACTCTTTCCTTTACGTTGTTCCTCCATCACTGTCTTGCTTTCATCCTCGCTCCCTGCTCCAGTTTGTAAAAGCTAACACCGCAGACCTAGCTGCGAGCGAGGGCATCAAAGATGGGACAGATTTAGTGGAGATTTATTCCTTGCTGTTTTATGTGCCTTGAGCTCAGACTTTAACCGCCTCTTATAATGAGATCCTCACGTTTCCAAACCCGGGGATGCACCAGAGCTCTGTTTAGCCCGACCCAAGGGGCACGGGCGCCACATCCTAGGCAGCAGAATCTCCATGCAGGAGTGCAGGGGGGGTAGTCCCATTGCACCTGGCAACCCTCATCACTTCCCCTCCAGAATTTGGAGACCCCTGGAAATGCAACACAGCTCCCTCCCGCCAGACTTTTTGCCAAAGAAAAAGGCCGGTGGAGAAAGGCACGCGCACGGGATCCTCCTGAAAAGCTCACCGAGGACCTAGCCAGGGGTACACTGCGGCAATCAGCCTTGCTAGCCACAAGACCTGCCTTTGTGCAGACAAGCCACAGATGACCAATTCACCAAACTCTGCTCTGGGGAGATCTGAGCTCCAGCAAACGCCTGGCTCACAGATGAAATGAGTTTTCTTGGCTCAGTCATCTGGAAGGGGGGCTACTACAGGGCAGAAGTGGGGAGCACAGGCAGACCCATGTATCTTGAGTCTGGAAATAAAGAGACTGTTTCTTCTAGCTCCAGCCAGGTCAAGAAGGTCAAGGTATGGAGGACCTTGTTCCTCCAGCTCCTTCAATCTGGCACCACTCTCATGAGCTGGCAGACTGTGTTGTTCAGTTCCCAGAGCAGATTTACACACCAAGTCCTAAGAAAAAGCTGCCGCTGTGCTCTGCTGTCATCTCCCAGGTCCCCAAAGCACTTTGGCTGCCTTGGATAAAAATTAAATAAATAAGAGACGCACAGAAGAGAAGCCCTTCAAAGACAGGCACGCAAGGAGCCGCGTTGTCAGGGGACTCCCTGCGCTGGTGCCCTCCCTCTCTCCCCCTCCGTCCTCTTTTATTTCCCTCAGCCAGCGCGGATGGTGTGGCGGGACTGGAAGAAACCTGGCAAGGTCACGCTGTTTGATTCCGATGCCAGTTTCAATTACGTCCTGGCTTTTATAACCAAATCAAAAAACAAAAGGCTAAGAAGAAAAAAAGAGGGAGGGCGAAAGAGAGGAGAGGCAGCAGCATCCAGCTGCAGGCTGGGAAATGACATTTCAATTTGTCAATTGATCCAGTCCCCCTCCTTCCCCCCCGCCCCCCTTTTTTTTTCTTTTCCCTTTCTGCCCTGTAAATTAATTAGCCCGTTTATCATGTGGAAAGACTGCAAATGGGACAGCCCACATATGGGCTCAGCTGGAACAAACCTGTTTTCTATTTGGGTATGGGCCCCAAAAATGTGGCCACAAAGCATCGACAGCCAGGTGGAGGATGTACCCTTGTGTTTGATTCTCAGGTTTCAGGTTGTCCTGGAGAGATCAACAGATATGCTTCCCACAGACTCTCCAAAGCACCTATGCATGTGAAAAGTAGGTAGCTACCTTTCTTCATCACCTTAGACTTTTGCCCAAGCTTGGGAAACAATGACTAAGGCAGCATTCAGCTAAATGAAAAGCTGAATTCAAAGGTGCTGGAATACCCTTTTTCTGCAATTTTTTTCCCCTCCACGTTATATTATTAGACTGTGGGATTGGGAGCTAAAGGAAATAACTGAAAGGAAGACTCTCACAATATTCCAGAAGGGGCAGGATGGAGACATCACAACATCCAGGATTATGACAATGGAATGACAGCAACTTTTTTAAAGACACGTTAAACTTTCAGAAAGTAAACTAGCTCCTCACTCTCATGGTTAGTGATGAGACTTAGCATGGGGTCAGATTACCCAGATGTGCCACCTTGCTCCTTTTCTCTGATGTGTCTGCTACCAACCATCAAGAGAGCTGGGTTTCTGAATCAAATGACTAACAGAGCCAACCCAAACCTCCATGTCCAAGATCTCCCAGCCGATGCAGTACCAGCTGCAACATGAAAGAAGTGAAACATCCTGAAGAAAAACTGTTCTCAAGAGCTTTTCAGCTTCTCGCAAAGTCTGTCATGACAGTCCTAGGCATGATTCAAAAATTCAGGTACTGGCATGAAGAGGAAGCCACCCGGTCCAGTTTGAATCCTTGATCCAGGTCTGTGGCTCAGTCCCTCCAGAGATGAGGACCACTGCGAAACTGAAGGCCCTAGGGATTTCCTACCATTTGTCTGCAGCCCAGGCAGTTTCATGATGTCCCGTCTGCTTCTCAGGGCTTCCTCAAATTCTAATTGTCATGGGCAATGGGTGTTTTCCTTGTCCACAGTCTCTAGGAGAGTATTGCCCTACCATCGCCTTGCTTAGCACCACAGGATCTGTGCAGTAGGGAAGTAAAGATAGGACAGAAAATACAAATTCTCTCCTCTCACACCCTAATGAGAAAGAACGTCCTCAAATGAGACACCTTGCGAGCGAGACAAAATAAGTAATATGATTTAAAAGCAAAACAAGGGGCTAAGCACAGAGTTGGTGCAAGTGAACACAACTCTGCTGAAGTCCAGAGAGTTTTCCCAGGCACACATTCGGCTCCATAAATTTTCAGTTATTCAGTATTCAAGCATGCTTCTCCCAATTTCTTCTTCTTTTTATCCATCCATATCTATGCAAATCTCATTTCTTCAACCCAGCTCACCACAATAAGTATCTCTCTCACACATATAAAGCCTAAATTTTATCAAGCATTTTATTTACTTCTGTCCCAGTGGAGAGGAGAAAAAATGGAGAGAGACGGAAAAAGAGAAAGATAGAAGAGATTACTGCTGCCTCTTTTTTTTTTTTTTTTTTCATAATTGGCAGGTACTAAGACATTTCCATTATCGGCACAAACCAATAAACAGAAAAAAAAAATTCACAGCGGATCAACCCAGCAGTAGCAGCAGCAGCAGCTCCAGGTGAGGACTCCAGGTGACAGTGCGATGGACAGCGGTGCCTCTGTATGTGGCTGACGAAATGCCACCGACGCAGCCCTCAGACTTGGTGGAGATGGAGGCAGAAACTGTCATTATGCACTCAGATCCTAGCAGGGGGCAGGCCCTCGCCCTGCTGTGCCGGGTACGCACACTAAGTGAAAGCAAGACCCCAAAGAACTCATAAGCAGTGTGCAAGGATGGACAAAACTGGCAGGGAGAGGAGGAGGGAAGGGAGAAAGGCAGAGCGCCGTCCAGCTGCCTCACTGTGTTCCAGTGTTTGCTCTGCCGGGAAGCAGGAGAGGAGCAGGTTGGGATGAAGGACTGTGAAGTGGCTGTATTGTGGCCTTCAGAAGAAGTACAGACTGCAAAAAAAACTCAACTGCGTTTGAAATAGTCCCTACATACTTTCTGATTCTGTGTTCATAGCATGGCCGGTCACTACATCTCTCCTGCTGGTCACAGCCAGGCGATGGGGAGCTGTGACGCCCCTCTCCTTCCCCACACAATCTTCGTACTGCAGCGATGGACGGGATGTTGTTCCTTACCCTCCTCCATCCCACACAGTCAAAATCTGAGCACTGGGACTGCTTGGCACCCACCTCTGTTGCTGCTGCTACTCAGCACTCCCAAAGGGACATTTTTTTCCCCAAAAGCACAATACAGAACACCCTGATTCTTTCATTCTTCATTAAACGCTGCATGGTATTGCCCAAGACAAGCAGTGTTTAAAACCTCTCTAGTGGAAACGATGCAGCCAGTGAGCCCAAGTTAAAAATCCACATTGGGAAGCTCAGCGACTCATGTGGGGTCAGCACACCAGGGCCCCCTCCCAAAACTGCTGTCATTCCCACCGACTGCAGAAGAAGTACTTTAGGCTCTGAGCCCCAATAAAAGTGCCACTACTGCAGCACACAGCTGGGTTTATTACACAGATACATATCCCTCTGTATGCAGCTGAGATGAGCTCTGAAAGGGCTATTACCAGCATGCTGTAGCCGTTTGAAAGCAAGGCGGGAGCCATTCGCTCCTCATGCTTCACCCCAGTGTCTCCCCCCAGACCTTGCCGCCCTGCGCAGCCCTTCCATGACTCAGTTTCCCGGGAGGGCAATGAGGATGACCGTGTTCCCAGCCTCAGCTGGGGGCTACGAGACTCTCTCATTTGCTATACAGAAGACTGACAATGTCAATAGAGATCACCAAGACTCCAGAAGACAAGAATGAATCTGTGCCGCAGCAGTTTCTCAAAACCCCAGCTCAGCCCTGCCTACAGCTCCGATGACCATTTCACTGCAGCATTTCACAGATTTAACTAGGTTTATCCTCGCAACATCACTAATACATCAGTTGTCCCCTCTTCAGTTCACAGATGGGGAAATCCAACTGCAGAAATGCCATGCACTTTCCCCAAGGTCACAGAAGAAGCGCATGGCATGGCAGAGAGCAGCACCTAGGTCTCCTGCATCTCAGATGTGTCACGGTCTCTCTCCTCTTCCTTGCAACTGAAATTTTGTATCCCTCCCTGGAGTCCTCCAGTGCTTTGAGAAAATGCAACGTGCTCCAAAGCTATTGCAAAGCAAGTTGGCACTAGTAAGCAATTCCCAATAAAAATGGAAAGTCAGAATTTCTTCATCTTTGACTTGATCAAGAAACGATACATACTTAAATCTTTTTTTTTTTTCCCTTAAATACTCTCCTCACAGATGTGAAATCCCACTGAAAGACATTTTCAGACCAAAATAGATTGGTTAGCATAAAAAGCTGGCTCCCTCCACCCTTTCACTGCAAACTTTTCTGTTTAATGCCAAAACACCTATTTTACTAAAGGTCATAGAAAAGTGACAAGAAAAACAACTAAATAAATACTCAAAGTAAGGGGATGAACATTTGGACATACATTCGCTCTGAATGTACCTCTCATTGTCAAGACATGATCATATACCAGAGTCCTCCTACATCTTTCGAAGACAAGGACAGAAAAGCCAGTAAGAGGGATGTTGTTTTTTTTTCTTTTTACACCACAACATTCAAGAATTAAAGGATGCTCCTGGCCCAAGAGATCTGATCTCACCAAGGCACTTCCAGCGCTCCTTGTCGTCTCAGTGGACTCACTTGCAGAAGTGCTGAGCATTCAGAAGAGATCAATAGGAGGTGACAGGTCTTGGGACCCGCTGGACCTTGATTTCCTCTATGTTTCAATACTCCTGTTTTCCAACTCCTTCTCCTTCCCAACTTCCCAAGGAGATGTAGGGAAGCTAAAGGAACTGCACTTTCCTCTAGAGCTGAATCTGACATTGCTTGCCCAAGAGATTTTTCCCCTCCTTGGTATAGGGGTAAGAAAGGAGAAAGGAGATTATCAAGATGTCCACAGAACTTCGCATACTAGATTTCCTCACACTTTCTTGGACCCTCCTCAATCCACCTCATCCCACTCAACTTGTAGGCAGGGACGTCTAAGAAGATCTACACTACACATCCTAATGGCAAAAGCACCTCCAAACTTGACAATCATTTCTTCACCTTAGAGTACTGCCGACTTAGACTCATTGACACAAATGGAGAATGGCTCGAGAGAAAGTGGTCCTCCAGGTGTCTAAGCTACATCTCTGAATGTGATAGAAGCATGGGCCAAAGAGCCTAGGATTATCTTATGATTCACAGAATTGTAAGAACATTTGGTTGCTTATATGAACTTAAAAATCTTTTGAGGTTTCTCTCAGACCGGCAATAACAAACCTTCCTACTTACACTGATAAACATCAATAGGCTCCTCAGCCCTTCTATTTTTGCAATAAAAAGGAATTCTTTTCTTTCTTCTTAATCAAATTTTTGTCTTCTCTTATTACCTTGCACTGCTGCGTTGTGTCTCAAGCAGTTCTGTTCCAGATCGCAGAAACAATAAAAGAATATGTTCTCCATGCCCATGCAAGGACTCCAAACTGTCAGAGCTGCGCTAATAAAAGGTAAAAATGAAAACTGAGCTGGGATCAACCTGCTTCTATTTCAGACTTCAAGAGACAGTCCAGATCATTACAAATGGGGTGAAGAGAGGAAAACAGCTCAGAGGATAGCAGTGGTTTATCTGTCTACCGGAGACCTCAAAGCACTTTCTAACACTAATGAATGAGCCTTTCTAGCTTGTTCTGAGATGAATCAGCACTGCTATTGCTCCAGAAGGGATAAGGAAACTGAGGCATAGGAAGAGGATCTGATCTGTGCACATCCTGACCATGGCACAGTGCAGAGCTTGAGGCAACAACCTGCCCTTAACCAGATGCCATCCCTCTCCCCTATAAAAGACACCATGAAACCATAAAAAATTGCTACCAGCTAAAGCAGAGCAGCACAACACACAGCCTGTGAATCAATATATTTAGCCAATTAAGCAGCATGCATGCCTAGAGCCTCCAGGAAACAGGTATATGGGGTAGGTAGCAGGTTGAAGGGAGGAAAAGCACAATCCAATGCAGAAGACTTCAGAGGTCCACCTTGTCTGCGGGTATATCACAAAATTTGGACTCTGTCCATTTCTCATTGGGCAGGAAACACGTCTTTCGACTCTACCTCTGAAATTAGTGAAAGCATTCCCTTCCTCAGCCCGCTTCCGCAGGGACAACAAGGGCTATTAGGGCCAAGGGAAAGCGAGGAATCTTTCTAGGACAAATGTTAATGAGAGAGTGGCAAAGTTTGTTTTACAGCTCTTGGAGTACACTCTGCGCTAAGAATAAAAAATCACCCTTCCAAATGGTTGATTTGACCCTTTTCAGTAGCATGATAATAAGAAGGGAAAAAAAATAAAAAAAAAAAGAAAAAGGCCACAGAATATATGCATCAAATGCTCTAGAGCAGTGGTCATGGCTCCAGCACATAAAACATTTGCTCTGCCACTGGACAAAGTGTAAATCCTATTTTTCTTTGCTAAAAAAAAAAGAAAGAAAAGATGAAAAGCCCCTAAATGATTCAATATTTTATACGCACTCCGTATACTGCAGCCTTGAAAAAGATGCCGCAGCATGACGGGCTTTGGAGACTTTATCTTGCTGCAGCAACTGAAGAAGAGCAATTTTAACACTGACATAATAGTCAGGCATGTGTTTGTTCAGCGGTTATCCATAGCCAGTATTAGGGTGCTGGTGAGTATGTTCTTGGCACTTTTGCATATGCACAGGTTTCATTTTTAATGGGCTGTACTCCATGTGCGCATATGTTTCAGCCTGCGTCTATGTATAATTTGTCTATAGCTGTACAAACAGAGGTGCCAGACCTGTGCATGTGCTTTTGGCATGTGCTCTGTGCGCATGCACTCTGTGCGCACGCACGTATGCGCACGCGTTCAGGGCTGTGAGATTTTGTTTCTTGCTGTATATTGGAGTTAGGCGTGTGCTGAGAGTGCGTGTGATTTTCCAGGGTTTGCTAAGGCACATTACCATTCTTTTCTCCAGTTGACCCTGGTGGTAACCACTAAAACATCCCACCCACTCCTGCTCCACACTAAAGGGTTCATCCCTTTCTTCTGCTATGAGGACTGCCAGAGCTGTCCATTTAACGCAGCAGAGCATCCTCCACCATAGAAAGACTGCTCCTACCCCACACAGAGCAAGTCCAACTGCCCCCCAAACAGCACCAACCCAGAGCTAACCTCAGGTGCCTGCCCACCACGAGGAAGCAGGTGTCCCAGTCCCAGAAGCAAGCCTAGCTCCTGGCACCACCTTTACCCTTCTGCTGTGGCTGAGCCGTGGCCGGGCCTGCTACGCATTGTGCCCTCAGGCGCATGGGTATAGTTTTCCACTGCTGCCTGGGGAAGACAGCATTGACCAAGGGACCAAAAGGTGGAAAATCAACAGAAGAGTCTGCCCTGGGCCATGCTGAACAAGGATGCTGTTAGCAGGAAACTGCCATAAACTGTTCATAAGCTACGCTAGATGCCTCTGCCTCGTGGAAGGACTTGTAACTTGGCATCTCCCGTATTCCCACACAGACCAGCTCCCTACTACACCTTAATGGGAGCCATGGACCTCCCCTTATGTTCATGACTAGCCAGATGAAGCTCCTGCCAAAGGAAGCAGCTAGAAGACTTCCCTCAGATTATCAGCTCTGGTAGAACAGTGGTACAAGCAATTTAAGCTTTGATATGGTGATACCAAGTCTAGCCTTGAGGCACGGAAAACATTCCTATGTAACATAAAACCATCAGAGTAGTTTCTGATACGCAACTCTATCTTTTGTATTTTTTCTTTTGTACTCTCTCTACTACTCCAAATCAGGTTATGACTCTTATGTATAATGGTAGTAGTTAAATTGAACTGAGATCAGGGGAAATACCTCACACTCCCAGTCATCCAGTCAATCCTATCAAGTCCATCATCTACATCACAAAGGAGAGCAAAAGGTCAGCATTTGGTGTGGAAAAAAGAAACAGGGTGCTCTCCTACAGAGAACAAAGCCTCCTCTAACAGAGTCTCTTGGGTTTCTGTGGCAAGGCTGGGGGAGCACTGCAGAGGTGGCTTCTGTGAGAAGAGACCATGAGCTGCCCCTTTGTTGAGCAGAGCCAGGTCATCAGCTCCAAGACAGACCCACCACTGGCCAAAGCTTATCCCATCAGAGACGTTGGTAGTGCCTCTGTGACAACATCTTTAAGAAAGGGTAAAAAATGCTGTGCAGCAGCTGTGAGAGAAGAGAAAGAAAATGTGAAACAGCCTTGCAGACATGGAGTTCAGAGGAAGAGGAGGGGGAGGAGGTGCTCCAGGTGCCACAGCAGGTTCCCCTGCAGCCTCTGTTGAAGACTGTGGTGACGCAGGTTGTTTCCCTGCAGCCCACGGAGGACCATGGTGGAGCAGATATCCATGCATGTCCTGAAGGAAGCTGCAGCCTCTGTAAAGCCTGTGCTGGAGCAGGCTCCTGGCAGGAGCTGCAGCCATGGAGAAGAACCCATACAGGATCAAGTCTTATGACAGGAACTTGTGGCCTGTGGGAGACCCATGATGGAGCAGTTCATGAAGGACTGTCTCCCAGGAAGGGACCCCATGCTGGAGCAGGGGAAGATAGTGAGGTGGAAGGAGCAGCAGATATGAAGTGTTATGGACTGACCACAACCCCCATTTCCCATCCCCCTGTGCTGCTCAGGATGAGGAGGTAGAAGAGTCGGGAGTGAAGTTGAGCCTGGGAAGAAGGGAGGGGTGGGGGAAGGTGTTTTTAGTTTTGTTCTTATTTCTCACTATCTTACTCTGTTATTAACTGCCAATAAATTCATTTGATTTTCCCAAGTCTAGTCTGTTTTGCCCATGACAGTGAATGGTAAGTGATCTTCCCCTGTCCTGCTGAGGAGGCAGAGTGGTAGAGCAGCTTGGTGGGCATGTGGCGGCCAGCCATGGTCAACCCACTACACACACACACATTTTCGCCACCAAGCGAAACCATAGAGAGGAGCATCCCTAAGCAACTAGTGATATCCCTAAGCAAGTAGTGATATTGTTGCATATGAGGTAGACAGTGGCATTACAGGTGTGCACAGCTTTTCTGCCCAGCCCTTTGGGCCTGGTCAGAGAAAGGACGAAGAACCACAAAATTTCCAGGATGATGAACATCAACTGCTCCCAGGGGCTTCAGACAAAAGAAGGAGGTAGACTGCACTTCTAAAAAATCAAACCCTCACTCCTGAGACAAAGGAACAATAACAGTTCATGCGCTAACCAAATAATAATAGTTCAAATAATAATTCATGCTCCAACCAAAGTCTGGGACCCAAGAAGCTGCCTCCTCTTGCCCACGACGCAGGGCAAAGGCAGAGGCTGGGACTCCCTTTCCAGAGGGATTCCCATCCCTAAAGTGTCATCAGCATAAAGAGGGATCCGATTTCTTGGCAGCACAAACTGCCACGGGCTCAGGAGACACTTCCTTCCCTAGGACGTGATGCCCTGGACGGCTCTGCTCTTGCTGCCTGCCAGCGTCTGCCGTCTTCCCCACTCCTCCATGAGCCCCCCTCCTCCCTCCACTACTCATTCCTTTGCTCAACGAGGCTGGCATTTAAGAAACACTTATTCCAATCCATTTCTACCCTTGTACAGCAATTGGGTGTCATTTAGTTTGATTTAACCAATTTAGTCCTATGAATTAATTGGTTAATAAGCCATCTGTATGCATCAGGTGACAGAGTCGCGCTCTCACACACAGACACAGACAAGCTACCCACTTGTCCTTGTTTAATAACAGGCTGTAGGGAGTAGGAGCGGGAGAGGCGTGCAGGCTAATATCACTCCCCACGGGGAAGTGCCAACAAAAGGGACTTGGCGATCATTGCACCGACCTTGACCCCTGAGCGGGGGAACTGCCTGTTTAGGGTAATTCAGAAATAACCTACACGGTAGCTGGAGAGGAGTGCCAGCTACAGAACAGATGCAAGAACCATGAATGTGCTTCACATTACGGGTTGTTTTTTTTAAAAGAGGGAGGAAAAGAGGTTTAGTTCGTGCTTACTAGACAGTAGGAAATTCTCAGCTGCATTCCCAAACAGCTGAACTTTGTATGTGTGTAGGAGGGGGAGAGGGGTGGGAAGTCGGGGAATAGGAGCCTGAGGTCTAAAGCATTTTATTTAGGTGTGATCTTTAATTACGAGAAAAATATCTCATCTATTTTAATTTCTTTTTGAATGCTGAGGAAAAAAGCACCCCTCACAGGCCCTAGCCATTTCAATGTCATATACAAACCCCCAAGCCATTCAACAAACAAACAATACAGCAAAACCAAAAGCAAATCCAGCAACATATCCCAACCCACACAACAGAAAAACATCAACTGTTTAGACAGGAAAACAACTCCCTCCCCTGGCCGCCCATCCATCTCAGCCTGTCCTGGATGCCCCAGCAAGCAGGGAAGTTTCTCGGCATACCCTGAAGGTCGACTTAGGGAGGACTTTCAGACTGAGGGGGAACTGAATTACAGGGCTATGGGGCCCTTGGGAAAAAGCCCTGCCAGCAGTTCCATCTCTTTTCTGCCCTGGGAGCTACCGTGTGTCTCAGCCACAGCAACTGCAGCAACATTAAGCGGGGAAGGGGATGCTCACTGGTGTGGGAGGCTCCCAAGTGACACGAGACAGTAAATGCCAGCACTGGAGCCAGAAACTACAAAACTCAACCCAAACGGCAGTGCTTTGGTGCAACATGCTGGGCAACACGCTCTCATTAAAGCAGTGGACCACAAGCTTCTGTACTGGGTGGTTTCCAGTCGAATGCAAGGTGCAGCTCGCTCTGGGGCTGCAGGGTCCAGCTGTCACAGACCAAAGAGTGAACCACCAGGCACAACCTTGGCTGAGGCCACCCCAGGGAGAGGAGATGGGGCTTAGGCTGCGTTGGATGCTGCAGAGCAGCAGTGCACCCGCAAGGGCTCCTCCAGGGCTCTCCAGCTCCCAGCGTTTTTCAAGTGATCAAGGAGAGAAATTAGCGTGCTGCAGACTCTGGGAGGGAGATGCAAAGTGAGTAGCAGGGATGTAGCTCCGAGGAGAAAGTACTTTCCCTCCCTCTCCCTGAGGAAAATGAAATTACAGTGGAGTTCGCTTTAAACGGATCCCATTAGCACAACAGGCATCACTGGAAGAATAACATCCTCTGTGCGCTGAAGTGAGAGACTGACAGGCGGAGCGGAGCAGGCTGAAATAGTCCCTTCCAGACAGGAAAGGGAGAAACCTGTTTACCGAGAACACTCAGTAGGAGATTGCATGAAGGAATGAGGAATAAAAAAAGTGAGGAAACCTGCCAGAGCTCCTGGTGTGAGAGTGCCCTGCCAGCCCGCACAGAGCGGGCAGCACAGAGCCTTTGCGCTCCGTGTGTGGGGAGCCCCCGAGTGCCTCACTGGGTATTAATCCCTGAAAAACTCTCTTACTAGCATGTGAGTGCCTGTTGCCGGACCACTGTAAAACTATCAAAACACAGAGTTAAGCTGCCCTGCTGGAACAACTGGAAGCCCTGGCTAAATCACCTCTGCTCGGTCTGCAGCAGCAATGCCTGTGAAACGAATGAATGAAATGGAGAACACATACCAACCTGTCCATAACAAACAATTTCACTTAACCAGTGACCACAAGCACCAGAACGCCCCAGCTTGAATGGAGCAAGCAGCGATGCGGCCCTGCAGCTTGTTTAATGTCCATGTGGAGCACACGTATCCGACTGCTACAGTTTCCCAGTTAGGCAGCTCACATGCAAAAGGCACTCACATCACAGTGCACAAGAAATCTTATCTTTACCAATTGCTAAGCTCTCCGGGCCCAAAAATGTGTAAAAGTACTTAAGAGATTAAAGGGACAGAAAGATGTTATCCCCCCTCCCCTCCCCCCAATGCCTCAACAGGCTCAGTTCCTTCACATCCACTCATTTCAAAGAGAGAGATGCCTACGCTGCTTGGGGAGACCTGGAGATCTCACCAGCTGCCTCGTGGCAGCTCTCAGCACTGAAACACCTTTGAATCTGTGTGCCATGCCGCTACCCAAATATCAGCAGTCCCAGAGCCAGCGCATCTTTCCATGCAAGCCTCGCATGTCCACATGGAGCTGCGGGAACACTGACAGCAGCAGAGCACAGGGCAACGAGAGAGACCACTGCTGCTGGAGATACGCATGGCACAGGACAGGGCTGTTTATCCCTAGGTTACTGCATAGGGGGCATGGGACACATTATGGGATGCAGGGGAAGAGCATCTGGGGATTGTACAGGACTTAAGGGATATTTCAGGGAAAGACCAAAAGCAGAGAAAGGGAGGGACCAAGGTGGTTTGTGGAGGAAAAAGCATGGTAAAATAGAGGAATAAGGAGACAGAAGGGACGAGTCACATATCAGCAGGTTGCTAGTCGGTGCATTTGTCTGACCATGCCCTGTTCCTGGTGGGCACTGTCTGTCCTGTTCTCTCATCAAGCTCCACTTCTCATTATTTTCCTGGGTGAAAGGACTCGACTCTGTATGTAAGGGTGTGTATGGATGATAAATGGTGTCGGTGGTGCCAGAACAGGGAGCAGGTGAGGGTGCACGTGTCGGGGTGCAACTGCTACGCAATACAAAGCTGGACTAGCTGGTGAGTACCTCAAGTGGCTTAGGAGCCCATTGAGCATGTCTGTCTCTGGGAACGAGACAACTGGAGGAGCTGTATGTTGGAGGAACCAGAAAGGCCAGCTGTTCAGCCGGACAACAGCTGGAGTGACCAGCCAAGCTGAGTCCCTTGGTCCTGCCTCTTCTTGTCTCCATCCTCCACATCCTCCTCAGTCTAGGAACCATCTCCCTTAGGTTTCTCCTCTCTCGCCCTCTTTTTTTAATCCTCCTGACAAAACCTTAAATGGTCTAAAAGCATCCCCAATGAGGATGAGGGAACGCAAATGTCTTAGCAAATGTGCATTTGAGTTCCACATGCTCCCAGGGATGGCGTAGTAATAAAAACCAATTAGAGAACGCTCAGCAGCTACAGTGAGAGGGAGTGGTACCATCTTACCACGACTAATAGGGTTTTTAATAATAGATGGGTCTCTCTGTGCAGTGCTGGAGAGGGGAAGCCGAAGTGGTTTCAGTTACAGTGCATCTTTCTGCCCAGTGAATTTCTGTGAGTAGAGGATTAATATTCTATGAAAGTGGGGATTAACTTGCCCTCCATGCTTACTACTTCTACCAGGGAGATCCCTGCAGGGTCAGGTCCAGGCTCGCTCTGATGGTGTGGGATAGAGGAATCCCATGGAAAAGCAAGCTGAGCTCACTCACGCACGCTCTCACGAAAGGGCACATTACTCAGTCCTACAGGTACCGACACTTGAGCAGCTCAGTGATGAAGAACCTGGAAAAGCACATGCTTCTGCTCTCTCACCTTCTGTCATGTCCCAGGAAAAGTCCAAAAAGGAAATTTGCAACTGACCGCTGAAACAAGGCTGAAAAAAGCCCAATACACCAGAAGAAGCCACGTGTGTCCCAGGTGGCCCAGCATCATGGACAGGGCACCACAAAGCCCCCTGCTTGCATCTCTTCCCGCTTCCTTCTGTTTACAAACCTTCACTTCATGCCTCCTCGCTCAAAACATAAACAGAAGCCACGGAGGGCATTTTCTTGTTGCCATAGAAACAGTTATTATAATCTCAAACTGTACTTAATACATCACTCTTCCCTCTCCAGCACCTTGCAACAGCTTGCTGTTCAACGGGAAGGCTATGCTGGGAGAGGAGGAAGAGGGCAGGCGAAAGTGTCCTGCACTTGAGACCCAGCGTCTCTGCAGCCACCCATAATCTCCTTTCCATCAGTGCACAGACTTTTTCTTTCTTTTCTTCTCTCTTTCTGCCTTGTTTTCTGTTCTTTGGAGTGCCACATCATTTACATTTATGAAAGGAATTTTCCTGGGGGTGCAAAGATAGTTCAAAATTGTCTGTGATCAGATCAACCTTGTGCATAATACATTTGTATGAAAATAAATTCCCTGGGGCCCACGCTCCTGGCTGAAAGTCTCTGTAATGAAGTATTTTACCCTAATTTAGTTAAAGATGATGGAGATAGGAATAAGTGCCTGCATGCATACAGAGGAGGGGAAGAAAGACAGGATACTATACACATGCAAAAGCCAATAATTATAAGATCACATGCTAGCTGGGAGCACTACTGAAGTATCTCATTATTATGTGAAGTTAACTTCTCATCTCTTGCCTCTGAAAATCAGTCCTGCCCTATATGGCTTCTTGAAGACCAGATCTGGACAACCTGACTGCTTGTCCTCAGAAGGGGGTAGGCAGAAAACTGCTCTTCCATCCCTCATCACTTGTTAAGCAATCATTCCCATTCCACATCCAGACTGAACCAAGACTGCATTGAGATAATGACCTCCCCCCACACACACACCCCCCACCCCCGCCCCCGCTCCCCATTCTTATCCAAATGCAAAAGCAAGACATCACCCTCGATTAGCCTCACTCCTCTGGAACATCAGCCTTTTGTTTTCCAGCTTCTGCTCTATTTGATTCAGAAAGATGACTTCCCTGCAGGGCTCCTTCCCCATGCCCTCAGTCCCCGCTGAGTAACTTGGCTCCCTGGTTCCGGACTACTCCCGTGTGACCTCTCTGGCTTGGCTAGGCACTTAAACCTGGAAATGTGAAACTCTCCCTGGCAAAATCTTGTTGAAATGAGGACAATTCTACCCAAGGTTTCTGTTTCAATTAACTGGTATTTTCTGAGTGTAACAACTTTGCCCGCACACAAAAAAATCAACCAGATCTGACTCTCAGCAAAGGTTAAATGATTTCAGTGAACCTTGGGTCAAGACTGAAGTATAACCGCAGATAGTTAAGTTCTAGTACACTTGGCCACTGACTCGCTATGATGCCCTGCATAAACCTCTGCCCTCTGTTTTGTTTCCTCATCTTTTCCATAGAGGACAAACTTACCTCCCTGCTCAACAAAAAAACATGAGATTTCATGCATCAGTCTCCCAGAGTTCCAGCCATAGACCGAGTGTACCCAGGGACACCCTCAAAATGTAGCAGGTATGGTCAATATAAGAAAGGGATACCATTTGATTGCCACTGCTTTCAATTCAAGAGGATTGTGTCCTCCAGGCTTCTTTACTGTCAATAAAATACTGGGATTTCTTTACTCTGTTATTGCAGGCCTAGTACTTCCCCATCCTAGGGGGATGTGGGAAAAAGGCGATTAAAGGACAGGAGAGGAAAAGAAGTGGGAAGATAGCCAGCTAGGAGCCCTTGATAAGGGGCGAAGGGAACAGCACAATTCAAGGTGCACAAGGAGAATTGGCAAAAGTGATTTGGTAGACAGTACCCCTAGGTAGGATTTGTTGTGTTCGTGCATTTTCCTAATAGTTTTGCTGAGAGGATCTGCTCTGGATAATGCTGGTGCTGTGCAGGAGTCTCACATGTTTAGACTCAGGATGGCTGTCTCACCTTTTTTCAAAGACTGTGTCCCATAGAACACAAAAGAAAATATTATTCCAGGATATGAATGCAGACACATGTACTATGAAATAGCTATTTTTATCTGAGTCTTTTTTTTTTTTCTTTTTCTTCCTATTCCCATACCCTAAGAAAAAAAGAAACAACCAGCTCTTGTGCCTAGACAGGCCTGGTAAAATTCCTACATCCCAGTAAACACTTGCTCTTCCACACAGTAGGGGAAGTGATCAACTCTTGTGAAAGAAAAACTACACAAAGTACACCTTGAAAATGAAGGCAGAGGACTAAATCCATTCCTGGCAAGAAGAAGGTGCAACTCCCTTTGAAGCAAAAGAAATCAGTGCCACTGAATTCGTCTTAGGGAGATAAATACTAATAACCAGTCCTTCCCAGAGGACAATCTGATAACACTGAAGTTGACACCCACAAATGTCAGGCAGGATATATTTCCTCCTGTGTGCCAGTATCTAAGCTTATCACCCTATTTGCTTCTTTTCTCCCAAGTCATTTTGCAGGGTCAAAGGCTATCGTGGGCCTTTAATTAGAATGCCATCATAATGAGCTGACACTTAAATCAGCCTGCCAGTGGCTAAAGAAAATTAACCTTAGAGTCAAATGAGCTCCAGCCTGGGAGTTCGTGTCACGAGGGGGCAACAGACGCTTGCAGACCTCATGTGTATGGCAGAGGGACAGAGAGCTAAACCTTGCATTCCTTTGAACCAAGAGATCTACACTGGGGTTCTCACCTACCCCAGCTGCCTCTGATGAAAACACACAAGCAAACAGTCTCTCATGAGCTTTGCACCATGCGTTTGCTATGCCAAGGCAAGGAGAAATCAACAGGGAGAAGTTACTTGGGGATAGAAACTTCTTTTGGGCTCCTTGCAAAAAAACTTGAGTTCCTATACACCTACAAGCATATTATGTGTGATAAACCATACCAGTTGCGATGAATGACTTTGTCATTATGACTTAGTTGATTGCTTCATTATTATGCAAGAGCCTATGCTGTAAATAAGGGCAGGTGCTTCACCCAGCTCAGACCCTGCAAAACTTAGGGACAAAATAAACAGGACAAGGCTATCATCCCCTGCTGGCTAACAAATTGGAGGGACATTCACAAGGACAAATACACACAGAGGATTAACCTCCCCACTAATCCTGCATTTTCTCTTTACCACTGTAACTGTAGTGGCCCTTCCCACTGCATTCTGCACCAGTCTCTCCCTGCACCATCTTTTGGCATGAGTCACAACACCACAGTATTGCCAGCAAGTTTTGAGTAAGTTCTAGGCAGCCAGTGGCAGTTCTTCCCAGTGAACCCAGATATTCCCTTTTCTTTGGATCCTAAAGGCACCCAGTAGCCCGGAGAAGAAATCCAATGTGCATTACTCACAGGTACCAGAGAATCCATAAAGGCTTCCTGCCTTCCTCAGTGCTGAACTGCCAGTGCTATAATTTTCCACAACATCTCTTTTACGCCACTGCACTTGACAAATACCTTGTGCCTCTCCACAGGTATTTAGGAAATCCTGCCGATGCAGGCATAGAGAACACACAAACCGACCTAACATCTCCATCTATTCAAGACAGAGCTGTGCTGCAAAATGAGGAGAGTTTGCTAACCAAATGTGTCCATGGAGCTGCCTACATACAGCAGATTCAGCCCTGTGTTTCTTGCCATGAGAGGACGCGTCTTCCTTTCATTAAGATCAGTACACCTCAGAGGCTACTTTAAACAACCCTCGAATCATTCTCGGTGTGTTTCTACTACAGCTATAATCGACCTTTCTCTAAAGGGGAACTATCCGATTGAGAACCTTGGGAGATGACTCTACTTATTACACCATAAAGTTTAAAACTGGAGCAACTCTGCTAGGGTCAATGCAGCAATAGTAAATTTACAAAAGGATGCTAAACAGTAGAATTTACTGCAGAACCATCTTTTTAAAGGAAAGGTGAAACCTTCTTCTTCTGCGAAAGTATCCTATGAAACACTTGCTTCCTATGTTCCCAATGACACCTTCAGCTAATTGCTCCTGAAAGACTTTTGAACACTTCAGTTAGTTCTTCTCTAGCTCGGGTCTTTGTTTACTTTTGGGATTTGACTCCCCTACAGAGGCCAACTTGTTTCCTTCTTAAGAACAATGAAGCTCCAATGGGCTCAATGTAATAGTTCCTAAATTAAGGCGCTAGGAACTGAAAAAAGTCGAACTCATGTTCCACCTCCTGTTACATTCACTCACAGGTTTTCATGTAGTACAGGGTGTGATACAGGAGGACAGCAAACATGAGAGTAGAATAGTTACAAGCATTTTTAGACCTAGCATTATTTGCATCAGGGTATTTAAAAAGGGTATAATTTTTAGTTTATCTTAAGCTTTAAGTATAATTTTGTTGTTTTCAAAATACACCTAAATTGCATGATCTGGACACAAGGCATTCAATTTGTGATACCTGCCTACAGGTTCAGCTCCCCTGAGGCTTCAAGAGAATTTCAGTTTTCTTTTTTTTTTTTTTTTAAAAAAAAAAGAATGTTACTAACCCCTGGGGGGGTTATATTGAAAAGCATGAAATTGCAACCTTTGGCTTGACCCAAATGGCTTGAACCTAGAGACAAGTAATAACAAGTGTAGGTATTTGGGAACCGTTCCTGTGGGGTGCACACTGGGGAGCAGTGTTGGTCATTTCTGAGGTACATGGCAATTTGGAAGTCAGTCTCATGTTTTGGGGCAGCCAGACACCTGATACTGAGAAGGGACATCTCTGAATACCAGCTTTGAAAGGGAAGTAATCTTGGGGCTTTTTTTTTTTCCTCGTAGTTTTCTTCTCCTCTCACCAAATCTTGTAATATATGGATTCAACACATGGCATGATCTCTTTCTCCCTCTTTCTCCTCAAGTCAAGAAGTAAAATAGTAAATACCACTCTAAGTACTTAATGCAAAAATAAACCATTGCAGTACAAGGAAGAGGAGCTTCAGACACCTCAAAATAAACAAGACATAAGAGAGGTCCTCATCCAAGTCATACCGTTCCACACAGAAAAATGGCATCTCCTTGTCTTTCTTCTGACAACAAGAAACATAGTTGCCCCCCTTCCTCCCAAATAGACCTCAGACTACTGGAACATCACTGACATTTTCTTTAAGGAGTTGTTAATTAAAATAACATTAAGTATGCCATGTTTAGTATTTGTCAGGCATCAGGAAAGGCTACTAAAATTATCACTGAGGGGCCTATTAAATACCATCATATGCTCCCAGAGTAACTAATTACAGACATTTTTAAAGGTTCTGACTCCCCCATCCTACAAAAATCTTTAACTTTTTTTATTTCTTTATCTACTTGCATCAAATAACAAAACATTATCAATGTGCTATTGAGCACCTGTCCTGTGGAACAAGCAGGCATTGCCCCACTGCCCCTGATGGCACCGAACAACCCACGGGTGTCCTGGAGCTGGGGAGAAAACCTGACAAGGTTTCAGTGGCCTTTTTTGACATCCTTCTGAACTTTATGTTCCCTGTTTGCATGATCTGAAAGTTTGGGCAAAGGCCACAGAAAACACCAGAACCTGGAAATAAGACAGGTACTCTTAGCAATCCAAATCCAAAACCTTGAGGAGCTTCAAAAACTGCGAGCCCTTTGAGAAAACCGCAGCCTTCCTGATCTCTACCTGCACAGCACCTCAGGTAGCAGGATCACGTCGGGCGGCTACTATAACTGCCGGCTACAGTGACTATAGTCAATTACACTGAAAAGGGCTCGGAGCTGAATTTTTGCTTCTGCATGGGATGGTATCAGAACAAAAACAATGACAGTGGCTTATTGCGGGGATGGGGTAGTAACAAAACGGATCTGCTTTTCAGAGCAAAGGGAACCCACCTACTCCTAGATCCATGCCTAATGCCACACCACACCAGGACATCCAGGCACAGAGGGTATGCTCAGAGGCATACTTTTAGGCTTGCTAACTGCAAGGTCAGAGAGGCTGGTCTTGAAGCCACCCTGGGAGCACTCAAAATTCAACAGAGACGTACCCAGACACAAATGGTTGCTCTCCCTGGCTTTCCGCCTCCCAGAGCAAGCACCTGTGTGTTGCTCAGCAGTGCCAGGCCAGGTGAGAGGGCTGACAGTGAGGAGCACAGCTCTTCTGCTCATTCAGTCCAAAGAGGGCCTTCCAGTGGGAATTTGAAGCAATTGCCATTAACGATGTAGCCACTTGATCTGTGCATGAGGTAGACCTGTCTTCCCACTGACCTTCACGTTGCTTGTGAGCAGGGCAAGCATTTCAACACCTATACCATCTGCAAATTTGGTCTTCCCCTCAAGGATAGAAAAATGAGGTCAGAGGCTTTTCTCTTCCCCTTCCACTCCTGCAAAGCACATTAGAGCTCAAATCCTCAAGACAAAGCATTATTATTATTGTTGTTATTTTTTTATGGTGGAAGAAAATATTAATGTTACAAATAGCTGCCATTAGCATAAGCAGAGCTGCATATTAATATGCACACGGGTGTCTCCACTGTCAGGAAGCAGAGAGGCCCCAGAGGCCCTGCTTTCACTGGGGAAAATGATGATGGCATTAGCTCTAATGATAATGATAAGGAGGCTGCCATAAACGATATGACAATTTCTTTTGTAATCCTGTTCGGGCAAAGACTTCTTCCTTACTCCCCAGTGTCCATAAAAGGATACTGTTTGAACAAATGGCAGCTTGACTGATTTATTTAATTTCACCACAGCTTTATGGTTTTCTTAAAAGTGCCAGTTCTTTGAGTCATGTGACTAAGAAACTCAGTTAAGCCTTTCAGATAAATTCCTAACCACCAATATTTTGGAGAACGCGATACTAAATAAAAAGAATCTCACATCTATTTATGTTTTTAAAACCTTGTGATGTTTGAGTCTTTTTGGACTAACGATACTATTATAACCAAGGACAGCAGGAGCTATGAAGGAAAAGAAAAACGGATACAAAAAAAAATAACCAGTAATTAAAAGTTGTCTCTAATATAAGATGTTCCCAACCTTATCACAGCCTTTCTCCCCCATCACTTATCATTGCCCCTATACGTGTTACACCTAGGATGCAACAGCAAATCTTTGTGAGACTATGCTATGAACCAGATGAGAGAACTGACCTGGCTAAAAAGTGACAAAGCAAAGGAGAGCAAAGAGGGCTATTTCCTACGGAAGAGTTTTGGATGTGCTCAACAGTGCAGACCTGCAGACAGGCGTGCAGGTACAGAAGGGCAGGAAGAGGGTGGTCTAGGCTGCTCCTGTTACTGTGAAAATGCATGACGGACTTGGGGAAGAGACGGAGAGGGAAGATTTGGGTTCCTAGGACCCATGTGTCAAGAGCTTGTCAAACCCTGCTTTGGTTCTTCCAGCTGTGGAACAAATATGAGTTTCCCCTTTGTTTTTTCCAGGCCCGAAGTAAAGCAGAAATCGTTACCCCCGCTTAAGGGGATGTTAAGGCCTCGGTTATGCAATAGGACACGGCTGCAACAAATGCAAAAGAATTTCTTCACCGAACTCTGCACCTGGACACAGGCAGATGATTCTCGCTGGCTCTGTGGCTGCTGAACTAATTACAAAGCTCTTCAGCGATGTCACTGCACAGGGTGTCTCTGGCCTGGAATCATCTGTCACAGCTACAATGTGCAACAGGGATCTGAATACATTAAAGTGTCAGGCAGGTGGGGACGCTAGGTTTTGGTCTGTCAGATTCTGGGCTGAAAACCTTATTGAGCTCAGCTAAAATACTACACTATGCACTTTTCATTTTTCACATTTGTTCTTGTGATGTATATCCTGAAGCTCATCAGAGGGAAATTTAAGCTTTATACCAGCAATAATTTTCTTTGCAGTAAACTCAATCCAAAGGGACCAGCCAAGACCACAAAGAGCCCTACAGATGACTGCTTCATAGAAGGTGGCCAGCTGAAAATTCTTGATACAGAGACATGTCCAAAAACTTGGCACACGCAGGCCAGTAACCCTGGTCTTATAGAAAGACGGCTTCCTCCACAGACATAGCCTGTAGGACACAGGGAATAGGCACAAGCCCCACAATCTGTCTCCCAGGTAATACCTGCCCCAGCAAAAAAAACCATCTCTGCAGTACAAAACCGCCGTATTAAAGCTGCAGAACTGGTGGACTCAAGATGGAAAACATCATGGTAGTCCAAATTATGAATCCTATTTGTTC
>NW_009647236.1:2921582-2959832 GCF_000708025.1 Charadrius vociferus | reverse complement strand
GAGTAGTTCAAGTCTGTATCTCCAGCTCACTCAGTCCCCACACAGCTTCTCAAACCCTTATTATTATAGCTGGCCTGTACACAGAAATGGTTTCTCATTCGCTCTCTTGTTTTGGAACAGAACCTCAGTTATCCAACAGAATTCCTCTGCTCAGACAGCAGAAATATCCCAGCAGGATTAAGCAATGATGATCATGCTTGGGAAATGCCACATTATCATAAACCTCCTGTTTCAGACATATCCAAACCCAACAGCAGATCTTCTTTCCCCAGCTAAACCTACTAAGATAGTGCACATAATCTGGACAACTTCTCTAAATAACCAGGACCACAACACTGCAATTATAAGCAGAAGCACATATACACACCCTACAAATGATGTATATTAATATCAGTTATTCAATACCATCTTCTACCTTGAAAAGCTGAGAGAAAAGAATTAAACTAATATATGAAGTCTATTTGCTGTTTCTGTATGACTAGAACTTACATCTATACACAAAAGTCTCTTGCTCAGTCATACTTAAATTTCCAAGCGAGTTGTTTGCTGGTCTCCCAGACCAGCATTATGTGGTCTACCACATAATGTCTGTGGATTTAAAAAGAGGAGGAGCAATTCTGAATCATACAGTACTTGTATGATCCTGGAAGGCAAATGCACAAATGCAAAGCTATTCCCTGGACAGCTGTATGGGATAACTACATAACAAGCTATATGGTATAGATACAACGATAAGGTGCTTGAAAAGTGGATGGATGAACTATTGCCTGCTGTATGCTAAGTCCATACAGACATAAATCTCGATTTCAAACGTGGCCATCAGGACATCAGTGCTGAAGTGCAAACAAGAGCAATAAAAAAAACACTTTCAAAAATACTTTATCAGACTCAGGTCATGCACCATAAGAACGTGGTGTCTGAAAAGGCAATCAGCTTGGCAGATATGAACACACTTGCTTGACCCTGCTGTTCCCACACACTTTGCACTGTGGCTGTACAGGGGGGCACTACAGTCACCACAAGACAGAAATTGCACCAGTGCCTGTTCCAAGACTGGCACAGCGTTCTTGGCACACAGGCTAAAGAAAGGATGCAGTGGTAACGCTCAATGATCTCATTATAAACCAGCCTGTGGGAGGGAAGAGGCAACAAAAAAAGATTATACACGCTTTTGATTGCAGATGACATTCCATTAGCCCAGGACAACAATACGCATATGTATGCTATAAGCACCCTGACACAGGTAATGACTTACTGACAGAGTATAAAGCAATGCAGGTTAATCATCCCGATCGCTGGATCGTGCAGTCACACGACATCTGTTTTTTCAACAAGTTTTTCTAGCGAAGACTTACGAACAAACAGGAGAGCCACGAACACCTGAGACTGTACACCCCTCGTTGTGGCCTTTGAGCCAAGAACACATCACCTTTTTGTTCATCATGGCCCGATCAACTGGTACTTTTTGCGTAGGAAAATCAAAGCTTCACTTACCTAGAACAGAAGACAAAAAGAGAGAGAGAGAGAGAGAGAGAGAGAACGAGAAAATACGGTTAGTGGATTTCCTTGAAACACACAGATGCTGCTTATCTTTATTTCCCAGGTGATTCCCACATCCTGGCACCTTGTTAGGAGATTCCTGACATGTTCAGAACAGGAATGATCTATGATAGCTCTCTTAGCACATAGCCACTATCTACCCTGCTGTAATTGGTCTGTGGTGCCATTTAATGTTATACAGATTATTCATTAAGAAAAGCAAAACTGAGCAGGTGTTTTCATCAACATCTTGTTCTATTTAAAAAGAAGAAAAAAAAAGAGAGAGAAAGAGGCTCCATAACAACATTAACCACATGGAAGGGCACAAATTATTCTGACTGTGAACAGCAGGGCACAGAAAGTCTTCAAGTCTACCGAAAGAAACTGCGGCAGCAAAGGAAGGGATCTCCTTGCTAAGGAAGGGATGGATGGGGCCATTCTGCCCCGTCGTTCTGTCATGTATTATCTGAACTGTGGCAGCAAAGAAAGGCCTTGATAATCTTGGTTTAGGTAAAGCAGGCTCTGCCATGGGATGGAAGGAGGAAACAGATGATCTCTTGAGGTTCCTGCCATCCCTGCATTTCAAGATTTTCATGAAGACATGGTGCCTTCAGGTACTATACAACATGGGCATAAAAAAAGATGTGACTGTCTCACAAAGAGCTACCATCTGAAAAAGCCAGAGCAAGGACATAAAGGGGGGGCTGTTAGATAGGAAGAGAAGGTCTGAAGCAGTATTAAGCCTTTCTTTGGGACCCATTTCATCTTTACTCAGAGTGTGGCTAGGATGCGCTACTTTCTTGAACGCTGATTTATAGGTCTGGAGCCAGGACCAGCCATCAATCAACCAGGACTCAATCTTTGAGAGCAATAAATAACTAAATAAAGATTGCTTACTTATTCTCAAGAGTTAACTGCCTCTGTAAGGTAACTCAAATTTCCAGAGGAGCGGGTAAAGCAACTCTACCAAGGGTCAGGTCCTGAGAAAGGAATAGTCTCCCTCCAGCTCAGTTTTGAACAAGTCTAATCAGCATTTTCATGTTCAGAAACTGTGCGTTGAATTTACTCCTGCTCAATTCTACCACTCCCGAACAGCACAGAGCAGCACTTAAATATCCCACACAAGCTTTGCCTACCACCATGGGCTGCATTATTTGAACTGTAATGGAATATAGCTACTATGACAGAATCCCCTAGAGACGATGCAGCCAGGCTTGCACACTATGGGGAAAGAAAGAAATAGATTAATATACATTCACGGCACATTTGCAAAGAGATTGCTTTGCTCATAGCGAGATTTGCACCTGTATAATTGTATCACTTTCAAATTAATCATAATCATACTCTCAACCAATATATGATCTACAGAGTAGGCCTCATCCTCGGACTCTCATAATCGGGATAAAAATAGCTGGCTCTGAATGCACCAAGATTTCTGCCAGTACGCAGGAGACAGTAAATCCCAGCTGACCCACTAAGCCTTGGTATTTTGTTTCTGCAAAGCCCCAGCATGGCACGTATCTTTGCATAAGTAAGACCTGGTCTGTGCGACAGCAGCACTGTAACATTTAGTGATACGTTCCCTTTGCAGAACACCGCAAAAGTAGCACAAGCCTCACTTTTCTGAGGAAAACTTCAGCTCAGAGAGAGAGGTTAAGTGATTTGCCAGCAGATACGTAATGCCTCTGTAATACAGAGAGACACAGGACCTGTAACTGTTGGCTTCCCTGACATACACATTTAATTACTGGGTAACTGCGCAGGAACAGTGACCCACAAGAGCAGCATAGCATCAGCCCGAAGTCTCCCTAGTGCCGTGCCTGCCCCTCCCCTGCCATCTCCTCCAAATGGCTCCCAGCAAAAGGCGGATTCCTTAATTGTGTTATTAGCTGAATTATTAATTGATATGAAAACAGCGTTTTACTGGGCATAAAAAGTCATTTGGAAATGAGATAAAACGTTCTCGGCGCTGCCTGCCTCCGAGCAGAGCAGGAGCGAGGGCTCTGACAGCTTGATTATTATGCACATTAGTGCAATCTGGTGAGCTCCCAACACGGGGATCGTGGAGTCCCCGAGTACCGTATCCATCAGGCTGCATCCCTCTCCTTTTCTCTTTCTTCTCCCCCCCATCACTGCCTGCTTTGCATTTATGCGGGAGACCTCAGGGGTAATTTTTTCTGATCCATCCCAGCTGCCATCACTGCAGAGCTGTGAATGATGGTGGGCAAACAGTATTTTCCCCTCAGTCCCACACTGGAAAAGACTTTGTGCCTCGTCCCTAAACCTTCCTGCACGCCAAAAGGGAAAAGATTGTTTCCCAAGACACTCCTTGCTGGAAGGGAGCGGCTTGCATTTCTCTGTCTCCAAGTCCTTCGTGGCCCACTGTGGAAACAGTGCTCTGTGTATATACATCTTTCTCTACAAAATGTTCCAGTATTTCACAATGGGGGTGGGGGTGTGCATGTCTTGATGCCCTTTCAGCCTTTGTTCAAAACCCCTGTCTTTGAACACGATACACTTTCACTCCAGGCAGACCCTTTTCCCCTGGTGCTGAGAGGGGACACCTCTATGGATGCCCACCATATCATTCACCCCACTCCCTGGGCCTGCCCCCCTCTCCCACCCCCTTGTCAGGCCCCCAAGGTTTCGCAGAGCTGTGGCAGAAGCAGAGCTGCCTGGCAGATGGCATCAATTAATTTTTAACCTCTGTTAAACAGGCAAAGTGTGTATCCTTGCACAAGGGGGCTTATAAATCCTGGGCAGCCCCCTCCCCTACCTTTTTTGACCCCCTTTGCAGTCACTCCATTAGTGGGAACCTACTCCCACCGACCCACGTCTCTTAACACGCAGCAAGAAGAGCTGGCAGACACCAGTGATCAATCCCGTCTCTTACATGCAAACCTTGTAATTTAGCAATAACTACTCAACCACCATTGACCTGCTAATTAATCCATGGATTTTTTGTTGTGCCTTTAATCGTTGGCCCCGATATCTGAGTCACTTTAGACTGCTCACTCTGCGCAGAGCCTAACCAACTAAATGCTACTTCAGCTCCGTAGTAATAAAACACTGAAATATATTGACTCCCTGCCAGCTCTCACGCTCACTCTCTGCCTCTCTGCTTGCCGGCTGAGTGCTGGTGTGTGAAGGGAATATAGAGAGGGGAAGGCATCAGCCGTGAGAGATGAAGTTTGGGACACAGGTGAGAGAAAGCAAGAATCACTCACCAGTGGCAAGCCACCAAGGGCAGCCTCTGATCCCTGCTACAGCCTTGCTGACAAACCCAAACCTGCTGTGCCTCCATCCCGAAACGGACTTGATGGCTCTGAAAATTCGCAGGCGTGCTGGATCCTGCCTCCTTCCCGCCTTTCAGCCCTTAGTGAGGAAATCCTTGTCCTCTTGACTATCACTGTCACACTTGCTATATACATGTTACAGTTAAAAAGCCAGATGGTATAGGCAAAAAACGAATCCATGCAGTGGAGAGCCAGAAGATGTATATTTTTTTGCTCATGCTGTCAGAGGACCTCTGTGTAAACACGGATGAATCACCACGAATGCAGTTTTCTGGAGTGACTCGCACCTCGTGGTGCCTTGCACTGATGCTAGGTTTTGGGAGGTGGAAATGGCAGTTTGAAACCTTGACATGGCAGGAGCTGCAGATGCTCAGTCCGCTTGGACATTGAGCGACTGCGAACCAGACCCTCGCAACAGCCGTTTGATAACATGGGTCACACTGATGACGGGGGTGGGACAGAGATGAAGGGACTAATGGGTGACAGGTCGGTGCTGAGAGCAGAGAAGCAGGAGGAGGTTGTTAACCTGGTCAAGAAAATTCTCCATTAAAAAGCAGTCATTTTCATTTAGTTAAAATCAAAATGGAAGCCCTGTCAGCGGCAGCTGATATTTACCCTCCCACATGGAAATAAAGTGGAAAGTCATAAGCCCTTCCAGATACTGCCGTAGCTTGCTGCCATTGCTTTCGTTGCGGCTGATCTGTGGTCCTGAGCTATTCCCAATGACTACCTTGTGGTCTGCTGCAAACATGCACACCATGCAACCGCCCTGCCCAAAATGCTGACGGGGTCCCTCCAGCTGAGCCTCACAAGCAGGACAGCAAGTGGTGGAGAAAAAAACAGGCAATGGGAATAAAAGGGTGTCCAGGGGACTGGTGAAGATGAGGCAACTCCACGAGCAAGATCTCTGTGCCTTCCCCACACTGGCACATCGCACAGGTGAATGGAGCAGTGGTGCTCTCAAAGAGCGCAGACTTGGCATGGCTGGAAAGACCAACACACTCCAATGAGACGGGGATGCACTGACCCTGTCACAAAAACCTACCGTGTCCTTACACCGAGAGTATAGTAACACTGTGACCACAATTCAGTAGCTCAAAAACCATTCTGCCAGCACACCTGATGCTGTCACTGGGGGGCAATGGCTTGACAGAGGCACTTATTGTTGGAGAAGGCTATTGGAAAAGCAGCCATACGATGGCCCTACACTTCCTGATCCTAATGCTGCTGTTTCCATGTAAATAGCTAGTGTTCCCAAGCCCGCTGCGTCCCCCCATCCTTTTCTGCTTGTCTCTGTAAATAGCAGTGCCAGAGCATGTCCGGGGTACAAAGAGTGGCCAGAACAAGGCTTCCCAGCAACAACGGGTCATTCTGGCAACTCCGAGGGGGTTTGGCAGGAGCATGTCTGAAAGTTTCCTTGAGGACTTCCTGGGATCTTATTGTCCTGATCTGCCCTCTCTTTTTTAATACGGCAAATAATGTTTCTGAAATGCAGGTCATTTGGGGTAATTTATGATCTCTCGCACTGCCAAGAGAGTCTATCAGCAGTGGACCTCCTGCTGGGTCAACACTTGAGGACTTTTGAACAGAAAGGATTTTTCTGTGCTTCCCCCAAAACTGTCTAGAGGCAGCACGGTTGGCTGGGAGGAAGCTGAGAATTGCTTGTTCGAGTGCTGGCGCATACTGGGTTTGGAGATGCTGCACAGTACATGCAAAATATCTCAGTGAAAGGACATCATTTTGCTGAATAGCTTTGTCACTGAATTGTTTGATCAAAGATACCAAAATGAACTGAGTCGCCATAGGCATGAGAAGAAACGCTTTCTTTCAGTTATATCCTATCTCGTTCTTTTACAGAGCAATTATCACTGAGAGAACCATTTCCGTCTTTACAAAAAGATATGCATTACAAACAGCTCAGCATTTTTGGGCAGGATGGACATTCAACAGACCTCATGTGCTTTAGTGGAGAATTGTGAACTGACTTCATTTTGGAAATGCACTGCTTTACAATGTTCTTCCTGCCACACATATGGGTCCAGTCTAATGGCTGGAACATCAGGACCTCAGAGTTCAAATCTGCTCCACAAGGGCGTGTTCAGTCTGTGCTACTATGTCTTTTTGCCTCTGCAATCTAGTGAACTGCCTTGTCCAAGGCGTGAGGCCAGAGCCCTTGCACCTGATGGCTGTCTGAGAGTCTGACGCCGACCTTGGACAGGACTATAAGGACCATGGGGTGTCTGTAAGCCCTTTTTCTATTTGCTAAACCTTCGAAAATTGCACAGATGGCTTCCCCTCCCTACTCACAGGCATGGGAAGTCAGGAGTTGATGTGCTGCTACATCCCCCTGTTATCCCCATGTCTTACATAAAGAGCCTTTACACTTGTGCTTTGCTGATTAGAGCGCTACTTTGAGGTGTAGATCCCAGTGGAGCACTTTAACCCCCGGTGGAAAAAGCAGATCTTTGTTTAAATTAAACCTCAGCTCTGCCACACAGGGAATCTGCACCTACGTTAGTTCTACTGCAAGAAAATTGCGCTGAGGAAAAGATACACCATATGCAACCAGCTAAACAGTGGTGTTCGTGGCAAACTATTTCCAGGTGAACACCTTCCTGGAAAGGAGACTTGTTTGCATGCAGTGTTTAAACTCGATTCAGCCCCTACCAGCTTTCTGATATGTCTTTGGGGTTTGTCCCATGAAGATGCTGCCTCCACTATGCTATGGAAGAACACATTCCCCTCATTGCTTGACTGCCTTACAGAGCCCAGTAACTGCTTTGCATTTACATTAGGTTTTCCTTGGAGAAACCTGGATGGATGAGAACTAGAGGGTAAGAGAGAGGGCAAATTGGTACAAGACTGAAGCACAACGTGTGATCTCATCCTCTACTCCAGCAAGATCAATTAAGGTTATTAAGAAAAATCTCACTGCTTGGGACACGTACAGGGAACAGCGTGTAGGAACTAATCTTGTAAGGAGAGGGAGCAGTCAGATGGGAGCTCAGAGAGCTTATCCATCTATGGTTGTTCCCCAGGAACTCTAACCAGGCATTTGCAAGATCTCCATCAGCAACATCCTATCTTGTCACTCTGCATGTGAATTTCTACTCACCAGCTTTCCTGGGAGGCCAGTTAGAACAACTGTGCCCACTTGAAAGAGGAAAACAAGATTCAATGAATTCCTCAAACTCAAACTTGCAGCCTCTAGCAGTGATGAGAATCAAACGCAAGTTCCAAGTCTGACAGCCTACCTACCTTTCCCCATCCAGTTTCCTGTACTGGAAAGTAGCACAAAAAGCCGGGGGTTTTTTTGCTTTCTTCTAAAAGCAGCCCTCTGCCTCGTGTGATTGAATCTCTACAGCCAACCCCAGAGAATGAGTTGGACCCTTCCCATCTTAGCCAGCCCCAGACAGCTGTCCTACCCTGTCCTCACACCTCACAAAACCATAAAGTTCACGTCATACTGTGACACCACAATAGCATAACAGCAGCACAGGACAACTTCCCAAGCCTGAACTACTCTGACTGCCCAAGGGAGCTTTCAGTACGGCAGGGCTAATCTGACAAAGACACCTTTGGTGGAAGAGATCTGCCCAGTTTGAATTAAACCTCAGCCACCACCTCTGTTCAAGCAGGTTGAACCCCACCAATGCCGTATCAGCACAGCAAGCTCAGGATTAGTTTTGAAACTCGTGCCTCCTAGAGCAGCAGCAAGCTGCCTGCAGCCTTTCCAGCTATTTGACCATGCTTGTGCAGCACAGGGAAAAATTCATCTCAATTGAAAGACTGGGGTATAGGAAGTAGAGTGGCATTTCCCAAGCGTCCTCCCCTCAACTCGTTGTGGCAGGAGAAGGGGATGGTCCTGCTCAGAGAGAAACAGCCAGAATGACTGATTGCATCCATGCCACTGAAAGATGCTGATGAGGAAAGCCCAGGCTCCTGCCTGTCATATTTTCAAAACCCCCAGACACTGGCTCAGAGCCTTGCCTGTCGCTTTCCTTAAGCCTCTGTTGAGGAGGAAGAGTGAAGATCTCAGAGACAGTGTTTAGTGTCATAGACAGTTCGGCAAGAGACAATTTTTCACCCCGTTAAATCCCTCTGCAGAATATTATCTGCTGGTTTTCCCTCTTTTTTATGATTTTCTTATGATTATCTCCTGCTGTTTCTGTCCTCAGCAGTCAAATAAATAAATAGTAGTATAGCTGTCAGCAGCTTTAGCTGAGTAAGACAGCTCTGCAGACATCCTTGGTGGGCTACACCCCTCCTCACCCTCAACACTGCTGCCCTCCAGGCAGTATCAGGGTGCGGAAATCCTCAGTCTAATGGCAAAGGTAGAGTGGGAAGGGGCTGAGAGTGCAGCCTTTTGCTTCTCTGCCTGTCTTTTGCATGGACATGTCACTCTCTCACCTGCAAAAGATGATGATGATGATGATAACACTAACAGCAACTCTGCTTGGAGCATGTTTTCATTGTCATCCCACAGTATGAATGAAAAAAACAGTGTCAGAGAGGTGAAGGGACTTCCATGGGGTCGCAAAGTCAGTTTATGGCAGAGCCAGGAATAAAACCCAGCCAATCTGATAGCAAGGCACTGGTATCTTCCCCATAAAACAACTCTGCCCTTTAAAAAAAGAAATGCACTTCTTTCTCTTGCGTATGTGTATCCTTTACCCCCTACCTTCCCTAGTTTTTCCTTTTCTCTGCCTAGCTTTTTCACACCACAATCACACAGGTGTGCAGAGCACGTTACAGACAAATGCAAAGACAAGACACCTACACAGGGGGAACCTAAGAGTCTGGCCACTGCTTTCACTCGTAGCTCAGGAATTCCTTCACAGACTCATTTTTCGATGCTGCTCAGGGATTCTGGTCCCTCTGGGGCCATGTTTAATTCATCTCCTAGGACTCTCTGAGATCCTTTGCAGGTACTGATCCTGTCTTTTTCATGAGCTCGCTGCTCAGAAGTCTGGCTTTTTTCCTCCATATATAGTTATCTTCTCCTTCCCCCTCTTCAGATAAAGCTCTTCCTCTACTTCAGCCTCCATCTTTGGTCTTGTGCTCTCATTGCCTTTTCCTTCTTCTCTGCTTTCAACATATATTCTTCATTTTTTCTTTCTGAGCTCTTTTCTCTTTGCCTTAACACAACCTGTTCTCTTCTATAACAAGTGTCCTTACACCCTTCTTCAAATACCCTCCCCCAGCCCCCCACGTCTAGCTCTGTCCATGCCTCCACTCCTTCCCACCTTGCTCATTATACAAGTGCTGGATCCTATTAAATATATACCTTCCCAGGGGTACACAGTATATTGGTTACACGATGAACTTCTCACTGCATATATACCAAATTGACTAATTTGTAACTCAACCATTGGAAGTTAAGTCCCAGGGCAGTGCACTAGCAGTGCCATCAGCTGCAACACAGCAGGGTTGGCCAGTTTTTGACAGTGTGAGATATCTTAACTTTGTGTGATATCTTAACAGTGTGAGAAATCTTAACTATTTGACTAGCATGACCACTTGTACATCCATTTTTAAAGAAAAAGTAACATTTAGTAACGTCCTATTTCTCCCACCCCTTGTAACATGCAGGTCAAAAAAGCAGAGGAAGGGGCAGAGCCCCATGTCTAGATATCTACCATGCCACAAACATGAAAACGTCTCACACTTCCAGCTCTTCTCTCAGTATCTTCCAGACTTCAAACCACAGTGCTGATGGGAACAAAAGCAAATCTATTTGCTTGTGGAAGGAGAAATTTCTTACCCTTTTTTATATGGATGGTGTGATTTCAGCTAGCAAAGAAGTGTCAACCAACTCCCAGCTGTCACAGGAACTGGCTTTTATCTGACAATGCTTTGAGAACCCAAAGTTTTTGAACACATGAAAACAGGAGCTTCATGCCTTATCCTGCTTTCTGATTGTCATCTCTTTCCTAGCACCAGAAAGTGCAAGGGTCAAGTCAGTTACTTCGCACCTATTTCCACAAATTTTTAGGAGCTCCATTCACTTGATGCAGTCTACCAACCGCTGCCTTCCCTCTATTAGCCATCGTACCTACTTCTCAAGGATTTTCTTGTGATTAGGCGAAAACTCAAGATGCAATCCTCAGAAGACTGAGACAAAGCTAGTCCTCATGAAACTGGAGATCACAACAAGTTCACATTTCCTACATCCATTGACTGGGTCAATGCAGCAACTTCACAGCTCCTTTAAGTTGTGCCCAGAGGGCCTGAAACTCAAGATGCTGGGAACCACTGGAATACAGTCAGTCTACCAGGCTTGTACAAGGACAGACAATCATGACCTTAGGTTTAAAAATAAATTAAGACAAACAAACAAACAAAAAAACCCAAAAAGGCAACAACAAACTTTCTGTGGTTACTTGCTTGGTTTTGAATGCTTTAATCTCCCTTGCCTATTGCTAGTATAATACATAAGAATATTATAACAATACCCACTGCCCTCAAATTGCAGGGCTGAGGTGTTTGGACCTTGCTGCAGGGACTGCCTCCTCAGGCACTCTATGGTGTGTGGTCCTATCCTCCTAAGCCTGCAGAGCCCTCACCTATCCCTCCAAGACCCCAACCGTTGCCGTTCCTGGCCCTACGCACCTCAGCTCTGCTTCTCCCACGGCTGTGAGAGCAGGCACCCTCCCACCAGCAAGAGGCCAGCTGAGGCAAATCCCCTTCTACTTTCCAAGAGCTGGAGTAAAAGCAAGCAGGAGGAAAGACAGACAGCAAACAGGCCAAGGGGGCTGAGCTTTCTTCTCCTTGCCAGGAATTGCTCCTTTCTCTCCCCTACCCAAAAAATTCTCTGCTCAGCTGAGGAGAGAGCATGAGCCCCAACGATGTCCTGCACCGCCTACCCATGTGGTGGGCAGAGGCGAGGGCGGCCAAGCGGGGAGCTCTCTCCTGGGCTCCTGGGCAGGAGCTTCTGGAGCCACAGACAGGCAAAAGTATTTTTGGCAGGAATTAAATCAAGAATACTTGGGGAACGGTCTGGCTAGCCAGAGAAAATGCAACCATGATGGGTAGCTCAGCCTGCCATTCCTTCCCCCAGGCCCCTCAAGGACAACCAAAACGAAATGACTAGCGCCATCTCAGTACCTGGGCCTGGGCAAACATGCCCTAGGATCAAAACCGCAAGGCATATCACCTCATGGGACCCATGCAGCTTTCCCTCAGCCCTTCCTGTGCCTTACACCTTGGACCAGTACACTACTTCATGCCGACCTCTTAGAGGCAACTCCCTCCTCCCCACCAAAAAACCACTGTATCTTAATGTGAGCGAAGGGAGACAAAAAAGGAGCAAGGCAGGAGCACCACTGCAGGCATGGAGGAGGACTGGGAAGGACAAGGCGTCAAGACAGCCAGACAGCATCGATGAGTCAAGGAGGCACAGTTGCTACATCAAGGCCAGCCTCAAAGCTCATCCTCATTGCTCCAAGCTACAGTGGGCCCTTAGCTGGGAAGAAGGGGGGCTGAGGACCCAAATTTCAGACCCTGTTGCAGGAGATCAGTTGGCCTAAACCCCTGTGATGCCCTCTGCCGGGGTCACAGGAAGGCAGGGGCCGCGCAGAGAGTCAGACCAGCCCACAAGAACGTCCCAGTATCAAACGGGGCTAGGTGGGCAGCGTGGGGCCAGGGAAAGCAGGAGGGCAGCAGCCATCAGAGAGCTAAGGCTACTGAAGGAACAGGTTGCCCAGAGAAGTTGTTGAGGCCCCATCTCTGGAGGTGTTCAAGGCCAGGCTGGATGGGGCCTTGGGCAACCTGGTCTAGTGGGAGGTGTCCCTGCCCATGACAGGGGGGTTGGAACTTGATGATCTTTAAGGTCCTTTCCAACCTGAACCATTCTATGATTCTATGAAACACTGCTAGGGCCCTGCCTACTGGCAGGCAGAGCCGGCGCTGCACAAGAACATGCCGCCAGCAAGTGCGGGTAGAGCCCAGCCATGGGTTGTCCCACGCGAGCATCGCTGCCATGGTCAACAGAGCATGACAAGAGCTCCACGAGAAGCAGCCAGTGCCAAGCTCACAGCCCGCCTGCTGGCACAAGGCTGAGAGAGCTGGGCAGGAGCCCGGGAAGCAGAGAGTAACCGTGCTCCTGGGTGAGGGCGGGCGATGGTGGGTGGAGGGAAAGGCAGCTGCTTCATGCAACCTCCGCTTCCCAGACTTTTATCGCTCAGCAGTCCTTCGCCCACCCATGGGAGCTAGCACTCCAGCAGAAGGATCTCCCCAGGCCGAAGACAGAGGACAGCGGAATAAAGCATCGAGAGCACGCTGTCTGTGCTGAGCGTTGGTACGAGTCCAGATCTGCTGGGGCACCGGGTGGTTTGATAAAGGAAATGGAGAATTCACAGTGGGACCAAGAAGCTGTCGTGAGTGGTCCCATGCGAAGTCAGAGCAGAACTGCAGTCCCTGCTGCAGTTATTATACAACATGCAAGGCAAGGGGGGGCCGCTGAACCCCACCAAGGAAGGAAAGGAATTATTAGACTAGAGCAAAGCTGCTGGCAATCTGGAGTAGTAGCAAAACCACCAGTCCCTTTTCTGCAACTGTCATCAGGCTTGCATTTTGAATTTGCATGTTCCTAGTTTTCCTGATCCATGCTTCCCAATTACCAAGAAACTCAGTTTGGGAAACTTTTGCACATACCTGTGTATCTTCTTACCCTGTTTCTGCCATGGAGCAGCTCAGGAATGGGTTTTATCCCAGTGTTCTCCAACAAGCTTTCACGCTGAAAGAGTACTGCTGAGCATCTCTCGCTACAGGAAAAACAGCACTGTACCACTTATGAAGAGCTTGCCTGTGCCTTGTTCACATAATACCTTAACCGGCATCGGTGAAAGCGTTGCAGGAGTGCAGTGAGCAGCCTTCATCCCTACATGTACAAATACAACTGCCACACTCATGAAACTACAGCTAGCGGGGAATTGAGCTGTTCCCTTCCACTGCACTGTCGAATGTAATTTACTCCCTGGCATTGTGTGATCAAGCAAAGGACGGGCAATAACATACACCGCAACTTATACCAGAGAATGGCAACTTCACCTCTTCGGCTTTTAACTGAGCCTGACTGCAACTTCAGTCATGTATTTGTACCTCTGCTGCAGTGTTCCTGTCCCCAGCACTGGTGGTGGAGAGACAGAGAAGGCGGCAAGGTGTCTGGTATAAACTGGGGAAATCAGCATGCTAGTAAAGGCAAAATCCCAAGGCTTTCCCCCAGAGGAGTAAAAGCTGTTTAGAGCAGCGTGTAAATTCACGGCAAGAAGCAATAAAGGTGAGTTTTATACATTCCCATTATTGCTTGTACGTCTTTGCAATAATGTTTATTGACATGTTTGAACGGAGCACAAGCTGCAGTTCAGTTCAACTGCCTGTGAAAATGGGACATTTGTCAAGAAACAAACCTTACAGATCTTAGCGGCTCCTCTCTTTCCAAGTATTAGTTGGGAAATACTGGAATGGGTACGGAGCACCAGGGAAAAGGCATCCGCTGAGATGCTTGGGGTGCCTTGGGTAGCAATCCCTGAGGTGCACACAGGGAGGGGGAAAGCTCAGCAGGTTAATGGGGAGCGTCTTATTTTGCATTGACACTCACGCACAGCCTAAAAGTATGCATGCACATCAATTACAGAATCCCTATGAGGCACAATAAAATTAACCTTGCATGGCCAGAGAGATACACTAAAAACGTGTCTCATCGAAGGCACTTGGCATGGCTGTAGCCAAGGTACCCTATAAGAACTTGGCCATGACTCCCCTTGACACGTAGAAATGCCCTTGCTCCTCCTTTCCACCAGGCCCTATTCCATAAGGTGAGGAGCCTCTTCTAACTCCTCTGAATTTTAAAGAACCCTGAAGACACGCAGCACATTTAAAATTCATTAAATGCAAAAGACATTCTTCTTCAGGAGTTATCATGTCAGAATTGAATGCCCCAGATTTTGACAAGGCTTGAACTGGGCTCTTAGTTTGGTCCGCTACAGACACAGAAACAACACCAAGTCACGCCATGCCAAAACTTTTGGGTTTGAATCCTTGTGCTGAACTTAAAAAAGCCGACGGTTCCAAGCGTATCACGCTCTGTGGTTCTGCTTCAGGCACACTTCACCTCTCATCACCCTTTTTACACTAAAAAACTCAGGGTATGGAGCTACCTCTGTTTCCATAAAAAGCAAGGCTACCACACAGTTCATGCAATTTAGTCCCTGCTCTGCAGCCAACGCTCTCCCACCCTGTCCCAGCACCGGCTCTGCCAGTATCACTTGCTTCCGAGTGGCAATTATTCCAGTCATACGTCCTCTCCACACGTGGCACTTGTTACCGGACAAACTAGCCTTGTGGACCCCTCCCTCCTCAGCATCCTGCAATGTCACTTTTCATTAAGCTTCATAAACCTTTCAAGTGTCAATTCTCTCTGCATTCATTGCCGCACCAGCCCAGGGAATAGGAATGGCCTCTGGTTAACATCACATCACTGCTGTGGCTTTGTTTTTGTGCATGTTGATCAGAAATTACCTGGCTTAGAGAAAGTAATTTAGTGATAAATGATTGCCCGTTCAGAGGTAGCTAGTTTCAGCCATAGCTGCCAGGTATTAATCTATTTGTCAATCCTTTCAGATCTTCTGCGCTGATGAACAGTGGTACAGCTAGGGCGCAAGAGCAGCTCCCAACTGTGGAAAGTGAAGCCCCCTCTGGGGAGGGCAGAGAAGAGGGCAAACAACTTATTCCACACCTTCTCAGCTGCATTTGCAAGGTGCTCTCGAAGCAAGGAGGACCAACTGGGAAGGATTAGTGAGGGCCAGGGTCCCAGCTTTGACCTTCAAAGGGGTTTTTGAACAGAGCTCAAAAGCAGGAAGAGTATAGGTTTAAGTCTCAAAAGTGTCTGGGAGTGACTGGATGAAACACAGAGTGGGAACATGCCGACTCATACAAAAAAGCCAAAATTTTTCATTGTTATAAGCTTCCCCTGAACTTTCAACAGGAGGATTCCCACAATAAAATTTTTGAACATAAGGGACAAAAAGTTAAGTGAGTAGCTGGACACATCACCTAGGATTTGCAGCTCCCAAGATCCAATTCTTCTTCTGCAACAGGAGTTCAAAGCTCAGGCCTCCCACCCTCTCTAAGCACTGCTACCTATTGTACACTTCAGTACAATAACTAATTATTACACCTCTTCCATGCCCATCAGTGATTCTGTCTGAGGGACAGGAACCCAGAAAAACAACAGCAGCTTTCCAACACCAGGACAAAGAGTGTAACCCGTGGTTTGTTTTGGCCATAGCATAAAATCAGAAGAATTCATCCAAGCCTTCTTGTTCACAGGATGCACAAGGTTTAAATAAGGATTGGCACACACAGATCACAGGACAAGTTATACCTCTGCAGCTAAGAGAGGAACTCCCCGAAACCCTCAGGATGAGTCTGAACTCTACACGCAAATACTTCTGAAATTCTACAGCACACCATTTGATACATGGGTCCAACTTTCAGATTTGTGATTCCCAGACACAGAAAGGTCACAACATACACACCAACATATGAAATTTACAGCCTAATTTCATCATACCAGACAGAATCCAACCTCCAGAAAAGATTCCTCAGTCTTGTTCTGGGTTTAGCATATTGCTACGGAACATTAGAAAAACTCCTGGCTTTAAAAGATTGCCCTATAAGAGGTTTGAAGAGCAGGCAGATATCCGAGCCATTCCCAAAGCCGTGGCAGTGAACTGCACTCACACACCTTGGTGCAAATTCCTCTTTAAAGAATCAGAATAATTTGACAGTGCTTCCTGAGGCCCTGTATTTAGGGTTCCTGGAGAAAAACGCTTCTTTTTTGTGACAGGAAACTTCCCATCTCCCTTTGGTTGGTGCAAAAGGTCTGCATCTTCCCTTTCCCTCCGCTCCGTGCCGGGCTGCAGTACTGTTTTTTTGGGCTGTTTGAGTTTGGAGGTTCCAAGAGTGAGCCAGTGACTTACCAAGCCCTGCAGGTAACAGGGCAGCATGCACCTACTGTCTTAAAAGCAGATGCACAAGGCAACTGGGACCCTTCCACCAAACCCCTCCTCGTTCCTCCTACCCACCACCCCTCTGTGCTCTACATGCTTTTTCAGTTCCTTTTCTATAAGCCAGGGAGAGCTGATATTTGGAAACAATTCCCTCCCTCTCTGGCTTGGCCCCCAACTCCCCTCTTCCTTGTGACTGTGCCTCAGGCAGAGCCAGGATGGCTGCTGGATGCAGCAGCCTGGGGAGGAGCAGGGCTGTCCCACCACTCGCAGCTGGGACCGCTTCCCCCTCTGCTCAAACGAGGGAGGAGAGGCGACGGAGGAGGGAGCATCCTCACCTCCTCCGCACCTCGGCCGGGGCTCGTGCAGGTGCGACGGCGTCGGTGGGAGCTCAGGCAGATTCCCACGCCTCGGGAGTGCCGCCGAGAGCTGTTCCCCCCAACCTTCGAGCCGGCAGGTTTACAAGCCTCTAATTCCCAGCTACAAGCGCTGCTCTCCGTGCCAAGGAAGCAGCGGCGCGTGCTGTCATTCACGCGGCTGGAAGGCCGCTCCTGCCAGCGTTTGCGGCTATCGTACCAGCTGCTCGGTGCTGGGAGCAGATGGCGGGATGGCACACCTGACAGGGAGCAGACCTTCCAAGGACGAAGGGGGAGGAAGAGCTTGCACGCGGCATGGCTGGTCCCCAGCCCCAGCCCTGCAACAAGGGAGCAAACGTACCCACCCCTCCCTCTCTCCCACCCCTCCAAGTCACAAGAAGTGATTTTCACACTGGGGTAAACCTGGACAGGTGTCTTTGCTACCTCTAAATTTGTACACTTCTCCTGCCTCAGGCAAAATGCCCTTTGTTTGAGCTCATTATCAAGCACATTGAGCTAATTATCAAGCAAAATCCCACCTCAGCCTTTCCCTTGAGGATGTAAGAGCATTTTCTTCGGGAGGGCTCAGCTACTTTGAGCTCACTCCACCCCCTAGAAACAGTAGTGCTGGAAAAAGTGAGAGCTCCGTCCAAGGGCGAGTGTATTTCTTCTCCAGCCTTAGTCCATCCCAAAAAGAGACGACAACAGAGCATGGCCTATGGAAATAATCCCAGTTCCAGCTCCTCATCTTCCCATCTCTCCCAGATGAAGTTGCCAAAAGGAACGGATACAGGAGAACATCACAGAGCACAAGAGATATAAACCAGTGATTACGTCGCATACAATCCATCCTGAAGAACTGATATGTGAGCACACATACATTTAAATATTTGAAAAGCATCTTTTACAATGAATATCAAAATGACTTACAATCCAAGTCAGAGAAAAATGCCCTTACTTCTCCCTATCTCCCTTTTCTCATTACAGAGATAAATCCCCGGTGCGTCTCTCAGCTGCAGAGGGAGACTGAAGAATATATATATAAAAAAACATATATGGGGGGGTGGGGGATGCGCGTGTGTGTATGTATAAAATATACAACAGTAATAATCTCAACAATTTTAAGAGAAGCTTGCTGCAGAATACAGCCAGTCTGGGAGATGAGAAACTCTGGGTAATAGCCGAAGCCTCTCTCTTCCCATCTGAGAAGTGGGTGGGGAAAGATGCCAGGTAGCAAATGCGTGGGCTTGCACTGTGTACCCAGAAAGTGAGAGGAAGGTAGGAGGAAGGCGCAGGAAAGATGGTCGCACGCGTGTAGCAATAGTGTTTGCAGTCCAGCAGCCATGGACAGTCAGCGCTGTCAACACCAAGCATGCAAGCAATATAAGTACCAGTGTTGCACCTATTCCAAGATTTTAAATCATGTCAATTATAGAGTTGCCCCCCTTCTCTTGCATTCGTGTTTTATAATGAAAACTGAAATGAACCATGACTTCAGAAGCTCTGTCTTGTTTGGGGTTTTTTTTTTGTTTTGTTTTGTTTCTTTCCTGTCAAACCCCCTCCAGCTACTGTGGAACTCAATCAGAAGCCTTGGCAGCGCTGCTGCCACTGCAACCGTGCTGCTCCGCACGTCGCAGGGGATGCTGTGACTCGGGGGGAGCAATTCACACTTGCGTACATTGAGATGGAGAGATGTTGCTCTTTTAATTAGAGTGCTTCACCTCTATTCCCAGCCCTGGTCACACCTGAAAGCGTATGCAACTGTGTAACTATGTCTCAATGTACTTTTCTCTCTCTTCTCTGTGACTCCAATTCACAGGCATATTTGAACGCATTTTGTGCCTCAATCTCTCCATTTCTAAATGCTTCTCTCTATGTGAATACATATACATTTGTAGGTTTTGAGCTGTGTGCTTTCATTGTGGACCGGGGAGTACTACTGCATGCGTATCCCTGTGACAGCCTCCTGGTACAGTGCAACGGCCTGCAAAGCTCTAACACCTTCCCTGGAGCAACGCACGGTCTCCTACCTACGCAAGGCTGCATAATCCTGTCAGTACTCCAATAAACACTCACAACTCTGAATCATACAAACATCATTAATCAGTCTTCTAGAAAACAGAAAGGATTTCCAAACAATAAGAAAAGTTCATTTCTCCCCTTCTTTTTGTCATTGTATGAGCCTCAAGGGTGGATGCAAGCCATATTTTCAAGCCTTGCTCTGCCACCAAAACCACAAATGGTTGAGAACAATTTACTTTCAGAAGCAGAAGCATCTGGTAACGCACAAATTATCAAGACACATGACAAAAAAAAATCCAGAATTGGTAGCGTTGCGATCGCCTTCAGTGTAGAAACCAGGAAAAGATACAGATCTGTGAAGTGGCTTGTACGAAGCGTCACAACAAATAAGGAGGACAGTGAGAAATGCAGCATAAGGCTCCTGACCCACAAACACGCTTTTCCAACCAGACCAGGCTGTCGCCACAATGTGTGCTCTCAGGACCCCGTGCACCCAAATGAACAGTTCTCCGTTGTATTTTTAACTATACGTGCACTGGATGCCAGGATTTTATAGTCACACTTGCCACATAGGAAGAGCACAGTCTTCTCCTCCCGCAGATGCACCGCTACATTTACACAGCTGTACATACTTTTCCATAGACGTATGCAGTGATGAGGTGCAGTGCATGTGCAGTTATAAGCACACTCTAAGGCTGCTCCATGTGGAGGATGCCAGTGCCCAGTATATGTGCCTGGGATAAGTAATCAGAGGCCTTTGACCTGGCTGCACCTCTTACTGGTTGAGCTTTGTAAAAAGTGACAGACGCATGCATTTCTCCTCAGCTTTGCCTCCTGAGTAGAGCAGTGCCTGCACGGAACCTAGGTGTTGAACAAATGATCAGCCAGCTGTAATGTGACTTTAAATGCAAGTTTGTGTATTGGCTCTGGGAACAAGACTGAGAGATGCAGTTGAAACGAACGCAGTCGTTCTGAGTACAGGATCTGCATAAATCACTGTCCAGTATATTCATTCCTATTGACAGATTAATTCCTTTCTCAGGTTTTGCTTAAAAGTGTACCACCGAATACTAATAACTGTCCCCAGAGCTGCAGTAATGTCACTCAAGGCAGGGTGAAAAATGCTGGAGGGAATGATCTACGGCCTTCTTGATGGGGGGAAGCTCCCAGCTGCTCCGGCTCCCCAGGCTGGCAGCTGGCAGCAGTGGGTGGAAGGAGCCACCTCCTCACCTTGCAAGTGGACGTGATTACCCAGGTCTCTACTTCTGGCAGGAGGCAGCACTGTAAGGAACATTGCAGAGACACTAGACCTGGAAGAAAACCCCTCAAACTGTGCCAGAGTAAAGTTGGAAATAGCAAGGCATCATCTCCCTGTAAAACTAGCTGTGAACGCAAGACAGCAATGGCACCGGCCTGAGAGGCAGGGCAGGCAGCGGAACAGGGAATCTCTGTCATGTTTCCCAGCCCCAGCTGATTCCTTGGGTGCATTTAATTCTTTGCACCTGAAAAAAAAACCAACCAAACCAAAAAAAAACCCCAATCCAAACCTGAATGCAAAGATATTTTCACTTAATCAAGTCTCCCAGCCAAGGTGTCAGGCACAAAGAAATCGCTTGTCACTCCAATGCTTCCCAGCATGCGCTCGCTGCACCAAGGAATGGAGGGCAAAGGGATTACAGAATTAAGCGATACCGGTACAGCAGCCGGAGAGTGGCCAAGATTTACCTGTCACTTGGAAGAAAACTCCATTTCATTTTGTGATTTACTAAGAGTGAAAGTTAAAGTGGTGGGGGCCTGGCCAAGTCCTGGGATCTATAAGCAGGCGACGTCAAACCGTCAGCCCGTGACAACCCGCGCCGGGCAACTTAACCTTTCTCTGGGCAAGGCAGAGCAGCCGCACGGTAATCCCCTTTGTTCAGGCTTAGGCGCAGGCTCCCAGACTCCTATCAGACTTCATCACTGCCTGTCAGTTACGTGAAGGACCAGCTTCATCCTTCCTCAGAGGACAAGAAGCGGTATTTTCTAGGAGTCAGAATAATGACATCAGCCCTGCAGGTCAGGAAAAGCGGTGTCCCATCTCCACGGCGTTTGTGTAACGCCAGCAAGTCTGAAGGGAAATGTCTGTTTAAGCTGTGAGGTGCCGACTTGATTTTTGTTGACGACAACACCAGGACCAGCCTGGCAAGGTCCGGCACAGGTCAGGATGAAGTGTGAGAGCAGAGAAGAAGGCCCGGCTAGCGCAGTCCCTCTACCCCACCTCTCCCTTTCAAGCAGGCTGCTTGCACCAGGCTGCCTCCAGCAGCACAACTGGCAGGACTGAGGGAGTCCACAGCACTGTGTCTGCCTCTGCTGATGACAAACGACCCTTAAGGCAAAATCTGTTCCTGCCCATACACTTTCTTTAGTGAACACACTCTTCCTTCCCTCGCCCCCCCCCCAAAAAAAAAAGTCTTGGCCTCTATGACTCCTAACTCTCTTTTCCACTTGCTCATGTAGAGATATGACTAAGAGCCCTTGGGGCAAAACCCTCTAAAATAACATCTTGCTCTTCTAATTTTCAGTGCACACCTCCATCCTTTTTCGCCCCATCAGCCTTCCCATCTTCCCCTAAGATCCCACCTGCCTCTTTCTGTGTCTGCTTCTCTTCCTCCTCCCAACTGTCCTCCCCGGCTGTACGCTGCCTGGGATGGTCTCACCAGAATGAATTCCCATTACTCCTTCTTTGCAAACAACCACAAGCCCTTTATTACAGTGTGATTCAGATTTCTCCTCGCATTTTGGGTCATGGTGCCTCCCCCATCACTCTGCCGCTCCACCAGAACTGAGAGCTCAGTGGGGCAAGCGATGAGCTCTTGCCAAAAGGCACGAAGCAGCAACCTCACAGCTATCAAGGGGAGAAAATCGTGAGTTTGCAGCTGGCTGGCTGAACCAAACTCCAGAGCTGGATGTCTCTCACCTTGGAGAAAAATCTAGTTCACTTGACTCTATTTCAGGTTGTAAAAAGTGTAAATAGAGCACTTTTAAAAGCCAGGGGTACCTGAAGGCAGATTAATCCCCAAGTGTCATGAATCAATGCAACGCGGTTTCATACTGCAACGATAACCATTCTCAGGCTCTTTATCTGTCAGCCAGCTTTATTCCTATTGATTGTGTCCCGTCATAAACTCAACTGCACCTTAATGCCAGCGAGGGCCTCCCCCCTGCCCTGTTCCTGCGCCGAGAGTGCACTGCCTTCCAGCTTGGTGCAATGGTCCCAGCCTCGCAGAGCTCAGAGTCCCCAAGCTTCTGCCTGTTGTCTGCATTATAAATGGACCCGAAGGCAACACAAACACTGTTTTGGTGCTGGCTAGCTCTTGGCTGGAAAGATGACAGCACATGTGATGCTGGAATTAAAAAGCAATACCTCTGCTAAAGGGTTATCTGCGTCCTCCTGCTCTGCCAAAGGAACACATGCTGGTTACGCTCATGTCCTAGACAGTGTCACCTTTACCATGCAAGCTGCATCTTGCTCCTCATTATGATCTTATATGCTGAGCAGCACCCTGCTTGCACAGGAGCCACAGACCATAAATACCTCATGAAATGTATATAATGTGCCACTAAGCAAAGACTTTCAAGGTAGTTTTGATGCTCTGCTAGCTCCCCATCTTTTCTCAATCCTTCCCTCCATACTAGCCTCTGTGTGCTCTCTTCTATTTAGAGTAAGTCCTTTGAAAAACTTGAAATCCATCAATGCACAATTACCTTTGTTCTCTTTCTGCTTTTTCAGTATTTTCCACTGGCCTTTTTTCTTCTCTTCCTCACTCCATTCACCTGCACCTCTGCCTGTGCTCACTCCATACATTTTGCCCCCCAATACCTATCTTCCATGCCTTTCTCTTGCTTCCAAGCTCTTCTATCAGTCTTTTGCTATTCCATTTCTCTAATCTACCCCGCACTGCCTTGTCTTTGCCATTTTTAAGCAAAATTAAGACTGCCCATGAATGTAAGCGAAAGGTACCTCTCCCTGGATATTTTTAAATCTTCCAAAAAAGCCCCAAGGCTCAGTCAAAGCCTATTTGCCTAGAAATAGCTACACAAAAAGGCTTGCGCCAGTTACAGACACAGTTAGTTCTTCACACACACACCAGGAGGTACTTGTCTGTTCCACTTTATCTCCAAACAGCGGCACTGAAATACCATTCAGATTCTCTTCCTTGTCCTTCCTTGGGTCAGTGATATGCAGAGCTGAAGGGTAAACACAGATTAACTGGTTTACAGCACTTCTGATTCGGCCAGTACAGGGCTTCTCTATGTACATCCACTGCTCTGATACACCCAACGACGCATGATTTATCTTATTTACACTGCAGGTAAACTCCTAAGACCTCCCATTTTAGATACAGATTTGTAATATTGCTTCTCCAGGAGCGAGGCAAGGCCACGGTGCTGGTGGGGAGTGATGGTATGACCCCCATCCCCTTATTTGGGTGCAAAGTTATTCAGTCAAGCATGCCTGGATTTGATGGTTTTGCCTCAACCTTCACTTGCAAGCAGCTTGAAAATCAAGGAGCTAAGCCTGGGTCCAGAGAAGAAAAAAAAAAAAAGGTGGCCAAATGTATCTTAAAAATAGGAGGATGGGGGGATTATAAAGCAGGGAGCTTAGCTTTGGCTCCTAGAAACCGACTGGGACAAATAACCAGACTACTTTTAAGCACCTGCAAGATAACAAGGAGATGAGTAACAGGCAACATGCATTTGTCAAGGAGAATCTTGTCAAACCAATCTAATTTTCCTCAGTGGAAGGGTAACGGGTCTTGTGGACAGCAGAGAAGCAGTTCAGTCATACATCTTGACCTCAGTAAGCTTTCTGACCCTCTTTCTCCTGACATTCCTACAGGCGAGCTCACAAAATATGGTCTAGATGAATGCACTATACAATGGCTACAAAACCTGTTGGAAAATGGTATTCAGAAAGTAGTTACCAATGGTTCACTGTCAAAATGCAAGGATATGCCAGCAGGGTTTCTGCAGGGATCTGTTCACAGTCTGGTGATATTCAATATTTTCATTAACGACCAGGATAAAGCCTGTTTATTAAATTTGCAGATGGCAGCAAGCTGAGGAGGAGTGCACATAGAGGACAGGTACGGAATTAAAAATGATCTCATCAGATTTACAACATGAACTGACAAAAAGTTGAATAAAGTACTATATGGGAGTGTGTAATGTATTGCACTTTGGCAGGAATAACAGCTTCCATTGATACAGGATGAACAACCAGGCAGAACATGGAGTTACAGTAGAAAAGGCAATGGTAGACCCAACATGAATCACCATTGCCTTAGCAGTAAGAAAAAAACGAATACTGTGTAAGTATACAAGGGTGCAATTAACAAAGCACAGAAACTAATCTTCTGCTTTAGCTAGCACTGGTGGGAGTCAGCCAAGAGCCACCTTGGGAGAATGAACCCCAAGGAAAGTGCAGCCCTGCTGGACAAAGACCTGAGGAAGGCAATAGTAATCACCACAAGTTGAGAAAGCACCATTTCTAAGACAGCTTCAATACATTGGGGCTGTTTACTTTAGAGAAGACAAATGAAAAGAGGAGACATTAAAACAGTTTTCAAAACCTTTAAATGTTTCAGAAAGAAAAATATGTTTGTTCTACATACCCATGGCAAATACAACAAGGAAGGTGGGGCTTGAATTGCAGAAAGGGAGATTAAGGTTAGAAGTTACCTCTGAGATCCGGTGGTAAGGACATTTAAGCACCAGAAAATATTGCCTCGGGTTGCAGGGACCCCACCATTGGAAGGTGTTTCAGAGTCAGCTACATAAACATGTCAGGAAATACCTGAATATTGCTGATCTGCTCTTTTGGCAGTGGGATGAACAAGATCCCCTCACCAGGTTACTTCTAGCCATCACATCATGAAAAGTTTCTCTCTCACCCAAAGTACTAATCCATGTACAATACTTTCCTCACTGGCACTGCTCGCAGAAATATGAAAGTTACGCAAAGTAAACCAGACTGCTGGTCCATCTGCTGCCATGCCATGTAGTGCTGCCAGCGCTTTGTATGGCAACAGAGACCACCCCACCATGTACCCTCCTAGCTGTGTAGTGGCAGGGGCTAAAACTTTTCTTTCCATCTGATTAAACAGATCGGCTTATGACGCAGCCAGTAAGGGATTTACTTTTGGGCATCACTGGGGATGACCCCACCAATGTAAGAAGCTAAGGCAGCAGATCCCAGAATAGGGGTCTTGACTCCAACAAAAAAGTCTGTAATCTTGGAGGAAAGATCACTGCCCCTGAAAATGGGGCATCAAGAAGAAAAGTTTGGAAACTGCTGAGCTAAGGGCTTTGTCTCCAAGAATCTGACAACTTTCCTTCTCAAATGAAAGCTGGTTTGTGACGCAAATCCTCTGTTGCGGTAGTGGCCTTTGTAGCTCTATATTCCTCTACAGTATAAGGAGCAGCAGGACAAACACAAGCTCCTGTAGCAGTGACCTGGGTTATCAGGCAGGTCTGTGATTAGACCTGCTCAGAAAAAGCAATTTTGTCCACGGGGAAACCATGCTGTCCAACACTTTCCAAGCAAAAGCACTCTGACTGTACACTCCCATCCTCCTCTTTGCCTGTGAGTAGTTACAACAGCCTCTACTGACTGGGGACCAATTCCAGGGGCTCGTCCAGACACCAGTCCCTAGGTATTTCTTCGGTGCGTGTCCCATGCCTAGCTGTATGGGATCTAGGCAGTCCGGACTTTGAAGGTAAATTACAGGGTGACAGCGTAACACCAAAGCATTTCTCATGGCCTTTCTAATGAAAACATTCAGGTCTCAAATTATTACCAGCTGAAAGGACACTCATGCCTTTTCTAACAGTTCTGTGGTGGGAATATGAATGACTCTGCACCACCGCATAAATACCAAGGGAAGAGAAGAATGGCTTGGGTCAGTCCAAATGCATCTAATTGAGGAACAACTGACACCAAGAAAAACGAAATGAAGACTTGGGATGAAGGACTACTTAGCTCAGAGTGTGACACCCCATATATAATTCTCACCAAGAAAATGCAAGATGCCTCATCTCGCGTGCCTTTGCATCAACACGCAAAATGATTGCAAGATCAGACCCCAGCAAACATGCCGGCTTGTACATATTTTGTACATTGCCTCCGAGTGAAAAGAGCTACTGACTTGCGAGGCGATTTCCCTTGCTGTGATTTGCTGAACCTCTGCCGTTTTCCTTTTGTGAAGTCTCCAGATGGTATGCTTACCGAAATGGAGGTTCCGTGCTCCCCTGGACCCTCACATGGTTAAGCGCTTAGCCATTGCCACAATGAGAAACACCTTTCACAATTCAATATGATCTTTCTCGAGGATTACTAGAAGCACCTACTCTCGCTGTAGTGAAATGTTAGGCTGCAATAAATGATTTCACCGTAAGAGGTTTTAACTGTCATAGGCATCAAAATGGCTTTGCAATGGTTATGAGTAGATTTAACTCAGAAGTTTGACAGTCCCACGTACTCAACAGCACACTGAATGATTCAGTAATGACAGTGTACATATCTCCCCAGGGGACCCCAGTGTGAAGATGCACAGACACTTAGAGCTCACAGCCCCACCCCCAGAAACAACGAGGCATCTCGCTTCCTTGGCTGTGTTTGGGCACGGAACCAGCTTTTCTTTCCGATCACATTGTTAGCACCAGCGAGCAAAGGCACCTGGGATGATTACGCTTCACTTCCGGAGGTATGTGACAAGTCTCCCCCCCTTCATTCACTTGATGGTGCATTAACTATCGACAAGGGCATTTCCAGGCCACTTGCAAAACTGTGGCGGTAGAGGTAAGCAGCAAGGTGTAGCAGGAAACTTTATCAGAGGAGGAGAAACATAGCCCAGAGCCGATGCCGGACTAGGGCACAAACTAGCTGGCTCACGCCTGGGTTGCAAAAGGCAACATCTCCCGCAGCACAGCACCCTCAAGGCCACGCTGGGGCAGTGGAACAGGTCCAGAAAGGAAAGGAAGGGGTTTCCAGCACACCACCCCCCTTCACATGATGCCTGGAGCATCCTTTGCCCTCTGCAAGGTAAAAAGCTTATGCTGAAACAGGGTTCCTCCAAGCTTGGTTCTAGAGCAGGTGCAGACATTTGGCTGGCTTTCTCGGGGAGTGCTGCATTCACAACTGGAGACAGATTTTTTCAAAAAGCTGAGATCCCATTTGGGCAACTGTCATGGTTTGGGCAGAACCTACCACTGGGTGACCAACAGATGCTCACCCCTACTTCTCTTCAGAGAGAGAAGCAGAGGAGAGAGACTGACTTACTGGTTTAGAAGGAACTAAACTACTTTAATGAAGTATTAATAATAAAATAAAAAGAAAATAATGACCTATATACAAAACTGTATCAAGCTCTCAGGATGACACTGGCTGGCACCAGGGAAGTCCCAGACTGGGCTCAGCGATGGATGGGAACTGGATTACAGATCTGGATTCTGGATCGGGATCAAAGGCAGACAAACAGACAGAGTCCTCCTCGGACGCCGGCTATTGAAGAAAGAGCGCTGACCCTTTGATCCCTCAGCTTTTCGACTGAGCGTGATGCAGATGGGATAGAATACCTCGGTCAGTTTTGGGTCCCCTGTCCTATCCACTCCTCCTTTCAGGTGGGGCCCCTCTGTGCTTTTCTGCGTCCGACCGTCCAATGGGGCAAATAACAAAGTGAGCTGGTCTTGGGTGTTGCAGCAGTAAGTATAGCCAAGAACCTCTCTGCATACCATGCCTGGGTATCAACTGTACACATAGGTCTTATCACTCTGAGAGTGAACAGTGTCTGCACAATATGCTGTTAATTTCAGAAGTTAGAAGAGGCCTAGCTGAAAAGTAACGTTACTGAACAAAATTGGTCCTGTTTTACCTCAAACCAGGACAGCAATAAATGCAGCCTCCAGGTTTTCAAAACAGAGCTCCTCACGCTGGAAGCAAGCATGTTTGAAAAACAGGACCTGTAATGACAGTCACTCAAAGCCTTACAAGACACCACGAGACGTGCTCAGACCCGGTGCGGGTAGCAGCATGTGTTAAACCCTCCTGAGCTTCGACATTCCTCTCGCCCTCCCTGGGCCACAAGGCAGATTCCCAGTCACTCAGGCAGCTGACTTCACCTATTCAAGCCTCACAATGTGCAGATAAATATTTCTACTTTTTAGAAACTAAAATGCAATTAAAGTATTTTCTAGAGAGACTCAAGTAGTACAGTGAAAAGTTTTTTAGAAACTGGTTTTGGTGTTTTTGGAAGTGAATACTTAAACTATGAAGTTCTTGTTCCAAATACACTTCAAAGAAACTTTTCACTCAGCAGCAGAACATCATTTTCTTCTGCATATGGACCTATGACCAATCCCTCTGCCCTTCCCAAACGTCCTCCTAAAATTGCTGACATGGGAAAATCTGAAGTGCTCCAGCTGCCAGATGAATCACATTTGCACTGTACAGAAGCTATGCAACACAATTCCGCTTACAAGACTGTGACAAATACTGTTTCATTAGGAATTCTGATATGGCTTACAGAAACTGCTACAAATATACAGAACATACACCAGCCAGCAAGGAAAGAGATGTCTGAGAAAGTGCCCTTGTAATTAACTTCCCTCTTGATGAGGATAAGCCCGGTGGAAGGAATCAGACAAACACAGGGCTGATGCATTTTAGAAGACAACACGGATGTTAACAACTAAAAATCATTTCACAAGCTTTTAAAAGTAATATGACCAGCTCCTATAAAAATGCTGAGGAAGGAGGAAAACGATGTGTGTGAGCCCAGGAAAGACATTTACAAAACAAAGGAGATTCCAAACTAAGTTTGGATGATCCATATAAAGGAAGAACGCAGAGAAACAGTGTCACTTCTGCCCTGGAAGATCACCTCTGCAAGGTGAGGTGTGGTTTGAGTACAAAATGCCAAAAAATTTCCACCGATGACAGCTAAAACTACAGACAGGTGCAACATACAGTTGCATTGCTTCTCTTAGTAACTACTTTTCCACTTTTATAATAGGGAATGCAAAACATTTGCTTGACTAGAATAAAACATGTTTCCTTCCAAGGAAACCAGTTCAGTTTGCAAAGCTGCCTCTGTTAAAGCTGACAAGTTCTTTAAACCGCGAGCGCCCTAACGCAGTGAACTTAAAATAAATCAGCAGTACAGTGGAACACGCCGGATGCCTGCAACCCCTGACAAGAGTGTAATCCCAGACATGTTTCCCACTAGATCGCAACAGTCAGTTTGACAGCTGATACTGCCTTCAGACTGATTGTACCTGCAACAGGCACTATTTGGGCTCTCCTGACAAAAGGGAGATTTCTCTTGGACAACACCCAAGTGCACAAAAAAAGCCCTGCCTGTCATGCCTTCCTAATTACTCCCAGTCATTATCAACATCTCATACTTCATGTTGTCTTCCACCAAAAAAAAATATATCCCAGGATCGTTGGCAAAAACTGTTGAGTTGGTGAGAGGGTTCCCCCTGACTTCAAAGAGACCTCGATAAAACCTTTTGTTAATGTGTTTCCAAAAACTTGTAAGGACTGCAAAAACTCTGCGAAGGACATATGGGGGAGAGAAAGACTCAAAATGAACACATGTAAAACATTTCCAAAATGTTCCAAGTTTTGGAATGCTAAAATATGTTGGAAGACGAAAACATTTCCAAAATGTTTTAACATTTTTATGCATACAGAAGCTGTAATCGGAATATGATAATACAAGACCTGGAAGTGAATATTGCACGCCCCGGTAGGGGACTGCCAGTCTCCCTTTCCAAACGAGAAAATATTCATGATTATTAGCTTCCAGTCCTATGCTGCCATAAGACATCACAAACTTAAGTCTCTCACTGTCTCATAACTAAATCTTTCTAGGAAACTTTTTTGGGAAAAAAAGATATACATTTGGAGAAAAACAAAAAGCAAAAATTTGGCAGGCAGATCTGACCTTGTTCTGCACACGTATGACTACCTGAAGCAGATCATGAGTTTGAAATTGGTATCTTTGATCCTGTCTGCAAGGAAGAAAATGGACTCCTGAGATCTCTTCCAACCTTTCATTTTTGCTATTCTAATATTGGACTGATTCCCAGGCAAATGAATTACTGGATGCAAGGCAGGTTAGACACTCCAGGGTATGAAATGAATGGGGTTTTTATTATTATTTATGCATATAAAGATGTGTGCGTGTGGCTTTGCAATTAGCTCATAGGTTTAACTTCCACATCCATGTGCGCAATAGGGGAGAGAGAAAGAAAGAGAACAAGCAAGGTTTGCGTCTATGCTCATAAATCCCATCCACCTAAGATTTGTCCCTTCTCGCTCTGCCCTCCGCAAGAGTTTTTATAGTCCACAGTCCCAGGAAAGCCCTGGGTACCTGCCTCCTAGGAAAGCACAGGTTTATTTGGGGAATTATTCCTACCCTGCTGGGGAAGAACAAGCCCTACAGTGGTGATTTGCAACTCAAGAGGGTTAGGAAGTATCAAGGTGAAAAGAAAGAGAAAGCCGAGAGCGTGCAGTAAGAGTCCTCCCCTGGTATGTACACACACGCACCTGCAACACACATCCAGGACAGCTCAGCAGACACCCATCTCTAAGAAGCTCCTCAAGGGCACGTGCCACATCACACTTGAGTGGGTCTGCCAAGCGTGCTGGGGCTCTGGCAAAGCCCAGATCCCGGCCCAAACTCTACTGTTGAGGTGTAATCCCCAAAGTATTCATCCACCAACAAAAAAAGTGGTTCCACAGGAGCTGAGGGGGGCCGGGGAAGCCACGCACAGCGCTGCTAAACCAGCAGCAGCTGCTGCTCAGCGTGGGCAATTTCCCTTTATCTTCCCACTGGGAAACCTCCTCTAAAGGCAACGTTCACGGCAGATCCGAGCGGGAGGCTGTGAGTTGGTATTCCTGACGTCCCTCCGGCCTGGCGCTTCCCCACAGCACAACAGCCCTTGGAGCAACCTGGTCTAGTGGAAGGTGTCCCTGACCATGGCAGGGTGTGTTGGAACTAGATGACCTTTAAGGTCCGTTCCAACCCAAACCATTCTACGATTCTACCAAACAGAGGCACGTACCTACTTCATCCCGCAGATGCCGGGAGGGCTCCGGTTGGAGCTGCTGGGAGGTCGGTGTCTCTGAAGGTCCCGGGGAAAGGCAGGCTGAGGGGCACCTCCGGGCACACGGGACCCTGCCGGGGAACGCAGGTCTGCTGGGGGTTCCCCCGGCTCTGCCCCCCGAAGCCGTCCCCCTCCGGGCACCGCCGGGACCGGGCTGCACAGCGCTGCTGTAGCCCACGGGGGACTTCTGCCAGCCACGGCTGCCCACCTGCCTTGGCCACTGGAGTCACACCTCTGACGTCACAGCGCCTGCCCGCCTTGGTTCGCTGCCCGCCCCGGCGACCGCGCTGACGTCACAGCGGCGGCCCTGCCGCTCGGCTCCCCACCTGGTGGCGGCGCTGACGTCACAGTGCCTGCCCTTTGCCGGTGGGCTGCGGCGCGGGCGGGAGCCCGAGCGGGGCCGAGGGAGAGAGGGAGGAGGGCGGGAGCCGCGGGTCTGGCTCCCCGGCGCTCCCCCCCCACCCTTCCCGGGGAGGGGCTGCCGCCGCCCGGCTCCCTGGCCCCCGGGCTCCCCGCCGTCCCCCTGCAGAAGCGACGGGGAAGGCACAGCCGCCCTCAGCGGCGTTGTTTCGGACAGCGAAGAGCGTGATCTGAGTATACTTTCCTTCGATCAGGTTGACGCTCGCGGGAGGAGAACTAGCGGCAATTAAGAAAGGGGCGAGGAGGGGTGGCAGGTAGAAAAGGCCGTACCACGGGGATAGGAAAAGCAAGAGGAGGGCAGGAGCCCGCAGAAGGGGGGGGCGGGCAGGCGGGAGGGCTCCTGGGCCCTCCTGCTTCGCCTTTCCCCTTCCCTGGCAGGGATAAGCGCGGCTCCGAAGGCTGCGGTTCAAGCCTCTCCCTCCGTTTCCCTGGTGGGATGAAGGCAGAGATTGGAAGAGGCGCGCAAGGCAAAGGCGCGTTGCTCCGGCTTTGTCTCGACTTCCCGGCGGTTTAACTCACGTTAATTGCTCCCCAATTAGCCGGAGTTAGCGAACACATTTGTAAACACCAGTCTAGACGCTCCACAAACATTTGTTCTAAGACACATATGTAAAATAGCTAAGTGGATGCTAAGGCAATTAGGTATAATCTTATTACTTCCCTTTCTCGCATCTCCTTTTCACCCTTTGCTGCAGCGCAGACCAGAGCTCTGCTCTTGCAGGACTTTTCTTTTTCAAAAGGCACTACAAAGGTAAACCTTAGGGCTATCGCATGCAAAACTCTGATAAGGTGCTATTAGTTCCCAGTCAACTTTCAAAGACAGAGTACGGTGGGGTTTTATAGCAGCAGACATTCAACGCACACAGAATCCACTAAGTAGGTGTAAAAGCCTCCTGAGTTTTCTCAATTTTGATTTATATTCTCTTTAAAAAATCATTAGGCAGTAGATTTTCTGGTGTTCTTTATACAGACAGACCCCTCACCCCCTTTGTTACGGCTATATATCAAAATGTAAGGTTTCAACGTGACATTCACACTTCTGCTACTTTAGCACGCGCGGCAACACGTTCCCCTCTGATTTTCTTTCAAAGATGCCTTATCAGTCTTTATATATGATCATAATGTAGAGCATATATCAACGGGATTCTTCAGAGCTGGAGAAGAATTGCAATCTCTGAGCGCTTTCACAGTCCCACGAGCAAAAAAGCAGGTTAGGGGTTTCCAAATCTAGCAGCGTTCCCAGACCGAGCGCCCCCCCAATTTAACAGAAATCCATAGGTTATATGCAAAGCAGAATGGAAACTGGCATCAGGATGTAAAATATCCATTTCTGCAAGGTTCTCAGGATACAAGACAATACGTTTTTCTTCCCATTGCAGGTCAACATAGACAACGGAGCCTCTAAATGAGCCACCCTCTGTTTGCTCTTCCCCAGAGTTGGCAAGCCAGGGGCAAGCAGGATGCAAAGGGCTCACCATCGATGTCCCGAGCTGTACCTCCTTCAAGGCTGAAAGCAACCACCACCCGCTTTTGCAGCCATGCCATTTGGGGCTCTTTGGATGACCAAACCTCATCCCAGTAAAGTATTTCCCCAAGAAGTCAGGTCTCATCTGAATTCAGAATGACACCAATTTTGGACCTTAACCCTCACCGCACAAATTTCAAAATTATTCATAGAAAATTTCTAACATTTTCCTTCTGTGTGGGAAAGAGAGAAAGAATTTTAATACTTCTATAATCCAGTGTTGCATTCTTATTCCTTGAAATACCCCAAACTGCTTTATATCAAGCTGTTTTAGCATTAAGATGCATTTTCCTTTTGTCTTAGAAAAGCCAGGGGAAAAGTTAAACACCTCCATTCTTTGCTACAGGCTGCGCTACGTAGGTCATATCTCCCATGATTTAACTCTGGTTTGTCAGAAAGGAGCCACCATCATGTACCATTTTGCTCTTTTCTCCAAGTTGAGCTGTTTAGAGAAGAGGGCAAAAGTCACAACCCCCGCAACCTGATAAAGGAAAAGAAAATTAGCTTTTTTTTTTTCTTTAAAATAGTTAGAAATTAAAAAGTTCGAGCCTACTAAAAATGAGTATTTTTTTTAACTTGACTCAAAATCCTCCACTTTTATTTTCTTGATGACAGCAGGGGAAGGGGGGAAGTTGAGAAATTGTTATTTGCACTAAAAAATTCCAAACCTGCTTTAGTTTTAGCTATTTCTGGATGCTTGGCAAAGCAGTTAACCTGCGTTTCAAGCAAATGATCTTTAGCCCAGATATGCTCTGCTGCACACACCAGTTTTAGCAGTCAGAAATCACTTAGTTCATTTGTAGTTATTTGGTGCTGAGGGAAGATGGCACTCAGAGCACCTCGAAGAGGCCTCGCTTCTGCCTGCCACGTGGCTCGTAAGCTGTGGATAATGGTAGCCAGAAGTGCCCTGCCTTTCTCCTGCTGAGGGTGCTGGGCAGTGGGACTCTGCTATGCATGCACATTCAAGCAAATGAAAGTCATAGGCAGAGTCTTCCCTCAAAAGGAAAACAAAAAAAAAGAGTAAAAAAAAAATAGGAAAAAAAGTGTGTTTTTAACCTCATGGCAACTGTCAGAAGTTATCTCAAGTGGAAAAACATCGCACTGATAGCATACTTTGGTTTTACCACAAGATAAACTTGGTGATGTCAGCCCGAGGCTCAGCTAACTCAGATTGACCTGACCTAGATTACGTTAAAAAAAAAAAAACTCTATAAAACAACCTGATTTTTCTGTGTTTCTTTTGCCTCAACCACATTGCTCAAAAGTCAAAAAGAAAAAAAAAAGATGAAATTCCCCAAAGTAATTTCCCAAAGGTAACAAAATTCCCTTCAGATGATAACAAGCAACTCCTTTCCCACATCAAATTTAAGTCTGTAACTAAGGCAGCAACTACTACCCCCACCTACCCCCCTGCATTCTTAGAATGTTGTGGAGCAATATACTGCCTGGATCAAATCCCCAAACACCAGGATCTGTTCTCCACCAGATCACCAGGACATGTGACAGTGCACTGGGCAGATTGCAGGTGATGTATACTGACCCCGCATACATGGAGGGCCACAATGCTGTACTCAGCGTGGATGCATGTTTGAAGGAAGGAGACATTTCGCCTAGCGATCTCAGAAAACGTGAGGGCCAGCTGATGTGAAAGAGGGGTGAAAACTGCAGCCTGCGTGTACCCCGGACTCGCTGCCCTTGGCCCAGGCACCAGTTCCACTGTGGGAAACTGAATGTTGCTTTTGGGAATGAGCAGAAGCTCTTCCATTTACATACATTAATCCATAGAAGTACAGGAGGCATTATCATTTGCCAGACTTGTTTGCATAATGAGGAACTCTCAAGAGAAATTTCTTGGAGAAGTGTTGCCATTAACGTGCGGTGTTACCGCAGCGTTTCTATTCAGCCTCCATCCCCTCCTCCTCCCCTCCTCCGCATACACCCACTCATTGAAAACACAAGTCCTCGCAAGAGCCCCTTGGAACAGCCCTGTTGGAAGGAGCTCATGTGCTGTGTTCTCAGAGGGTTTTCAGACCCCCGTCCAGCCCTGCTCACTCAGCCCAAGGGGTTATGCCATGCCATCGCCTCACTGACTCCCTACACTGGCACTGGGGTGGGCAGGACTTTTGCCTGGCTATTTCGTTGCTGGTGGATAGCTATCACCTTCTCAACCCTTTCTCGCTGGGAGGGTGCAGAAGAGGATTGGGCCACATGGGGGTGGAGAAGGACTGGGATTAAGTAGAGATTAAGCAAGATGAAAAGACCCTGATTTTGTAAGTGAAATGACCTGCACACTCCTGCAGAAACATAGGGAAGGAAGGTGAAAGAGAGAAAGCAAAAATGTTCCCACAAAAAGCAGTCAATGTTTCTGAACCACTGCTGGTGTCCCCTTGAACCTAAGCAGTGGCAGCAGGGGAGCTGAAACGCTACAAGGAACTTCCAGTGGGGAGCTCCTGGCATCACCCTGACAGCTGGACCTCAGTTCTCCCCTCTTTCCACAGGCATGTGGTGGCCCAAAGCCCTCGGAGTCTTAACAGAGGGTGAGAGCCCATGTTGTCAGGCAGCCTAAATAATGGCCTCTAATGGATTCAGCAGCCTCGAAAGAGCCTGAAAAATGGCCCAGGAAGCTACCCCCTCCTCCTGCTCCTCCTCTGCCGCCACCCCTTCCACTGACTCAGATGTATTATCGGGGCTGGAAGTGCCCGCCAGCCTCTCCTCTCCCGCAGGGGCTGGCAGCACCAGGGAAGGGAACCCCCGCCAGCCAGTCTCGCTGGCTTCCCCATTTGTTTTCATTTTGTCACCAGACGTTTCTATTTAAGCTGCTCGGAAGGATATCTCAATAACAGCCCTACTGGGCTCAAGGAGACAGAGGCTGACAACGAGCACGCCTCCCTCCTTTCTCCTAACATCCCCCTCACGTCAAAACATCCCGTCATGCAGTGATGGAGACAGGGAGAAGCAGGCGTACCCAGGGGCTCCCTTCCCACCTTCCACCACTGCCTGTACCACCTCAGCTGTTGATGGAAAAAGAGCTGCTTGTGAATCACAGGTGCTACCCTGCAAACTGGCTCAGATGGATCAGCAGTGGTGGTGCTAAAACAATGTCAGCAGTGTCCTAAGGGATGGCCTACTGCGCTCACGTGGTTTAGACTGCAGAGCAAAGACGTTCACGCTCACGTGCGGGTTCCCATACAAAATACCTTCAAACTCAATGCTGCAGATCCTTTGGGAGACTGCATGGTTTTAGCGCAGGGTCCTTCCTTCTGCACACTCAAGAGAAGTCAAACTTTTGCATGGAAGATGTGCACTCATCCTCCAAAAATCAAATGCCAACAGGGTGTAGGCAGCTGAGGGTACCTCTGCACCACACACTGCCGGAATGGGTTACCTCAGATAGCATCCCTGCGTGACGCTGCATTGCACGCAGGGTAGGCATACCTGAGCTGCCCTTACTGATGGCCACCACAAGACAGTCTTGAGTCAACCTTCAGATACCACAGCCAAAGGCCAGAGATGCAAATAAACACAGCTCTTCCATACCATCACACTGCCAAGGAAAAAAGTACTGTAGTTTCCAAGGATGTTACATGACTACAGGCAGGAGTGGGAAGTTTTCCCTGTGGGAACTGGGAACAGGAATGCAGGATCCCTATGCATGAGATCCAGATTTTACTCCCAGCTCTGCTGCTGACGGCTGTGTGGATGTGGGTGCTTCATCTATCCACGCTTCCCTTTCCCTTGCATAAAATTGTGAATGACGATTGTCTTTGTGAACCATTCTGCTGCCCTTGAGCAGAACGCAGCACACAAGTGCTTGTTATTGTCATTGGTGTCACACTGATGGCCTGCGCGCAGTTTGCACAGCTGAGTACAGGCAGGCTGTATGGGGTCCGTGGTCCCCCGCATCAGTGTTTGTGCCAGGCTGCGCCTGCTAGGCAATGCCTGCCTGTGCTCCCCCAGCGCAGCCTGCGCACAGCTGTATGCAGCTGTCACATCATCTCTGGAGGAGACTGCATCTTCTGTCACACCCCTGCATGCTCAGCTATACATATGCACACCCTGGGTGTGGATAACTGTAAGTGGGATGCATATTTAGATCTGACTATCTCTGTGTGCATCTCTGTGTACACACACACATGAGAACTGGGTCAGGAAATCTCTTTCATGTTACTCATCACAAAATCCCCATACCCAAAGTCACCTTTGCAGGTTGTTTTGCAAGCCCCTGATTGAAACATCTGCTTCTCTTCCTGCTTTGCTGAGTGAGGAGAGCATCCACAGAAAGAAATGGAAGAAGCCATTAACTTAGTCTCCAAGGGGGAACCCTTGAACAGCTCAGAAAAGCCTGTGCCAAGAGGAGGACACTGGAAAGCGAGAGCAAGCCAAGGAAAGAGACAGATGGGGCCAGCTCCACTCCAGTTCTCGGCTGCCTTTGCTGTACTGTGCACTTAATATTCGTACAAGGTCTAATTTATAAACCCAGCTCGTGTTTATAAACTCTGCTGTCCTAATGGAAATGAAAACATTAATACAACCCGAGGATTCTTCACTTTCCAGGTTTTAATTAAAATCATAGGCGTTAAGAAGCAAGAGTGTCTTCGTGGAATACAAGTCTAATGAAGTATTTCCTCACACAGCACAAATCTCTGTGTGCAGTCCCAGCTCGCTGGCACCGGGTGCCCAAAACACCGACCCCCCTGGAACCAGGAGTTCACATCTTGAAAATTAGAAAAACAAATTATCCTGCAATTTGTTTCAAATAAATGTAGGTGCCAAGATGGAGCCGGAAAAAACAATATTAAGTAGGGAAAAGAAACCCCAACAACCTAGCACAGCCATGAAACATGATCTCTTAATTGACTAACTGGAGGCAATAGTGACTACTGTGCCCGCCAGTGAGGGGGAACTGTGAGGGGAAAAAGGCAACTCAT
>NW_009647236.1:2916505-2921265 GCF_000708025.1 Charadrius vociferus | reverse complement strand
AAGGAGAGGACTCGGATGGGGGGGGGGCAGCGCCTGAAGGCACAGCAGAGGAGAGGCGATGAGGAAGAAGTAGCAAAGTGAGAAAAGGCAGCACAGGAGGTTGGAGCAAGGGGAATTAAGGACACCGGTGAGGCAGGTGAAAATGTAAACACATGAAAATTGCAAGACCAGATCACACGGACCTGTTCCCTCTGTCTCCCGCGGGACCAAAGGAAAGCAGGAAAGGAACCGGCATGGAGTGACCTACATGTGTAGACATAGATGAAGAGACTGATCTTTGGCAGGTATAAAGCTGGCTGGAGGTCAAGGCTGATGGCAGAGCACCAGTTACTGCAAAATGAAGCCCAGCAAAAGGAGCGATCTCCCTCCCCCTTTATCCTCTAAGGAAAAATGTGTCTAGTCTGCTCACTCCAGGACTGCTTTCGACCCCACTGCTTAACAGTGCCTGCCTTGTCACAGGAGGCACACACAAGGAAGAAAGGGAGAAAACCCAGAAAGATGAAGCCAACGTAAAAGTAACATAAAGCAGTGTAGAGATGTGAAGACTTTAAACGGGGAGAGGGTGATTTTGCCTCCCCAGTCCTTGGCCCAGCTTAAGGAAGAGTGCTAGCATCCCTCAAGCAGCTTGACAACAACAAACTTTTGTCGATTTGGTTTCATTGTAAATGCCTCTACCTAAATCTAGGGGAGTTAGAGATGGACTTTAGTCAGAGAAGTGTGGGTGTAGCCCGGGGCTTCTTTCAGGATTCTGAAAGTTTCCACCAGCCAAACTTTGGTTTGAACTTATTTCTAAAAAGAACATAGAACATCATAGTGCAGCCAGTAGGTTGCTTGTCCCATATGCTTTTCAGTTTAGGCCAAGTCCACTTGCTTAATAGTTTCCTATGATTGCTCCTATATGCTTGATTAATTCTGTATCATGGTGAGATTAAAAAAAGCAAAAGGCTCCTTTTTCCCTATTGTTCCTTTTCTTTAGTACTTGTCACCTTGGGAGACAATGGAAATGCAGAAACACATTGGCCAGAAGAATATGACTCAGAGTCGAGGGAGCTGGAGCAATCGTGCCCTTGGCCTTACCTTCCAGGGTCGCTGTGAGAGGCAGAAGCGATGGAAAAGAGTTGCGTCATTTCCCCACCAAACACTGCTCAAGACCTGAATATACTTCTTTCAATCCCCGATCTAGCCAATAAAGCACATCTAAACAGCAAAGACATGCCTTGCTTGAGACTGCAGTGCTTACAGAGGCAGTGACATTGATAGCGGGAAACTCATGAGATGCCACAGACAGGACTTGAAGAAAATCGAAGGACTCCTGTCAGCCTTGGATGAAGTTGCAAGCAAGGGTCTTCTCTGTCAGGAGGGAAGCAGCTTGCTGGTTATATCCACCAACTGTGTAATGCTAGGCTGCCGCACGTACTGTATGTCCCCCCATCAGCACCAATACTGTGAGCTGCAATGCCTTCAGCTAACAAAAAAACAACAAAACCCTTTGGCTCAGCAGAACCCATCCAGGGTGGAAGAGAAGCCAGGACTAAGGCACTTGGGAAGCAAGGGAAACAAAGGAAGTGCTATGTTTAAGAGAGAAACATGCTTTCTGACCCTTGTAGGTAGCTATACACAGTGCTAACGAGGCCAAAAAAAGGAACTGAAAGCATCACTGAGCTTTGCAAATTGCTTCCTAGTTACTGGCCTGGTGTGGGCAACTTACAGTTTTATTGGGCTACTCCTGTGGTCAAGGTCTGTTCGGTTTTTATTATTTTTATCCTGGCAATAAAGGGGAGGCTTTAGCATCATTTAAACATGCAACACTGCAGAATCAAATGGAGATGACCTTGCAAATCTGGGGGTTATAAATCAGCCAATGGAAAGGAACACTGTTTAGTACTAAGAGAAACAGGGCAAATACGTGCACTTACATATACTTGACTAATGGTTTATATTTTACAGCACCTTCTCTTAGAAGATCTCAAAGAGCTTCACAGTAAATAGGAAAAAGAAAAAAAAGACTTTGGATGTCTGATCCTGCATTCACAAGCCCCACTCCCAGCTGGTTACACCAGTTGACACCATCTGGAGACCAGGACTGTCATTTCCCTATGTCCAAAGCGGAGGTAAAACACAAAGAAACCCAAATTCTCTGTTCATGACATCACTCCCTTGAAGTGATACAAGGATCTGGTACTGGCTTTGTACAGACCCAGAAAACCCCCTGGGAAAACAGTGGAGAGCAAGTCTCCACTGCCTCAGTACAAATCTCATGTCCTACTTTAGGGTTTTCTCTGGGACGATGCCATTAATATCAGTATGATGAAGGACAGGCACTAAGAAAGGTCTTCTGAACTTGGTCTGTTCCCTTTGCAAACAAGTTCTTACTATGCATCTAGCTAGCAGATAAATATTCTACCCCAGTCAGTGCTGTCATACCTGAGCACCCACTGACACTGTCCTTACTCCCCTCAGGTTAGTGACAGATAAGCAGAAATGCTGTAAGACCAAGGTCAAGTTTAGAATCATAAAAGCTCACAGAAAATTCACAATTCTTGCAGGCTGGTCCTGCAAGAGATGCCAGAAAGTGACTCAGCCAAGATCACAGGTACGAGAAAGCAGCAGTGCTGGGGACTGTCCTTCATCCCCTGAGAATCTGACACAGACGCAAAATGAAGTGCTAATACCGATGCCATGGTAGTTTATCTCAAGACAGTGATTGATTCGACAATGTTTTTATACCTGAGAGTAGAGATCTCCCTAGTAATCTGATATATCTGACTGATACATAGTTTTTTAATAGCCTTGGACTCCCTCTTCTATACATACTTGTGAAAAGGCAAACATACGCATCTTGGTTTTTCCCAGCGGTAAGTAAGGAAAAAAAGAAAAGGAACAGAACGAAGACGTTTGATTTTGACAGTATCTATCCTGGCATCTCATGCCACTACTTGAGAGAGCTAATGGAGAGTGATCACAATGCCAAAGGAACAGGAGCAGACAGAAAGAGCTGTTAAGGAATCAGAGTAAGTTGCAAATGCATCTAGACAAGCAATTAGGAATCTCACCTCCTACCTACCAGAAGTCAGTGGCTGTGTTCCTCCTACTGCACTCGAGCAGGGTCGGGCCAGACCTTGCCTGTGTTTGAGATGCGCAAGCTCCCAGAGAAACCTGGGTGTTTACTTGCAAGCAAAGCTGCATTTTGATTTTGCATGCACCGGTCTTGGCTCAGGGGGCCGTCCTGGGATTCCCCCCAAATCCTGGCCAAACTGGAATGCCTAGAAAGACAAACTAAAACTTGGCTGCGGCATTTTCATGAGTAGCTGTCTGTTTGTGGGTATGTACGTGTAACAGGGGTAAAAAGGGCAGCCCCAAATGGGAAGGCTAGTACTAAAGGCTCCAGGAATATAGTTTTTTGATTTTTCTATTTCACAGTTGGTTGATTTCAAGCATTCTAATGGCTGCTTCCTTCCCCAGTGCCCATCTGTCTATTTTAATAAATGTTCTTGGTAGCACCTACCTGGCAAGTGTTTGAACACCCAGCAGGACAACCAAATTTCACCCTAAATCAGGGGGCTGGAACAGCGAGCTCTATGGAAATGATGCAATCATCCTTCTCTCACAACACAGGCACTGGCAGCAGCAGATAGACAGATGGGTAAAGCAAGTAGACAAGAAGACGTGATGGGCCTGGCCTCATCTCCCCTTCTTTCTTTCATTTTTTCTGTTAAAGTCTGGATGAGTAAAGGACAGATTGCTGCAACACTTGGGTGCCCTGTGCAGCCACAGAGGTCTTCTGGGTGGTAGTTGGAAAGATGCAAAGGTTCATCAGCTACCTTGGAGATGCTAGGAGATAATTGATGCACTGAAGGCACCAGGTGGCAATGAACTGTCTCTCTTTAGGACCCATTCATTATCTTTGATCTGTCTGTGTCTCTCTCCGGATCTAATCAGTGGTGATGGATGCTAACCCTTGCTCCATCCTCTGGGCAGCCAACTGTGCTCCTTCTCATTTGTCACAAGGTCCCCATCCATTCCCCAGCAAATCCTCCATCCCACGTGCAGGTGCTGGGACAGGGAGGGGATCAGCTTCCTGCAGACCAGCGTGTGCCACAGTTAAGTTGAGGAGGATGGACACAGGAGGGGTATGTCATCTCCCTGCGTTTGGAAAGCTGGATGCTGACCTGCTGTATTCATACCCCAACTCTTTGTCTGGTCCCTTTAAACAGATCTGCTCTCTATATTTACCTTGCTACTGTGAAACACAAGCTGGGACAGGATGTGTGGGTAAAACTCCTGTGTTTCTCTTGAACTCCAGTGCAAGCAAGTGGGCTGTGCTGCCTGTTACTGGTCCTTGCCCCATCTCGTACAGGAGGACAGACCTGTCCCAAGCCCTCTCAGTGTTGTTTCAGTGGTGTTCATCTCTACTACAAAGCCATGGGAACTCCTCCCTGCACTTTTTCTCTCTCTAGTGTGCTTTTTGTCAAACACATGTCAAAACCGCAAGAGGTACCAATAACTTCCATCAGAGATGAGTGAAGAGATGGGGCCCGAGTAGAGCACTGAAGCAGGCTCTTTAGCAGGAACTGTAGGTTCTTCTTGGGCAAGGAGAGGCTGCTCTTTGTCGTAAGCCTTTGACCTCCCTTCCCCTCAGGTGTCAGATGGTGGAAGAGTGTGGAAAACAACTCATGACACAGGCAAAATTCAACACCGGGCAAATATTTGTCATTCTAGGAGAGCTGCATCCATTCATAACCAGCTTTCCTCCCTCTTTC
>NW_009647236.1:2859890-2916495 GCF_000708025.1 Charadrius vociferus | reverse complement strand
TCCTCCCTCTTTCCCTTCACTCTCTACCCCAAGAGATAGCATCCCCCTGTGGTCGCTCTGAAAATGATGGCAGAAGCAGCCCGTGTGAATGCTGTTATTCTGTTACTGCCTCAAGGACATGAGTGTGTGGTTAAGTCTTGGCATTTCACCCTTCATCAGTACTAAAATTTAGCAAGAAACGTGTACAATGAAGGCTTATGTCTTAGGCCTTTTTCTTATTAATCCTATTACACTTGTCTTTATGAGCTCTCCAAGTTCCTTTTACTCCCTCCGGGGCTTGGCTGCAAATGAGATTTTGCATCTCAGTGTAAAATAACCAGAACATTTTTCTATAAAATTAAATAAAAATCCTCCATCCTGGCAGTACATGCCCAGAATCCAATTTCTGGAGTCTACATCTTTCCAAGTGCTTCATTGTCTTCTCAACTTCCCTTAGCTTTGAGAACATGCTTTCATTCTGTCCTGATCAATATCGTGAAGAAAAGTAAGGAGCAAACTTTAAACAGCTCAAATGAACAAGAGGCAGAAAATGTGAGACTAAGCTGCAGAAGTCTATGACGTTTGGCAAATCTCCTCCTATTGTATATGCTTCAATTTTCTGATGTGTAAAGTGGTAACAGTGATAGTCCTAGTCTGCAATGCAGATGGGTTGGCTCAGCTCATGGATGTTCAAGAGTACGATGAGATTCTGTTACAACTAATAGTATCCATAGGTTTATTATTGTGGTTACATACCATTTAGGTAAGAGTTTAGGTTTCTGAACTTTACTGGATTTTCCTAGCTTTGCAAAACTGGACTGGGATTTCTGCAGTTTCCAGAAATTCCTAGTATCTAAATCCTGGTGCCAGATTTACCTATATGTTCAATAAGGAAGCCTTGACTGCTCCCAAAAAAGCTTACCATAATGACAAGAAAAAGCAAAATGAAAAGCGTATTAGAATTCTTAGTGCCGTCTAGAGTTTGTAAGGCAGAGTGGAATGGCCAGAAATGAAAAATAATGGGTGAGGAAAGTTAATAGCATCCCTTCCCAGAGCTCTGACTGCTTTGAATTTCATCTTTCAGAGAAAGGAAGGCATTGTGCAGAAAGTAATTCCTACCATATTAAGGGAGGGGGATTTTTACTGTACTATGTTTGAACAGGTTTGGTGCTCTAACATTATCATTTACCTTTGATCTGTAAGATCTGGGTATGTGTTAGCAATTCACCAGTACTCCTCATAATCTGAAGCCTTTAATACCTGGTATGGCAGGATGACTTGGGATGCAAGAAGAAAACAAAATCAAGCACAACTTGCAGGGCCTTAAAGAGATGTTGACCTCAACCCGCTGAGCTCCTGTTCAACTCAGTCTCAGAAACTCCCCCAGCAGATTTCCACCTGCACAAGTGTATTCCTGTTCAGTTCTCTGCAGCACACCACTGTTTACCATAAAAGTTGACATTTAGATATGAAAAAATCAGGAAGGAAAGGGGATGATTTAAAAATAAAATGTAATTTACACTAATTATGTTGTTACATAGGATGCTCTGCAAAAAAAAAAAACATTAGCAAGTGAGACATGTCAGCAAAGCACAAGATGAACTGTATGGAAGACTTACACGTTCCCAAGTCAGAAAGCTGTGGCTTCCTGCTGCTTCTCATTTCTTGGCCAATCAATGCTTCATAAAGACTTTTAGGATATAGTCAAAGTACCTCTGCAGTCCTAATGTCTGCAATATCTAAATAGGAAACCAGTGGTAATATACTGATATGCACAACATCCTGGTGCAGAAAAGCACATGAGCACTCCCATTGCAACGCTAGGGAACAGACAAAGTGAGGCAGTCCTGACTGACCTGTGGCAAAATAGTCAAACCAAAGACTTCCAAAGCCCAGCATCATGCCAATTACTGACCACTCTTCATTTCACCTCCAGAAAATTGCTGAAAAGGAGATGACCACCAACTTAGTGTAGGAGATGCACTATGGTGCAGCTTGATGTCTCACTGATCAGGGTCAAGGACTCTTTGCCAGTCCTCTCTTTTTCCCGGTACTCAACAAGGAAGGGTGCTTGACTGTTGCAGCTATCAAAGGCAACCATTAGCAATTAAAAAAAAGAGAGCACATTAAATTCACAAATATTTGGGTAGTTTTGGAAAAGCAGTTCTTCAAATAGCATCTTGATATGATTTTAACACATCTCTCCAGTGCCTTCAGCTCAGACCATCTCAATTTCCATGTCAATACCTTTCAGTTTGCTCTCCTATAGCCTGGAGGGGTAAGGGAAGAACTTGCCTTTGTCACTATCCCCAGCTGATCCAGCTCAAGTATTTCAGAAGGTTGTACACAGACCACCTTACCATTTAAAACTTGCATGTAATCCATACCACGCTTCCCACCTGCACACACATTCCCATCCTATAGCACACTTCATCTTATGCAAAGTGGGCCAAGATTAAAGCAGACTTAAAGACAACCATTTCAGTAATCCTGTAGTGAATGTGAAGATGCATAATTTAAGCTTGAATGTTTTGGAGGCACACAAACCATTTCAGGAATGCGGGATACAACAAACAGATCCTGCCACATGTTTTCAGCTGAGTTTTCTCCAATGCCTGTGCACAAATTCAGGCGGCAAGTCGATGCCCTCAGAGTTTCTGCCATCCAAGAAACGATCAGCCAACAAACAAATCTGACATTTCTATTTTACATTTCATGGTGTACAAAACCTCAAAAATGGGCTTCAGTTTTGCTCTTTTTGCTTTTTTCTTTCCTGCTTTGTTTTGTTTTACAAAACTGGTCACCATCAATCTATCTAAACCACTTCACTGACCACAGGGGCCGGGTTGCTAAGGACCGTGATTATTTGTCAAAGCTTTTATTTTGAAAAAAAAAACCAAACCAAAAAACAAAAAACAAAAAAAACCCTGACAAAAGTAATTCAACAATTTTTTTGATAAATACATTTGAAAATTGTTAGGCTACCTCAGTTAACCAGATGAATAATGCGAAATGATACGAGGTGAATAATTTATTACAAAATATGGGGGGAAAAAACACTATATAAATTATTGAATTAATATTATTTGACAAGTGCTTGCCCTTCCCTGAAGTGCAGCTTTCTCTGTGATGGAACATAGCAGCTGTTTAAAAGCAACAATAGTTTAAGGCGGCAAATGAAGAAGAATTGCAAGTGCTGAGAGAGTATGAGATTAGGCAGAATGTAATTATCCAGATTGGAAGCTGGTTAAAATCAGGAAATAAGGCAAAGGTTCTCTTATAAAATATATCATACAATAAACACCTCAAGTTGTATGGATATCTTGTCTTGTTTTTCATCCAAAATGTTTATTATTACCCAAAGTATAGTTCCTTTCTAACTTGCTGGTGGGGTTTCTTCCCTCCCTACGCCATGAGACTTCTCTCTGCATCCCAACACACTTGCTGGATACAAAGGTGTCCCACTCCTAACAACGGCTGGAAGCAGAAATTGAAGAAAGCCACCGGACCGGGAAAACATGCCCGAACCCGCCCTCCTGCACAGATTGAGCTCCAGCCTTGTCTCCTGGTCACCATGGCCCAGTCCTGGCCAGTCGGCTGGCTGACAGAGCCACACCTAGCGGCAGGTGTCTCATGGTCCAGCATCATGCATAGGTTGGGGAAGAGCATCTTGCCATCTGTCACCCTCATGAAGTTGCTGGAGATGCAAACCCCACCGACCCATGAGCAATTTATAAGAGCTGTTGAAAACTCCAGATGTCAGTCATTGCAGATTCAATGGCTTGTGAGGCAGCTCTGATTCTGGCTGGGTTGGAGGGAAGTGAAAAATTGTGAACGCTCACAGCGTTAAGAGCTCAACTATACATGCATTAGCTCTGGGTTTTTATGTCAGCCATGATGAGTTAGCAAGGAAGGAGAGCTTGCTTTTCTTCAGGCATATTTCCTTCATTAGCCTTATGGCCAGCGGGATGCCCTCACTCAACGCTGTGGAATAGCACCCTGTATGGCTATTAGCGTGCCTCCAGGAGCTGTTACTTTAAAGACACTACTAGTCCCTTTCAAAAGGGCAACTCGTAACTGTGGCACCTTGGAAAGATTTGCTTTTAGTACCTAAGAGCAGGAGCTGAGCTCACCCTAAGTCTTGCAAGAATTATTTGGGGAATTTATGCTCTCGGGTCCTGGCTCCCGGTCACTAGCAGGGAAATGCAGGACTGTGCAGAAAACAAAATTTACAAATCTCTGTCACCCTATGGGAACGTTGCGATACTCCCAATTTACACACACACTTTGGATGTGTAAATATTTCAGAGCTGCAGTTTAAGGGCACCAGTGATTTGCACAGCACTATATATCACTGCTTCCCAGGGAAAACAGTGCTACTGAAAAGTAGCACTCAAGTCAGAGGTGGATTTAACATTAGCATCTCAGCACTACACTACAAGTTTGATTGTTTATGTACATCATGTCAACTGATTTAAAATCTATATTTACACACACTGAGATGGCCTCCACTCATTAATAAATTAAAATACTTGTAAACCACTGGATCTGCAAGTTGGCTTTCTGATTTACTAGTGTCTGAGTATCAGGTTGCCCATCCTTCCTAGGCAAAAGCTGCTGGGAGGAACAAAGCTAAATGCTCCACGCAGCCCTGTAGATTGTGGTTGTCCACATACCACTGGCATCCATGCTCCTCATACTATACACCTCTCTTCGGGCTAAAGAAGTCTCTTCTGCTCCAAGGGGTATTAGCCTTGGATCTTTTGCCAACATTGAATTCAATCGTTTACATCAGTTTAATGACAAAGGTTAGTTTTTCCAAGAGGAAGCTGGAAACCTATGGCCAGTACGGTCTTGGGGGCTGAGCTACGCAGCAAGCGAGCTGCCATCGCAGCCACTCATGAGGACCCCTTTGCCATCAGCTCTCCAAGCTCATAACTCCCTTCCTCCCCTGAGCACGAATGATGAAATATTAGAGGCTCTGATCTCTGCCTCATTAAATAGAGAATATTCTCACTCTGTCCTGACCTGCGCTAGGGCCAGTTTAAGGAGCAATCCGTCATGAGATCATTAATACAAAGACTTGCTCAGAGGGCAAGGATGTTCATCCAAAATTAATTTCTTAACCTTTTCAGGAAGGACTTCGGAAAGGATATTTTACCTTTCCTAACTGGAGGGATCAGTTATATATTTCCACACTGCAACAATGATGGAATCAGAGCCAAGAGGCCAGCACCACACTGAGACACTGCCTCCCCAACTCTTTCAGTGATGCCCAGCACTGTGTGAGCAGAAGCCCCAGAGATCAGGAAGAAGAGCAATGGTCAGAGAGCAAACCAAGGTCAGGAAAAAACTGAAATGAATATAGTTTAAATAGGCCAAAGGTACAGGCCCCATAACAGCAGCCTTGCAAGGGATAACATGAGGACACTAGAAAACGATGCCTGGACATAGAGAGATGCTGTAAAAACATTAACGAGCCTTTGCCATCCTTTCAAGACACAGATCCAATTGTCAGAGACGGTAAATTCACAAGTCACATGAGTGACAAATGAAGGGGACTCTGGTTTTGCTTGTAGTGTTGCTCGTAAACATTCTGGGAGAAGGTCTAACCTTGTGCTTGGTATCTGAGTGGTCCCTTGGTCTTCCTCCCACCCCTCTCTCCACTCTTCTCCTATAAAGGGTTTTAATGACAAGAGATACCCATAGCCTGATGGTGAGAGCACACTATAAGGAGGGATTCAGATGGGGAGAGAGAGAGAGAGAAAGGAAACCTCCAAGACATGCGTTTTCTCCTAATGGTATACAATCTACACAGACTGCTGAAAAAATAGGATGAATAATAGAATCACGGAATTTTCTCATCCCCTGTCTCTGTCAAATCCTATTAAACTCACTCCAGGTAAAAGGTGCATTATTGACACTGCTAAAACTACACTACACATCGGGGTTACCATAAACAAATGAAAGAAGATGGGTGTGAGAGAGGATAAAGACAAATCACAAATCATCATCTTCCCAGTGAAGCATCAAGAGTCTAAGTATTGGGGGTACGGTGCTATTACTGAGGACATACAAAAGCTAGATCAGGTTAGGACTGGAGCTTGATATTAACCCTCTTGTTACTGTTTTTTCTACAAATACTGGCTCTGCCTCTTTTTTTTGAGGCTAATGTGCTTTTATACCAAAGAAGATACAGACAACTGGATTAGTATGGGATTTAGGGAGCAGGCTGTGTACCGGGTGATGTGACAGTGAACAACTAAATTTAATATGGCAGCTTGATCCATTATGTATTTTATTCCAAGAAAAGTCTACACGGGCACATGAAACCTGGACTGGATCTTGCGTCACAGTGGACCGGGATCCAGAAGTGTCAGATCTGGGCCACATGATGATTGCATTTTAACAACCATTTTTTCTGCCACTAAGTATATTTTACATGGCTTAAGCTTATAAATGCACAGAATCCTCATCAGAAATCATCCTGACCCTAAACCTTAAATAAAGATCCATAATATTTAGCACCTTTCTGGCATTTTTACTTGTGAAGCTTAAAGATCATTAATTGATCGATATCGTTACACTCATTTCTACAGAGATGTCAAGCAGGGAGGCTGACACATGCAAGGCTGCCCAGTGAATCAAGAAGAGAGCTGGGGACTGTACCGAGAGCTCCCATCTTGCTCAAACGCTCCTGCAACCTTTGCTCAGCTTACCACCAGAACAGAGAATTTATCCACTTTCACCATACGGCTCTCAAATTTCCACGCATAACCAAAATCCTAGTTCTGACAGTCTCAGGGGGGTTTCAAAGTAGTACAGGTCCCACCAAAGACACAGTCTGTTGATTATTGCTCTTCCTCAAGAAATTACTGGATGAAATCAAAGACAGGCACAGATAACCATCTGCAGGTACTCTGAAACACCTCTGTCTTCTCTCCTGGATCTTATGCAGGTTTAGTTTTGCACCTACGCATACATACAGCAGAGCACATGGCATGCTAAATATTTGCCAGCTGATATCCCTGATTACACCAAGGCCTGGCCCCAACTTGGCACCACAGGACAAACTTGCTCGCTAGGGATGAAGCAGCTTCTGCTGCCCCATCCTTAGAGTAACTGTGGAGAGCAAGAAACGTAAAGCCTCTCGTACGTTTCATTAGCAAAAAAAAAAAAAAAAAAAAAGATTAACATGGAGAGGACATACTTAATTTGATACTAAGTTATCCTTTGCCTATCACTGGCCTGATCCTACCGTCTTCCCAAAGCTTTATCAGCTCTGAGAGGGACACAGCACACAGCTATTCCAAGAAGCGAGGAGAAGCCTTTACAGAAACAGGTTTTGTAATCATTCGCAATTCATTTAGCATACGGAGCAACATTTTGGGTGTCATGTCTCCCAGCTGGTGGCCAGACACTACAGTGGATGCGACCAACTGGCCACAGTCCTTCAGCCTGGCAGACCAGGCTTCTGTGTGTGCATGGCCTGTGTGTTTCCATGGCTGAGGCTCAGAGCACCATGTCCAAGTCCTGCAAGCAGACGCCAAGCCAGATGAACCACAGAGGAAATTATCCCCTGGCCAAGGCGGGCACTGGGATGCCAAAGTTTGGAAAAGAGCACCAGCCAGCCAAGAGGATCTTACATTGAGAGTAGTCATCTTTGCCTATTGGTCTTACTTCTTAGTGAGAGGGGAGGAAGAACAGATGGCTTTAGCATTCAAAGCCCAGGCCAAGGGTTCAAGGGGATGTGCAGTATCTTTTCTGCACACCTACACGGAGCAATACAGCCAGTCTGGCATCAGAGGTCCTGGAGCTGACTCCATGCAGGCTGGAGTCCCTGCTGCACAGGGAGCCGTGAGCTCACCTCTCAGAGCAACACAGCCAGCTTGGTACAGTGCTATGGGCGAATGTGCCCAGGTCCTGGTTGGTTGAGAAGCAACCTTTGTTTAATGCTAGCTTGGGTATTTCTCCCCTGCTTTGTCCGAACGCTTTTCAGTGCCACTTTTTCTTCTGTAACAAGAGGGAGGGTCCTGATCTGCTCTCAAACATGGCTTTACGAGCCAGGAAAGAGCTAGATGGATACCAACTTTGCCCAGGAAAAATTGTCTGTGGATGCTGAGGAAGAGGACAGAGAGGATGTTAACATGCGTTCAGCCTGGAGAGCTCCACAGGTGGATGTGTCTCTGTTAGTGACAGGTCCTAAGGCCCATGCAGCCTGGAGGATGGTTTGCACTTAATTGCTTTGCCCATTTGCAATTGTATGGTTCATTTGTAGCTACTTTCTGCCCAAAGTACGACTCTACTATCACTCGCCTTGCATTATAGCTAAAGACACGATTGCATTTCCAGACAGGCTTGTCACTTAGAAAACACTAATGCCCCACTTTTGCAAGGTGATTATTAAGGGGTACTCTGACTTTATAATATACCAAATGTCTGCATGGCTACAGACTGATAACATGGAACCAGCAGCGGCATTGATTAAGTGCTGCTGGCAATCTGACTTTTGGAATACTACAGACCACCAGCGGCCATAATATGGGAATAATTAATAACAACGCTTAATCTTGCCCTCTAATGAACAGGAGAAAAACCTCTCTCTCGCCCTGACCCATCCTCCTCCTCCTCTCCATGAGTCCTAAGAGGAAGCAAGCCTGTGAGGTAGCAGTCACGGACTTTAAGACCAAGGGTCTGAGCACAGAGGAGCAGGCAAGTGGCTGTCATGCAACGTGCGGATAGTTGCGCAGGTACTAACGCCCTGTGAAGGAGATACATCCAGCCTTCACGGGCTGTGAGAAACACGCTTGCTGTGAGTCTTTGAGCAAACCGTGAAAAGCTAGTGACGTCTTGTTTCTATTGTATAAAACAGCTCTGAAATCAAGGCACCTTTGTTTCTAAATAGTTTGTCTTTGTTTCCCTGTACTGGCAGTTCAAGCAATCAGAAATCCTGAGTCTAGCTTCCCAAAACCATGAAAATGAGTTTTCTAGATTGGATGTTTTTGAATCATCAGGTTACATTTAGGTTGTATTTTCAGGCTTTTCATCACAACATCATAGTTAAGAACCTTCTTCAAACCCTCTTCACTTCCCCTCCCCCCCCAAAAAAAAACAATGAAAGAGGAAAATTCATCTTCTTGCTCACATACCTACAAGGTGGCTGAGCTTGAAATTAAATATGGAAGGACTAAGGACTTCTGCTAAAATTGTGAGAGGCAATAGTGCAAAATTTCCAAAATCCCTGTCCTAATGTCAAGCCTGTGGCAGTGGTATATTTGAAATGGATAATGCTTTATTGTGCTATACTTGAATTCCCTCATGCTGCTCTCCTGCCCTCGTTAAAGATATTCATGGGGAAAACCTCTGGATGCTCTTTGTATATGAGGGAACAAAGTGTCCTCTCCCATGGAGGCAGAATACAGTGTTACTGAAGCTAAAAGGCCCAAAGTGCCATCTAATGCTAAAATAACAGGGAGTTTTACCTCTACTTATCTCTCATAATCCTGAGCTATTTATCCTCCAGATGAAATGAAAGATATATCCCATCACCTCCACTGCACGCAAATATCATAGCCTGTAAAGCTACATATTATCAACTTGGGAGATTCCCTCCCACAGGACGGGATCAAGCCAGGTGAACAGTGACTATGAATTTTGTTTTTTTTTTTCCTCAAACCCCTATCTTATGCCTGAAATATATGATGCCTTCTAATGACACATGTACCTGTGGGAGCCACAATAATTACTGAGGCAAACAAATCTCATGCCTCAGGAAGCAGAGTGCTTTCCATGGGACTCGGGGAGGGAGTCCCTCGCCTGCAGCATTACCCAGAGACGTGCAGAGCCTACAACCTGCCTCTTTGCGACGGGCTCTCACCCCACCTCTTGCCCATCAGGCAGCTCAATCCAAAACCCTTGGCAGGAGGCTGTGCCAATAAATATATTTTCTATTGGCAGGATATTGCTCTCCTCTGAAATATCACATATTTGGCCATTAGGGAAGGCAGAGTCTGATCTTGTATGTCAAATCCTATACTCCCATGAAAAATGAAGGAGCCACTTTGCTCTGCTGTACTCTTCTCCCCGCTAACCAGCCAAGGATGCTGTCACAAGTAAAACGCAGTGTGCAGGGCTTGCTTTGCCCTGGCAACAGCTGTATCCGAAAGTAACATAAAGGAGTGGATTGGAGAACAGAAAAGGGGCAGGAGGATACATGTGCCTACTTGCCCACCAAAACTGCTGAGAATTTTAATTTTAGGCCTCTCATCAGCCCTGACACAAAAATTGTAGCATCTGTTAAGTCATAATGAGTTAGTGGTGCATTTGATGTTTACAGACTGTAGATTAGGAGCAAAAGTGCAGGACTTCACAGTAGCCTCGCTACGCATAGATGCAGGGTTTGGACCCAAGGCTTAAGTTCAGGAGTTTCAACAAGAAACTGAAATGCTTGGGGAATTCATAATAGGATACAAAGCTTTTCTTTTGTGCAGTAAGCTAGCTTTTACCAACCCCCACCCAAGGTGACCAGAAGCTCTTAACATGCAAAGCCTTATTTTGGGCAGGCATTTAGGTGGCCCATGGGTAGTCGACTTCAGCATAGATACCAGCCCCAAAACCCTGCTACTGCTATCATTGACTTCTTCACTGCGAGGATATATTTAGGACTTGTGCTAAAAGACAGGAAAAAAGCACAGGGAGGGAAAAATGGCATAAAGAGAAGAGACATGCAGAGCTGGGTCAGCACTCTTGATTCTGGATTTTGACTGCTCTGGGGCCTGATTTTCCCTCAAGATGAGCCAAATCCCAGCTAGCTATGACACATCAGCAGAAAGGCCCACAAACATTTTGAAAGAGGACCTGATCTGATGGATTAACCCCATACAAACACCCCTCAGTGTTCTGTAACATTGGCCTCAGGATAGACATGGGGTGTCCGAGTCAGCCTTGCTTCCAAGGGGTTTGCCACCAACACAAAGCAGGGGCTCCTGGACCTCCTTCTCCAGTGGATTTGACTGACCAGAAAGGCGGGGCTCCCACTGCTGGAAGTGCCACCGCCACCAGGACCAGGCACGCGTATGCCAAGCTGTAGGGATGCTGGGTTCTGTAGCGCGGGGCACTTGCGAATCCACAGGCAGGGAGATGGGCGCACGAGGGAGAGGATTAGATTAGCTCACAGTGATAAGTGTTCTGCATGCTCTGATACTCCAAGAAACCTCTTCCCCTCCTCCTGCCCCCTCAAATCTCAGAGCCCTCCCTCCTGCCTGGTTTCATCACAACTCCAGATTGCTTGAACAAGCTGCCTGATAAACCCACAGATGCCAACAGGAAGCAATGATGTTACAATAAGTGTCACAGGGAAAATGTCAACTGTATCATTATAATGAAGGTCATGTCTCCCTCACAGAAAGCTCAGGGCTCTGCACAATTCACATGTTGTTATTAGGTAGATGTTGACATGTGTAACTTCTACCTTACAAGAGTCACTGCACGGGGAAGAGTAGGGAAATGCTGGCTCACAACTACTCCGGAGCTTCAGCCCCCGTCGTAGAAAGTGGAGAAGGAAACAATTAACAAGCATTACACAGGTGGGAATTCACAAATACCCTGGTTCCAGCTCCTCACGACACACAGGATAACAGGGCAAACGCACAGCACGCAAGCAGCCTCAGATGACACCAAAGCAAAGCACAAAGTGGTACTAAGAGCGAGTCAGGCACAAAAGCAACCAGCCTCCATCACAAAGTTGACGCTAGTAAATGGCACTTGGATACTCCACGTAAAACAGCTCGCTGCCTCCCTAATGTAGGGAATCTCCTCCTTTTAAACCTAGTGATAAAAATGATAAAAAGGGGACTATAAAAAATAAAAGCCTTGAATTAATACTCTAATGAAGTTTTATTATTTTTCTAAAAAAGATTTTGTTCCATGATGAGGAAATATATACTCTCCTTGTCTCTGGCTCTATGCAAAGAAGTGGTTGTAGTGGTGGCGGGGTGTGTTTGTGCACGCATGCACACACGAGATGAAGCAAGGCGGTGAATGCAGAAAGCAGAGGCCTTTTAATTCTCCAGAAAGACGCAGTGTTCTTTCCTGTCTTCTCTCCATCTCCAAACCTGTCAATATTTTGCTCAATAAGGGATGACATGTTGGCAAGGATTTTCACATGCACACATGCGCATGCATGCACACATACCCTGCTAGAGCTGGTGGAAGAATATTAAAATCTGAGACATTTGACTAATATATTGCATGACAAAGTGCTTTCAGTGATCTGCAAGACTGCTCGTCACTCATTTGTTGAGGGAGATGGTTAGGGCATTGCTCGTAGATCCCCAGGACATCAAAACAATATTCATGTAAAGACAGAGGGGAGGGAAGGAGCATGGTAGAAGAGTGATCCTCCAGATGAACTGGAGGTTCAGGTGTACAACTCTTGAGGGGCAAGAGCTAAGGTAGGGATGGTGTATCAGCACACTTAAGGGTGACTGAGCACCATTTGACTCTTCTTCCAGTCCAGAGACAGCCAGGGGAGAGGTAAAGTGGTGGGATCAGCAGGTTGCAGCTCAACAATAATTGCACTTCTCTGTGATGCTGGGTTTTAATTCATCTGCTCCCTCCCATTCCCACAGTGCCACGGTATATCCCCTCCCACCAATTTGTTCCCATCTGCACCACTGTGAGGCAAATTTGCTGGTTGGGCTCAGCCTGGTATTTTTTATTGCAGACTGTGTCCATTCAGTTGCTTGGGGAAAGGCTGTCTCGGGACTGAAAGTACAGGGGAACACACACCTCCCTGGAGCATCCGTTTGTATTTTATTTTTAGTAAGGAAAGCACCATTTTATTCTTCCATCCATAGGGCCATATTCTTATGCCTCTTAGAATTAAAACAGTCAATGTGAGCAAATTAATGAGCAATAGGTGAACACGGTGGAGATGCTCTGAGAAGAAACTAGGATGATTTGGCTTCAATCCTCCACTTCCTGGCAGGTAAACTGCAGGAAGACAGGAGTGAGGAATAAAAAGGGCTTTTTACCCTTATTTCTGTTTTTCTACCCTCGGATGATCCACCTCCCCTGTCTTTGCCCAGTGCTTTGGAAAAAAACAGCTGAAACTCAGAGACAACCTTTGAAAAATCCCTCCCAAGATGCATCTGAAGCCCAGCACAAGGACAGGTACTACAAGATCTCTGCTGAGAATGCTTACAAACAGATGTCACATGCGAGCCCAAAAAGGACTGTACCACAGAGGGGAGACCTTCAGAGCAAAGCCTGCTGAAGGGGTCTCCACAAATGGTAAGTTTAGGTTGAAAGATCAAGTGGTCACCATCTTCCCCACCATTGCACCATTTTCTTATATCTCTGTGGTCCATATACAGAACAAAAAAATTATTCCCTGGCTTGACATGGCTCAGGCTCACGGAAGCCAGCGAAGCAAATGCGAGAGATAAAGGAAGAGTTGAGGCTTTCCCTCATCATGGGGAGGAAGGTGAAAAGAGGAAGAAGTGGTCTGGAGGTTTGTCAGCAGCCACATTCAGCACAATGGATTTCTGAATCTAAGTCAAAGAAGGGATTCAATGGGTAAGCGTAGCAAGCCTTCCCCCATAGGAAGTCACCAGGGGACTGGGTCCACTATCATCAGAAGCAGCCCCTTTAGGTCCTGCTGTTGCAAGTAGGTTAATCTCAGTGGCTCACAGATTTCTCACTTGGCTCCTGATCTGCAAAGTAATCTGAAATGGACGGCTTCTTACATTTCCACCTCTGCTTATTTATTCACTTATTTTAATTTGAAAGAGGATTTAGCGATTTGTGGAAGTCAGGGATCGATACCCTGAGCATGAGCCAAGAACAGCTCTGAGGAAGATTGGTTGCACAATTCTGCAACTGACAGCGCATCTCAGTCCAGACCCCCCCGCCAGGAGCTGGTTCCCCTGCTACCATACAGCCTGTGCCCCCTCCTCCACCGCACCCCCCCCAGCTCTCCCAGCACCTCACTCTGCCAGTTCCTCTCCCTCCTGCCCTCAGTCCTCTTTGCGTTGAGACTATAAAACATAAGCCAGAAGGTGAAACTATGGTTTTGAGATGATAAAATTAAGATGAGATCCACCAAATTCATTTTTATTTGCAATCATAAAACAAGCTTCATTTTACAAGACAGAGAAATTAAAAAGGAAAATGAGAAAGAGTTCAAGTGCATCAGTTACAGGTTGTTAATAGAACCAAAGTATTTTGTACTATTTATATTTTATGAAGCTCTATTGCTGTGTTTTGTAACAGAACTTCACAATAAATGATTTACCAACTCAGTAAAGGATCCAGAAAACTGATCTCAGCTCATCCTTTAGAAGGCCAAAGTCCCGATCTGTGTACATTACAACCTCCTCAAATACACTGATGCATTTTAAAACTGAAAAAAAACCTTACCAGTCCTGACTTTCGGTTTTTAAAACTTTTGTACTGGATTTTTTTCAATTGTTATAGGATAGTGTCCTCTCAGAAATGAAGCAATTTTTTTCTGAAAATGACAGAGAACATTTGAGAAGAAGTCTAGAAAAGAAATTAAAACTTTCTAATGAAAAATAATTTTTTAACATCACACATATTTGATTTTCATACTCCTGACAGAAGAAATAATTACTAAAAAGAATTAGAATTATTATTACTTTTCTTGGAATTCTTTTGCAGCCTTAGAGGTTTCATTAGGAAGCCTTCAGCTATCCTACTTCTTTCAAAACACGTCTGAGCCAGAATATGAAGGACTGTTGATAGGTCAAACGCACTGTAAGTAGGTGGTACACAGAGGACATGCAGTTTTCTAAACATGCAAAGCTGCCTCCGCCAACCGTCTCTTCGTTTTGGTTTTTATATTATACTAGGCAAGCAATAACACTTCAGCTCTATTGGCACACCTGCATTGGACTATGATGGTGTATCAGGTGTCTCGTGATGGAAGGTAGGGACCAATGCCCACTTTAGATGAGGCAAAAGCAAGTATTGCTTGTGAGCGAGCAATGCAGGAGGTGTGGGGTGACAATGCATTCCCCAGGTGGATGAGGACAGCACCAGAAAGTGAGACTTCTCTCCCTACCCAGCAGAAACAGCTGTAGGGATGAGGTACAGGTGCAGCTGACCCCACCTCTGGCAAAGCAAGAGGCTGTGTAGGTGGCATGGAAGAGGATGACGTGTCATTCTTGCAGGCACATCAGAAAGTTTGACACCTGCCCCTATGCCCTGTTACGCTGATCCTGCGCTCTGACCATGCTTTGTCTGGATCAGGAAAGCAGCTATAGCACTGGCCAGCATTGGTTTTTTATGACAGCTTCTATCTTCTCACCACCCGGGAACCATTAGGTTGTTTGTCTTAGACCTGCTTTAGTGTACTCTTGGATGAGTCATGGCAAACAAAAGGAACTCCGCCGGTGCAGCAACACGCCTGAGCAGAAAGGGCCTGCCCTCGGGAGTGTCTCTCTCACTCCAGCTGTGCTGGAAATGCCTGTTGGAGGCTACTTCTCAGCAAGCTGCTCCTCTGCCCTGCCAGAGCATCTCCAGATTCAGGAAAGTCAGTTGTTTCCCGGAGCAGCACCCCTGCCCATGGGTCACTGCAGGACCAAGTCAGAAGAGAAACGAGTGGTCCTATCTAAGCTCAGTGAGGAAGCGCTAGCACTGTCATGGCCGAAGCGGTGAGCTTCAGAGCCCTGCCGTGAGGTGGGCTCACTCCCACCCACAATGGTCTTGGTTCATTTCAAGTGCAGTTATAGACTAGTTTATAGTTGCATCGGTGCGTAACTCTGCATGGACGCTTACTTTAGTGTCAGATGGGGTCTGGGGTTAGCACAAGACAAGGGTGCTGAGAAATGAACATGCTGCTGCGGGAGATGCCCGATTTGAGACTGATTCTGCAGACATCTGCTCTTACCCCACGATGCTTCAGCCTTGCTCCCAGAAACAGGCTTGCATTCAGCCAAAATAAGAAGAGCTACATGCCCCTATGCACCAGCTTACTAAAGCAGTCAAAACCAAAGGAGCTTGAAATCCCAGGGACCGAATGCCTCCTGTCAGCAGGCCTGGAGGCAACCGTCACTTTAGGCAGGGTCGTCAGAAAACCACTGCGTCTTGAGGTCTGAAGGGAGGAGCAGAAGCCCAAGACAGATTTTGAAGGGAAGCTGAAGAGGCAGCAAAGCAAAGGACAAGGGCTGGGATTTGAGGAGACCGCATTTACTACTGGCCGAGCTTGTTACTGTTTTGGTGCAGTTAGCTCCTGTCTGTCACTCTCAATAAAAGTGTTATTGATTAGCATGTGACTTTATTGTAGAGAGCTGGCGGGAAGCCAAGGTGGAAGGACTCCAGAGGGAAAAGAGGACGATTTGGCTGGCAGGGAGGGGAGGGGGGGGGATAGAGGAGGAGGAAAAGGGAAGCTTGGAAACATAAAATCTTGAAAAGAGTAATTAATTCTGATCGTTACAGCAATCTATTCAGATTTTCAAGAATATTATAAATCAGTTGCCTGTATCCTTCCTATTAGCATTCACGCTGGGGAGGGATCCTGGGGAGAATTGATCAGCTGAGAGTGCCAGTGCCCTGGGGAAGGACTCCGGCTCAGGGAAAGGAGGATTGTTTTGGCTGCTCATTTCAGACCACTCCTGTGCCCAGGCCCATGAAAATCCAGTGAGGCTAAAGGCATGGCCCTTCAGGAGACGTGTGGTCCCTCAACCCACCTCCACTGCTGTCCCCTTGAGGCTGTGCCAAAGGAAAGGGCAGATGGCCTGCAAATCTTTCTGAAAGTGAGAAAGTGTTACTACCTCTTGCAGCTTAGCTTAAAAAGAAAAAAAAATTCCCTACAGAAAAATAGAGGGCAGAAATGAAAGGGCAGAAAATGTATACTTTCTACATTAATTTAGAAATAAGCTTTATTTAAAAAAAAAAAAAAATCAACATTTTCTCTGAAATGTTTCATTCTAATTGCTTTTTTATGGAAAAAATTCTTTAAAATCTGCTTCATTAACCACAGAATTCCATTTTTCATGAACAAATTTAACTTCCCTCCATGCCCCTTTAAACTACTTCGTCACTCATGGAGGCTTTGAAAAGTCATCTGGAGCCTTTAGGAAGGACATAAATGTGGAATAGGAAAAGTAGTGAAATATTATTCATTGAAATATATGGTAAAAGGACATCCATCATCATCAAATAACTCTTGCTCTACCGTTTAGAGAGAGAAAAAAATATCTAGATTAGATATCTGATGGATTTCCTATTTATATATTTGAAAGATATGCTCCCAGTAGGGAACGATCCCAGTTCTCTCATCTTTAAGCTGGCCCACCTTTCAGCAAGCTGGGCACTGCCTCCTTGGAGGCTCACAGGATAAAGAGGCTGTGCAGTTACGATGAGAGGCACTGGCAGAACTCTGTGCAGGGAGCTTGGCAAAGAATAGCAACTAGTATTGAAGGATGGAGCCAGGAACACAGGGCTACAGGACCAGACTTGTCCTCTATACTCAAAACTTAAAAGCATGCTTGGTCTGTTCATCTCCTTTCCAAAGAACAAAAGCAAGAATGCTCCTGGTGTTTATGAGACGTGTCTTGGCAATGCAAATCCAGATACCAACAAAGACCTAATAAGACACAATGGTTTTGAAAAACAACCACCAATAAGGAACAACTCTCCACTTCCCCCTTTTCAACACTCAAAGCTTGGATTTAATGGTCTCTTGTTGCAACACACTAATTTCATGGCTATCAATGTCCTAACCTTCTGTTTCTCTCAATTTCCTCAGCTCTTTAATGGAAAACTCTTCTGACACCCCTCTCTCCCAAAGCACACACACTTTTATACACTACATCTCCAGCCAATGCTGCAGAACACCCATACGGCAGCAGGCTGGTTCAGTAATGACCAGTTTGTGGTGCCAATGATTCTGGCCTGCTATGATGATGACACTGTTAGCTGTGCTCCATACCATGACTATGAAGATGTAGCCAGGAAGCTTGCACCTTGCCACTGAGGTAGCCTTGGCTGTGTTATATGGCAGCGCATGGGAGCTTTCAGGCAGAGTTAAGAGAGCATTAACTCTGCCACAGCATCAACACAATCCTTGGAAGCCTGTATTATCTTGATCCTCAAGCAACACAATTGCCACGTGAAACTTGGATGTCCCATCTGTCCCTTCCCTCCTCCCTAACACACCTTCCCATCAAGCTTTTGCCACCTGCCTTCCTCCACACCAGCAGCAATACCCTGGAAAGGACCCCACCAGCCCAGATGGCTTTGCTCCTTTCCCTGAGTGCATCTGTGGCCACACTCTGCCAAGGAGGACGTTTCCCTGAGGCTCTCTTTACTTGCCTAAATGTAGGTGTTTGGTGCCATTTGGGACGCCCTGAGGTGCCCAAGACATCTGCACAGAAATGGCATATATGACATGGGACTACAAGAAACCTGTGCCCATCTGCATCAGTGGCATGAAGCCAGGCAGAACACCAGAAAGCTACTAAAGCAAGCAACTCAAGAACTTAACACTGCTTCCAACTGGCAAGCTGGGGGAGTGGTATAGGGTTCTTAGATGTTGTTGGGAGCAAGGTCAAAGGAGTCCTTTCTTCTTTCTGCTGACACTTGCTGGACCTTGCCTTTCCCAGCAGCAGGCCCAGAAGAGAGTTTCTGGAACATTTTTCCAGTAAAGAACAGGTGAAAAACTGGCACTGTGCTCTGAGAATGGAAGGCAAGGCACAGTTGTTATTTAAGCAGGGAAAGAAGTCTACAGATTCCCCCCACATGCTCTCCGCTTCCTTCCCTTTGCGCAACCCAGGTATGATTACTGGAAAAGGGCACTGAAAGGAAGGGAAGAATTTTTGCAGGACGTTCCAAATGATAATATGAATAACTCGCTTGAATGCCTTTTTCTGCTTCTTATTCCTTCCACGGTGCTTCCCTCTCCAATACCTGCTTTTTAGATTCATCTTTTATTTTCTATTCTCTGTTTCCCCACTGCTGCCAGCTCTTAGCTTCATTTACTGGTTTTGATTGCATGTTATTTACTTAGCACCCGTTGATTTGTCCCCTCAGGACTTCTCCGTTTTAAGCAAAGAGAATGTGTATGATTTTAAGTGGACGTAATTTTATAGAAGAAAGGAAACAATCACTGTAGCTTCCTTCTTACTAGAAAAAAACAAAAGCAAGTCCATCTGAGAGATGTTTCTTCAGTTGGTCACAGCTGAGCTGATCACAAAATGGTGACTGCAGAATGGGTCAGGGTACGAGTGACATAAAGTCACAATGTATGCAAAGCAGCATCTGAACTATTTTAGATCTACTCAACTTGCATTATCTTTTAAATTGTACATGACTTGACAAACAAAAATCAGCTCTTCACTATAAGGTATCCTTCTAGTTCTTCTCTCAGCAGAGCCACAAAGCATACTGAGTGGTACTTTGGAAACAAAACACAGACTCAGGAAAGTCGGAGGCCAACAGACTCACACAGATGTCACAAGATGCTGAGCTAACCAGAGATCCTAACATGTTCTCAGCAAAACTCAACACAGAAAATACTAAGTTCAAGAGAATAGCGGCAATTACACATGAAAACGGTGCTCCCACCTTAGCTTTGCTCCCCCTTCAATATTGGTCTGACCGACTGCCTCAGTGTGCCGCCTCCTCCTCCATCAGCGCAGTGACTTCCCAACCACTCTGCCTGCAGCCACCACTGGCTTTACCCTGATGCCTTCTTTGAGAAAACGTCCTACAGCCAGCTAAAAAAACCAGAAGACAGCCTAATTCCTTCACTGCCCCAGTGCAGGAGTCTGCCAAAATCACCATCAGAAAAAGTAAGCAGGACCCTTGCCATTTCCTCATTTGTATGCTACATGCAAATAACAACATATTTCTCAAAGAACCACACAATCATTTATTTAGCAAGTAGCCTACTGTGAACACATTTCAGCCTATGGCATGCATAAATACAGCTTGCTTCAATTATGGTTGGAGTGGTTTTTTTTCATATAGACAAAAGAAAATCTGCCAAGCTTTTGGATTATTTTATTTTAACTATAAAGGTAAAACATCACAGGAAGCAAAAGCCCTGCAAACACAGCAGCCTTTCTCTGTCCCTCTCTCTTACTAGCCCACTCTCTCTGCAAGGGCCTGAGCTGTTCACAAAATGGTGGGCTGACTCAGTGCCATGGCTGGACAGGTCTAAATCTTGACATCCTTTCAAGCCTCTCATTTTTATGATGCCAACCTATGTAGTAGGTCATTAGTCACTTAAGTCACATGGTATTTGCGCTGCCCCCTTATTGGATGACCAATGCTTTAAACAAAATAGCAAACATAAAGTCATTTCATTATATGGTTTGTAGGTGTTTTTTTTTAATGAGCGAGCAGTTTGGCCAGAGAAGCGTATTAGCTTTTAGGGGCTAACTCATTTTCATAGGCAGTCAACCACCATTCTGTACTTAACAGCAAAAGAAGGAACATTTCCCCCATTTATAGTAAAATGCAATACGTAAACGTAACTGAGTACCACTGCCTATACTCTTTTTGGACCAGCTTCTCCAGTTGTGTAGAAACAAGAACTGCAGAGACACTAAAAATGGAATCAAGTTCAAAGAACAAGACTTATGTGCTTCTGACAGCACACGTTAATTCTCAGCACTGGGTCATCGTATCGGCCTCTTGGCGGCCACATGAAATTCTCTCTTTTTAATCCATGCTCTCTTTCCTTTCCTGAGATGCAGAGTTTTACAGGTAGGATATTCAAGAGCACACAGCACTGGCTTATGTTTGACCTCAGTGTGAGCATATGTAGGCCAGTTGCAAATGTTTTTAAAATCTTTGCCAACGCTTATCACCACCATATATCCTCTCTTGCTCCTTGAGTTTCTCACTACTCTAAATCCTTCCCTACCACCTTACAAGTTAGTTTTCCTTTTAACTTTCATACTCAAACTCAACCATAATTTAATTCACACCAAAGGAAACAGTTGCAAGAAAAAAAAAAAGAAAAAAAAAAAGACATGAAGCAGCTATGCAGGGTACAAGGAAGTACTTATGTTCCTGAAAGCAAGTGGAAAATGCTTCTCTTCGTTCTCAGCTGTCAAGAACTGCTTGAAATACCAATACATGCTCCATTCACCACTGGACCAGAAGATGCTCCACAGAGGAACAGTGGCTCACTGACAACAGGAAAAAGACAAGAAAAATTGTTCTATTTTGAGAGCGGTAAAGGAGGAGCTGCATGGAATAAAGTGTCCTTTACCATCTTGTAGATGGTGTGTTCAGAGCAAAACTAAAGAAAAGCCTGCAGTGAGCAGACAGCCGTGCATGCGCTGGCTGGTTGGCTGTCTAGCAAGTTGAAATGATATTGAAGAGGCATTTCCATTGTGAAGACTTTCTGAAAGGTCTGCTGAAGCTGATGGGAAGAACATTTTTCAAAGAGATCCAGACAACAAACTGCACTTTCCACAATAAAAATACCCATTAAGCTCCATTACGGTTATTTTTATTGAAGCTAGTCTAGACATTCAAGTACAGTTTTTATTCATCTCCAGATAAATAGAGATCTAGATAAAGATGGAACCACTGCTGCTGCGTAGGGTCAGACTACATAATGGCCCAGCCGTTATCCTATCTTTGACATCGACCAGAATATAATAAGCATTTGAGCTTCCCTCATTCCCAAATGCCCTCTCAGTCTAGGGGAGTACCTCTGACTCATACTCTGCGTCGCTGTGTTAAACAGTTCCTCAGGATATTTTTTTTTCATTAACACATTTAATATTTGGAAATAAAAAAAAGAAAATTTGGCTTATTCTTCTGTTGATGAAACAAACCTCACTTGAAAGCTTGTTTTATTCTAAATTCAGATCTGCCCGAGATCCTTCAAGTCTACCTAATCCTAAAATACCAAACACTTTAAGAATCCTTTTTAAATGGTTTACAGAAATTTGGAACACTCAGTAGTTTCTCCCAAGGCTAATACAAGCTTGAAAATGTTCTGGTCTTTTAAACAAATATAAATTGTGGGGTTTAGGCTTCAAATAAGTGCTGCCAGCTAACTTTGGACCCTTTCAGGTTTGGAAATTATAGTCTCTAGCTGCTTTCTTGACAGGGAAAGAACCTGAAACCACAATCCTGGCCTGGACTGTAGTATCTCGGCTTGTGCGTTCAGTGTCGTCGTACAGTGCGAAGGGTGTCTCTGACAGATCCACGAGATGGAAGCTTCTCGCTCTAGAAACAGCTAGAAACTTTTAAGGCTACCTCAGCCTGGCAGTTTCAGGAGGAACTGGACAAGCTCATCTGGCGTTGATGCTCAGGTTAAGAAATCTATCATGTTTTATTGTTCCCGCTGATGTATGACATGCCATCCTTCATCTCTTTGTAATGCAGAGTGCCTGCATGTTGGCTCACACTATACCGTCAGCTCCACTTTTAATCCCTCCTCCCCCAACTCCATTTGGTCTGTTCATGCTAAAAATAACATCAAGATTCATGTCTATGAGAGAGATGGGTGCCAGAGAGAGGAAAACTTGCAGACTAAGAGACTCATGACCATACTTATCACCTTCTACTGCAAACCTAGATCGTCTCTATTCAAGGAACTTCATTCCTGACTCTGGAAAGTAGTGGTAAAAGTTCCAAACTTGAGGAGATTTTCCAATATCTATATCAAAATCTTTCCAGCAATGCAGGTCAAGAGACAGATGAGAGGCTTTCAGGCGTTCCAGGCTCCTATCTTCTCTGTAGCATGAGCAAAGGCCGATAAGAGGATTTAATGGGTGGCTTATTCAAGAAAGGACACAGATGCCCAAAGAAAGACTCTGTACCTTCATTTTAAGGCCTCATGAGCTGCGCACCAGGCCTCAGACAGCCCTGATGTGAATGGTCCATCTCTGTTTGAAAGCCTGACTGGCAGCTCTTCCTTTCCAGACAGTAAGCACATGCTTGCAGGGAAGAAAGGAGCTTTACCAAAAGTACATACAAGGAATTTGTTCTTCTGAATCAAGTGGCAGATGTCTTCTCTCTGAGCTTATAACAAAGTTTGCCCCTTAGTGGTACTGAGGGGCTCCAGGCCACTGGAGATGTGTCTTTCCAGTAAGATTTCTAATGCTGCTTGTTTCTAGTCATTTAAGAGCCTGGGGTTTTTCTTTTTGGTTATTGTTCTTTTCTAAAATCAGAGGTCTTTTCTTCTCTAAAGCGGAGCTATGGTGCCACGATGTCCTAATTTGTATAATTGCTGTCTATCCTAAAGTTTCCCCTGCAGTTTCAATTACACGTCTCACTTCAATTAAACTCCTTAATTCTTGTCCCAAACTGGCATACAACATGGCTAACAGTCACGGTTATTCTGCTCTACCCCAAAGCTGACTGCACTGTCCTAGTGGGACGGCTGAATAGAAAGCAGTTTGAAGCCACCTGGGATAAAATGCATCTATAGAAATGTCAAACATTGGTTGTGAGCTACTCTCACCTTCCTTTTGCATCTGGAGGAACATGGCTTGAACCGGGGAAATTCCCAGAGAGTTAAGGGAGCAGAGCAGAAATTAAACGTCCTGCCCGGCTTACTGGGTAAAGGAACAGAAGAGGTGACAAGCTGGGTTGAGCAGGCTGAAGACACTCTAGAGGGTCTCCAGGGGATGAAACCACGCACTTCAAGTGCTGCAAGAGGGAGAGGGAGGTGAGAGCTAGGGTGGAGTTTGCCACACAGGCAGTAGGGCCGCTTCCATAAAGCAGCCTGTCGTGTAAACAAGATGTACCTTTGACATCCTCCCCTTCGGGGCACCAAGGCATGAAGCAGGCGATGTATTTCAAGCCAAACAGGTGATTTGTAGGTGCTAAGTGTTCATAAAGACAAGATTAAAGAGCTCTCTGATAGCAGGGCAGTAAATCATTCCCCACCTGCAGAGCTGAGTGCCGGGCACGGATGCTCCTCCGACCCTGATTAAATAAAGGATGTCTCAGCAAGATGGGGGCTAAAGTTAGCTGACAGCTCTTGAGTGAACTGGTGTCTTGCCTGCTGCCATTGCAGCTGATGGCTAATTTTCTCCCAGAGGAACCTTTGCGAAGGCTGGTAATTAAAACCGGTGGAAGGCAATCAGGCTCATGGGAAGGCAGGCCCGTCTGTCCACTTTCCCCCAACCATGAGCATCCCCTGACTGGAAGCCTGCACAGGTCAAAGCTACTCCTGTTCAGGGTGCTTTAAGGACTGTAACATGGCTGGGCTGCATCAACTCCCAAATATCTAATATCTAATAACTTTACATCCAGCATGCCACAAGCCCTGACAAGCTCTGAGTTTCCTGTGTACAGACTCGAGGGTCAAATACACGCACACATACGTATGTACACATAAATATATATACGTATGCATATATACATGTCCCCAAAACACCCTTATGTTTTCATAGCATTCCAAGGTCTGCCCTGGGAATCATGCTTTCCCCAACCCAGTCAGATCTGTGAGAATAATTATCCCAGTGTTACAGCCTGGGAAGTGATGGCCCGGAGGAGGGAGGTTTTACAGTCAAAGGCTCAGAGTTCGATGGCAGAGCAGGTAACAGAACCCGGGCTGCATCAACTCCCAAGTCTCCTTCTTAACCAAGCACATGTTTAGACTAAAAAAGCAGATTTTGTTTTAAATTACCTATTTTACTAACCTAGATAGGACCCAAAAGAACTTAATGGAAGGGAAACTTAATGGGACCTCATTAGATTGTTATAACATTTTTTCTGCACTGTGCTATTAGCTCTTTAAAATAGATTATCGGAAAGAACACACTTCACAGATTTAAATTACTTGTGGCTTTTGCCTTACCTGAGTTATTTCTTTTACTTTTTATTCATCTGGGGTTTTCAGGCTAGATTGGTCAGACAGTTTTTTCCCATTTCTGGATTTACAGACACTTGTACAAAGCTGGCACTGTTGGGTTGTTAGACCTTTAGTGACACTGCTCAGTCTTAAACAGAAAAATCTTTTTAATTGATGGATCCTGATTTTGGAATATTTGGCTGCAAGATAGGTACTCCAGGGTTTTTGGGTGTTCCCCCTCTCCTTGTCATTGTATTGAAGCTCGAAATACTCAAAGATCATCCAAGACCCAGAGTTGGAGTCTTGAATTGCATTTACAATAGCAACATTCCCTAACGTTGGGTGTGCTCAGATTTGCCCTGCTATAAGGAGGGAAAGGCAGAGTGAAAGAAGAATCTGGAGCGCTGGATAGTTACTTCCAGCCAAGCTCTAAAATTCACCATGTAGCTTTGTTACAAAAGCTTTGGCACTGATCTTGGGTCCAAGAACAGAAGTGGTTCCTCTTTGACTTGAAGCGCCAGTTTTTCTTTCACATCTTTCAGGGATGCAATCAATGGAAAACTGAAAATAGGTAGAATAAGCAGTTAGGGAGACCTAAAAGCTGAGAAGTCCCATGTGGTTGCTTTTCCTGAAAAATGTCTGCTTATTTTGATGCTCTTCCAACTACTTAATTATCTGCACTGAAAAAAAACAATAAAGGCAGCTGCTGCTTCACACTTCATGACGTCTTATGTTTAGTATCCTGTGTCCACACTTTCCTGAAGCAGATCGAGAGCACATACAGAAGAACTAAGTGTATTTTCTTCCCACCGGTATCTTTTGCTCTTCACAGTACCATGAAACTGAATTTCCCTATGGGAACAATAATTTCACGTTTTATAAACTTTTCAAGCCACCTTACTTCTACACTGTTCATTCAGTTCAAAATACTGCCTCACTTTCTGCTGCGGGCAGAAGGGTTCAGTCTCTGCAACCCCTTTCGCTTCTGCCTCTTCATCGGTGCTGTACCCCAAGACTCTGAAGTTACACTGTGGTGCACTCCAGCGTTGCGTCACACTTCACTAATCCTGGGATTTCACTGGCTGTACCCACTTACTTACATATACAGGTACAAACATACGCTTCTATGTGGAGCTTTGGCAAACAGACCTTGGCTGTGAAGGGAGTTGCTCTGCAGAAGAAAACTGCCCGACTCCTTCCATGCCCACCTCTCCAAGATGCTATTTTATCACACCACCCTTTGCATGCTCATCCCCTGCTGAAACTGAAGACCTGCATTAAGTTATAGACCTACATTTTAGCATTAGACTGCTTCCTTGCACCTCAGATGTAGACCCTGGTAGACACTACACAATTTGATACTAAGTCAGTGTTTGCCACTTTCCAGTCCTCTTTGAAGATAACTTCTCCTTGCTCAGGGTCAGGATGAGTCAGGATGCACCTAGGCTAGGTTCCTGCCCTGCTCTAATCTCTAATTAACTTATTTTCTTTTTACCCAAATATGTAAAAACATTAGTGTGTAGATACTATCCAGATGTTTGCTCCCTAGCATAAGTACAGGTGGTGTACCACATCCAGATCTTCAGGCCTGAATCCTGAAACAGTCCTTGGGTAGGTTTGAACTAATATCTACAGATGCATTCACTGACCCAGAGCTAATTGTTAGCTGTTTACATTCCTCCTCCTGTTTTCACACAAGTTAATTTACACATACCAACAAAGGACAAGGAAAAGCAGGGATAAAACCAGGCAACACCAAAGGTACAGAGTGAAGAACGTAACAATGAGATGGCCAAGCACAAGCAAACTCAGGACATTAGTCCCTCAGGACAAACGTCACCCAAAGGTACCCACGGCATACCAGGCACATCCCACTGGGCACCCACCCATGAGCTGTCGCAGCCAAAGGGAACAACCTGATGTTCAGTGGCAGAAGAGTGTGCCTCCAGGGAGCTACACAGGTATCTTCTGAAAAATGGATTCCCTTCTAATCTGGAGGAAAGAGAGAGGGCAGGGATTAAGCCTCAAGCCTGCAACTGGGACAGAGCAGGGAGAGAAGGCAGCTGGCTTCAGTGCCCTCCCCTAACAAACCCTCGGCCTCCCCACATCTTGTCTGTGCAGCAGAGAGGAGAGTGTTCCCCCTTTGCTATGGGGACAGGGCAGATGAATGCCTCAGAGACTACAAAGAGGGGTTTTTTTGCTTGCGGCATTAGCAGGGACCACCTACGTATCTTGGACGGTTCCCTGGAAAGCTGTTGACGTGGGCTGGATCAGCCCGCCTGCCCCTCTGTTCCCGTGCCTCTCGCTGCCACCCCCTGCGCCTGCCACCCTCGCCAGCTGCCGCTGCCGAACGTGGCACTGCCGGTGCCAAGAACAACGAGCCTCCAAGCGGAGTTGCCCGAGCGGTGCCAGTCCCTCAAACCCTGCTCGGCTCCCTGCGTCTTTCCTGTTGATTTACGTATCTCCGCAGTGTTATTTATCAACTGCTCCATAATTAATCAGACGCAGAGCTTGGCAGCACTAAATGAGCAGCCTGTCTCCAGTGCTCCCACCGCCACCAGCCCCCTCCCCTCCCAGCTACCATGCTTTATCGCACGCCACAACACTGGAGCCGGCGTTCAGTTGCTCCTCATAATAGCAGCCAGGGGGGCTTTTCAAATGATCTCATCTCACCAGGAGAGCAGGCACTCATCCTGCCAGGCTGGCAGGAAGAGAGGAATTAGCATCCAGGTAAATGCCAGCTTCCTGCCAGTTATCCCACCAGCCACCTGGCTGAAGAGCTGCAACCGCTCAGAGATTAAATATCTCGCTGTTCTTTGCTTCCCGACCTCTTCCTGCCCCTGCCACCCTGGCCTGTAACCTCTCCTATTTCCCTCAGATTGCTTTCTCTCGCTTTCTCCCCTCGCCTGTCTCCACAGCACCCTCCCTTCCAGGCTCTGCTCTGCTTTCCAGTGCCTTTTTCTCACGTTGCCTTCTTTTACTCATCTACTTTTGCTGCTGCTCCCTTTCTCCCCCCACTCCCTCCCCTCCCATAAGCCCCAGATCAGGGACATTGTATGCAAATAAAATTGCGCTGTGTTGTTTTCATGAGCAAAGACATAAGAGGAATCCGGACTCCAAAAGTCCTTCAGCTCAAATCTGTCAGCTATAAAGACCGCAGATCCTAATCCGCTAAATAAAGTTTTGGCTCTGAGTCAGATTAAAAAGCAAGGCTCGGGAGACATGGGTTACGTTCCTAGATATGGTATGCATGGACTGACATGCTATTAGCAAGACATGCTGCACCTCAATTTACCTGTCATTAAAATATAGAGAGGACAGAAATGCTAACTGACCCGAACTGATATACTGTCCATGCTTGTAAAAGCACTCACACACTCAAGGTTAAAGTGGAAGACTTTAGAGATTGGCTAAAAATTTAAAATCTCTCTCCCTTTTTCTCAGTATTGAGGCTGGTATTGAACACCCACTTTTCTGAATCAACCTGTGGGAAACAAGGTGGGGACTGTAACATTAGGAAAGCTTGACTTCATCACTATAGCTTTATTCCTGCTCTTTTTGTGCTAAGGGTCCACCCCCTGAGGGAGCCATGTCTTAAAAAGGCTTTTGCAAGAGCGAGCTGTGATGCAGTGCAGACACAGCGCAGCCTTCACAGAGAGCCTGGGCACTGAACAAGGCCCTCCACTGACAGACGCATCACCTCTGAGTGATGACTGAGCAACACTTCTTGGCTTGCCACGTCCTCTTACCCCAAAAACCCAGGAAAAGTGGGTGTTTTCTTGGACCTCAGCTGAGCTCCTCAAGCTCCTTAACTCTCCAGCCACTAGCATGCTGCCTAGCTAGCATATAATGAACACCGAATCCTTCTGAAATAAACCACCTTTTGTGATTAAGTTGAGGTAAGATCTTCAGATAAACACCCAAGTTTAGGCAGAACTAAGGAAGAGAAGCATAAACTTTGCCCAGTGCAAAATAACAACATAAAACTGTTGGCCTCTGCCATATGACAAACCTCGCAAGAAAGATGTAGGGGGAGACCCGAGCAAGGGATCCTAACGTAGCATCACCAATTAATAGTAGCCCCCTCTGTTGGACCACAGGGCTCATGTCAGTGAGGTTTACCCAGATACTGAGCACAAAGGTAAGGAAAGGAACCAGAGGGGTGGTAAAAATTTTTTTGTGTTCACTTGCCCATGCTTTTCACACTAGAAAGCATTGCTTTTACCCTGCCCGAAGAGTGAAGGGAGGAAGCAAGAAATAAGAGAAGACCACCTGCAAAAATCCAGTGCAAAATTTTATTTATTTATTTAAAGGCAGATGGGGGGTATAAGGGGAAAAAAAAGAAGAGAAATTGGAAGTAAAGGGAAAAAGTAGTAGGGAAGGCAAGCTGTAGAAAATTGAGCTAGTAGGAAATGAGGCAGAGAGATGCAGAAAGCACTGTTCAAAAAGCTTTGATTTCAGCTCTACTATGCAGACACTCAGCAGAATTTTTGCTGCCAACAATGGAATGTTTTTGTTTCTCATGGATTTCTAGCTAACAATCCTGTACTTTCCCCTTGGCTGAGGGCATAGAGTGCATGTAAAATGCCAGCATTGCACCTCCTTGGAGTCTTCTCTCTCTTCTTCTGCTCTCTCGGGGGACTCTTGGAAGGGGTGCAAAAACAGCAGTTCAAAAAACCTTTGAGATATACAGTTGGGCCTAAAAGTCTCAGGTGGAAGGAACATTATCCAAAATGGGAACTAATTATTTGGTGGATTAAGGCCACTGGCTGGGGCTGCAGAGTTAGCAGATGGACAAGAATGCGGTGGAGTCCTTTTTCGGGATGGACGGCATGGTGTGAACATCTGTCTGCTGCAAGCAAGAATATGTTCCAGGTCCACTTGGTCTCAGAAGCAGGAGTGCAACCTCCTACTTGGACACAACTCACAGAAACCAAAACGGCATTGAGGGGCTTTTTCATGTGGTGAGATCAAAGGGCTGGGACTTGGCTTTGCATAAGGGGTTTGGATGAGCCTCACTGCTGAAAAAGGACAGAGCTTAGATAGAGCTATAAAAGTCATTACTATGAAGACATTACTTTACAAAACCTTTTGCCACTAGGTTATGAGTTTGAATCCCATGTATTCTGGTGGCACACTAAAATCATTACAATTGCCATCTCACCACTCTGCTGTGGTCTCTGTGTGAAGGAAGTTTTGTCGCCTTTAGCCAAATCCCAGTGAGTGCATTTAAATCACTAGTAGCATGGAGCATAAGGATAGCTGATCCAGTTCTACCAGACTGGAGTATCAAGTCAAAGCAAATTGACACAAATGGGAGATCCACCCTATAAGAAGTCACAGGAGCTGGGGTAGATCCATCCACAGAAAAAATGAAGTCCTTAACAGGAAGGTGTTTCAACCTATGCAACGATTAGGATGAAATTAAACAGTTCTAGATGTGTATACTCCCTTAGTCGAACCACCTACCATGTCAACTAAAAAACCACATTATATTCCACCTATATATTGTATTCCAGCTATATGTATATATTATATTCCAGCTATATATATATTATATTCCAGCTATATATATAGCTCAGCAACTGGAGCTTCAAGTGTTCCCAGAAGGGCCATCCTGCAGTTGGCACATGACAAATACATGTCAATTTATAAAGACATGCAACAGATTATCAGTAAAAGAATCACCCATTTTTCAGCAGCAAACACAGGCTAATGGAGTTGCTCCTTGTCATGTACAGTTGCTGGGGACAGCTACTATAGAAAGGCAAAAACACTGATGCATTCCTTGGAGCAGAAAGAGTCTGGGTCCTTGGAAAGTCCTATGCAAGAACTGCAGCAGTGCTTGGCCAAAAAGCCAGGAGGAAACTAGCGGAAATCTGATTTCTCTCCCCCTCCTCCCACATAGAATCATAGAATGGTTTGGGTTGGAAGGGACCTTAAAGTTTGTCTAGGTCCAACCCCCCTGCCATGGGCAGGGAAACCTCCCACTAGACCAGGTTGCTCAAAGCCCCATCCAGCCTGGCCTTGAACCCCTCCAGTGATGGGGCATCCACAGCTTCTCTGGGCAACCTGTTCCAGTGCCTCACCACCCTCAGAATAAAGAATTTTTTCCTAATATCTAATCTAAATCTAGCCTCTTTTAGTTTAAAACCATTCCCACTCATCCTATCACTACAATCCCTGGTAAAGAGTTCTTCCCCATCTTTCCTCTAGGCCCCCTGGAAGGCTGCTATAGGGTCTCCCCAGAGCCTTCTCTTCTCCAGGCTGAACACCCCCATCTCTCTCAGCCTGTTCTCATAGGAGAGGTGCTCCAGCCCTCAGATCATCTTTGTAGCCCTCCTCTGGACTCTTTCCAACAGGTTCATGTCCTTCTTTTGTTGGGGGCTCCAGAGCTGGATGTAGTACTCCAGGTGGGGTCTCATGAGAATGGAGCAGTGGGGCAGAATCACCTCCCTCAATCTGCTGGCCACGCTACTTTGGATGCAGCCCAGGATATGGTTGGGTTTCTGGGCTGTGAGCACACATTGCCAGGTCATGTTGAGCTTCTCATCAACCAACAATCCGAAGTCCTTCTCCTCGGGGCTGCTCTCAATCCATTCTCCACCCAGCCTGTATTTGTGCTTCGGATTGCCCTGACCCACATGCAGGACCTTGCACTTGGCCCTGTTGAGCTTCATGAGGTTCACACGGGCCCACCTCTTAAGGTGGGAAAATAGTTTCTGATAGCAGCCAATGCAGGGCACCACCAACTCAACCCTGATGCTGCACAAAGATCACTGCTGCATTGAGCAGACTCACACACAGATCAGCTGTAAATGAGCTAGCTCAAATATTGAAAGCCGTCTAACCCCAGCAGCATGGCACTTCGGTTGGGCCAGTTTACCCTGCTGAGAGACAGCACTAGAAAACCACAGTATGCCCACAAGGTTTTGAACTCCATTGATCTTCAAAGTAATGAATAAAGAATATCCATTTTGCAGAGGAAAAGGGCAAGAAGAGTGGAGGGAGGCACATGTATGGCACGGAGGGGCCGTGGCAGACCTTCCCAAGCAGCTGCCCCTGTTCCTGTCTCCACCTTGCTGTCCTCATTCTTGCAGCGCGTCTCCTTCCCTCACAACCCTACAACAGCCATTTCCCCAGTGGGCCCAGAGACATCAAAACTTTTTAGTGGCCCAAACGACAAGGCAGAGGAGGACTGTCTGAAAGTGACAAACAGAATTAGCCTGGTGTTATGCAGGGCAGCAGCCGGAGCCAGCGCTGCTATTTACAAGGGATGCGGCTTGCAGAAAGCAAACATCTCCCAATGGCCCTTGGGGGCTCTGCTCTAACTAACATGTCATTTGACACTGAAGGCAGATAATTAATCTCCCATCACACCACCTGTCTGCACCACCCTTTTCCCTTATCCAATATCTTCCTCCTTGTCCCTCCATTTACAGAAAGGGGGAGTGAAGTTTATCACTGCCACCTATTGGCATTTACCCTGCAGGAAGAATATGAGGATATGACAATGCTAACCATCACCACTTCTCAATGCTATGGCTCCATGTAAAACTGCAGACCCTTTGATGTTCGGTGTGTAAACACACAGCATGCAATCCTGGATGGATCTGTAAACTAGTTAGGGGCAAAGCTACAGTAGCAACAGTACCATACGCAGTCAGTCCCCTTGCTAACAGTTTTGGTGGTGGTGGTTTGGTTTTGGGTTGTTGCTTTTGTGTGGTTTTTTGGTGGGTTTTTTTGTTTTTTCTTTTTTCTTTTTTCTTTTTAACTTGTAGGACCTAAGACCAGCACTGCACTTTTCCTTGTGGATATAGCAACTTACTTGGAGCCAGCTAAAGGGTCTTCGATATCACATGGCATCATGTGTTTTGGGCATATCCTGTAGGTCCTTATAATCAGTGCAGAGGTCTGTCCCTCAGTACTGGAAGACGGTCTTATAGGGTACTCTAGGGGCATCTGTAGTGAACTAAATTTGGGATATCTGGCACAGTTCTGTATTAAGGTCAACTTTACTTAGCTCTAGCCATTCGGGCAAAAGGTCTGTTTTCCTGCTGTGTTCTGTAACACACGTACAAGCACAATGCAGAAAGTGTTTTAAGTTTTCAAGTAAATCTACCTCCTGCTTTGAAGCTCAAAAGGTCAGTCTTGAGGTGGGGTTTGAGACCAGCACTGGAATAGAGAAGAGGCAGAAGGAGCATCGCTGGTCAAAAGTTGGGGGCACTGACAGAGCTGTGTCAGGGGAACTCTGAACTGAAATACCAGGAGGGCTGCATGGCAGATGGGGGGGCACTGGCAGACTTGTCCAGACGGGCAAAGCTGTTTGCACATCCTTTACAGAGAACAAGCCTGGATGCAGTCACCGATGCAAGTCCCTACTTTAATAAAAATCAAAACTGTGCTCTAATACAGCAGCTGAAGAGAAAGCCATCCCTTTAAAGCTGACCTTTCCCTTTCCCCAGCGTAGTTAGATCCTTTACAAGATTTGGTACGTTCAAGAAGAATTTTTTAAAAACATTTTTACAAACACGTTCTGCATGACCGCTTCCACTAATCGTGCCGACAGGGGCGATCAATGCCTTTAAAGGAGATTTGTGGAAACCACAAAGAGTCAAATGCTGCCACTATGGAGATAAATGCCCCTTCAGTTCCTCAGCTGCCGCTCACCACAACACACCTCCTCAGGGGAAGGTTTTTCTCCAGATCTACCTTATTATTAAGATGGGGCAGAAGTTCAGGACTGACTCACAAGGAACCACTTCCCACCTGGCTTTATTTCTCAACAGAAAGTACTGTGCTTAAAGCACTACTACAGCACCCTCTTACACTACACTGGATTATTAATTCACCATCGATCCAGAGGAAGCACACATGCTACTTCCTACAGCACCCTGCTTTTGAAGGTCTCCCGTTCTCTCTATCAACCAGGCTGAAGGTTGCTTAAGTTAGCAAGAAGAAACAAAATCACTGAATGGTAAAGAGATCTGAAAAAATGTTCATTTTTTTTGGTTTTCACCCAAGATCAGGATTTCAGTACATTCTCCCTGATTAGCTCTTTACACATGAAACATTTTCACCCATCTCTTTTTGTGCATCAATCTGGGCAGCAAGTAATCTGGACAGAGGCTCCTACGCTTAAACCAGATAACAAATCAAGCCGTTCAAGATTAAATGCTTCCTACTATTTTAAAGGCCAGAGTTCTATATAGTAGTACCAGATGTTTTAATTAGCAGAAAGCAACAGCATATTCCCGCACAGCATGTTCCAGAAGGGATACTGAAGCGACAAAGTAAAAAATCTCAACACAGAACAAATGCATGTTTCATTATACGTCTTTGACTGCTTCCCCTGCACTCTGCCCACGAGCCTGCCTTTCCTAGGACTCGTTCCAAAATATTACTTCAAGTAGATTTTGTTTTGTTCTTTACTGTTCCCTGGAAACCTTTATAAATATATTCCACTGGTGTTTCTCAACTTCCCCTACTCAATCAATCTTTGTCCCAACCCAAATCTATTTCACTTAATTTGAAGAAACTAACTCTGCCTTCTGATCTAACAGATACTCCATTAGAGATGCAGCCACTGCACATTTTGCAGTCTGTTTGAACCCATGGACATAGCAAGGCAAAAATTAATACTCCACCTAAAACATTCATAAGATAGTGTTTCTTGCATGGACCACATAAAAACCACAGAGGGGTGATGCAATATGATACAGTGGCAGCCCTGTTGCTTCTTAGCTGGTGAGGCTCTCAATATAAAATTTTGCAGAAAACCAGTGTGCACAGGCAAGCATATAGCACACCAGGGATTTCAGGGAACTTCATACAAAACAAAACCAGTATGGGCTATTTTTTATCTTTTTTTATCAAGATGATGCTACTAATAAGAGACTACTTAGGTGTTATAAGTTGGAAAACTGAAAGACTGACCATTACTTCATAAAAGACCTTATACTTTTTCTCCTAATGTTCCCCATTTTGCCCCCAGCATGAGTTGCTGCATGCCCATCTCTGCAGGGGGATAGGCACTGAAATCCCCCTGATGGCTACTGGGCAGGTGCAGTGTGCTTTCTGTTCTAGCGTGTTGTGGTACCACGCTTGGCGATAGCGTTCACACTGTCCACACTTAGCACAAGAGGGAAATATGTCTGAAGATTTTACTGAAAGTTATAAAGTTCTGTGGGGGATGGCTATCCCCAAGGCAAGAGCTGTCCCTAATACCAAGATTATATTGTTTTTTCCACCATCTGTAGAGTTCTGACCATGTTCTCTTCCTTACAAAACCTTCATAGTTGAGCAGGCAGTTTTGAAAAGCTTGGGCTGACAAAAAAAGGAAAGATACAGCAAAACAATACCACCAAAGGTGTATCTGTACTGGAAGAAATACACATCCAAGAATTCATTCTCTTCTCTACAGTGATAAGAGTAGTAAAAAACCAAAAGCCAACACAACTAAAACATTTACCGCTTCAAAATATTCCAGTAAAGAGTGGAAGATTAAGAACGACAAAGAAAACACATACGGGTTCTGGTTAATGAAGCCCATTTGCTTTCTAAAATAAGTGGTCAATTCTCACATTATGTTCTTGGAAATCCAGTAGTTTTGCGCTGCTGCATCTTTCCAGGAATGCAGTAAACTGGGACAATCTGCATGCTTGTTCCTCTCCTGCCTCTCCTGCTCTTGCCCCTTGTTTATTCCTCCCTCCATCTGCTTCAGTGGCTTATTTCTGATTTCTCCTGTCCTTTGGAGTTATCAGGAGTAAGACACAAGATTGATTCTCCAGGTCAAACTGTTCCTCATCAATTATAGTAAACAAACCAGGAACGTGTTTTCAAGCCAGTCAGTCTCCTTTCCCTCTCTCACACATGCTCCCACAGATGTCCTTCTACTTCCAAGGCAAACAGGACCTGAAACGGGTCATTTGTTATTTTCTCTTTAAAGACAACCATGGTCACATGTCTCCAATTTAGTAACTCCTATGGACGGTGGCATCTCTTGATGAGAAACAATACCAGGTATTGATACAAACATAGGATTACAGATACAAAATCTAAATCCACCAATTTTTGGCAACTCATATTTATTTAGTTCAGAAGTTTCACTTCACTCCAAGAGAAAGGATTAGGGGAGTGGGGAAAGAATGGCAAATTGAGCTGATGAGAACTTTTTAATCAGAAAGCCAATGACACATAGATTGGCTTCCAAATGGCTATGAGGCAACAGCTGAAAGAAGGGGAAGAGCAGAATGAGAGAGAGAACAAGAGAAAAAAAAGCACTAATCCTTAACCTTCTGTTGTCTTTCTTTCCTTAGCTGCTTACAGCACAGCCTTTTCCCTCAGCAGCTCCCAATAGCTCCAGCCATCTCCATGTGGAAGTTTTCCACCAGTAGTCCCCATCCCATTTAGCAGAGGGATCATTACCCCTTCTCCTTCAGGCAGAGCTGCACCAGTGCATGAATCACTGCAGACAGGTGGCACAAGGTGCCCACTGCTGCGATCATGCTGCCAGTGGCACTGACAGCTTGTTTTTGCCCAGAGCTAATGGTGTGGGCACAGGGTGCTCCCCACTCAGGAGCCCTCAGTTGATCATGGCCCCGGAAGAGGCAAAGGTGGGCCCATCCTGTCCCTCCCCCTCCTGCCAACAGACACATCCATCTCTGGGGGAAGGGGTCTCTTCTCACTCTCTCCTCTCAACGGATCAACAATGCCTTGCAATCACGGTGAGCTGTTGCATGCTTGACACTTTCTCTGCTGCAGCGCAATAACATTATATTCTATTTCTGTGCTATCAGCTTCTAGAGGAAACACCATTGCAAGAACCTTTTTCTGGGTCAAGCTAGCTTCTACGTTCTCCCTGACCACAAGGCAAAGCCACTGCCCAGTTTTATTTAGGACAAGACACTCTGTACAGCCCTGGGAATGCTCGTGCCCTCACAAGTAAAGCATTATGACATCCCAACACAATCATGGCAGAGCTGAGACCTGAGATCTTCAGTTCTAAGGCAGCTGTTAAAGATGATGACAAATACTTGTTTTAATACATAACTCGCATGCAGGAGCTAGGAGCCTTTCTGACAAGGCAGTAAGGAGAATGCAGGACTGCTCCACAGCCCAATTCCCTTCTGGAATAATGAAGGCCAGGGGGGAGCCAAGATCAAAACCATGCTGAGTACTGGTGAGCTACAATAACCACTTTGGAAAACACATCTCCTTTGACCATCCAAGAGCAGTGGGAAAGGGCCAACCCAAGATACAGTCACCAAATCCCACCTTTCTCCACCATCACTACCACCCAGGTGCTGACGATTGATGTGGGCTTCCCACAGCAGCCTGTCTGTCATCATCGTAATCACTACCAAAATGCTCTTCCCCAACACTTTCACTCTACCCCTTTAATACTTTCTAGGAATTGTGTATTTTGACCTCTAGCACTAAAGACTAGGCTCTTGCTGTGGGCTGCCTCATCTCCTAGTGCCCCCGAGTTCTTTGACAATACAAATACCTGCCTAACTGGCATATGTACTTTCTGTGACAATCAAGCACGTGAATTTGAGAACAGACAAAGGTGATGCTTTGGCTGTTCTTACAAGCATTAAACTAGCGTGCTATTGAATACATGCCAAAAGCAGTGGAGATCCATGAGGCTCCATATCCTCTCTGAATGGAGAAACTTGTTATACAACCACAGAGAAGTCCAGAAGAGCAAAACCCCTAAAAACTAAACAAGTCCTTACTCCAGACTTTTCACGAGTTTTATGTCTTTTTTCCCCTTTCTTCCTTTCATTTCATAATAAAAAAAATTAATAAGTGGAATGTTCTGTAGTAACTTTGAAAGAAGTAATTTAATAAAAAAAATTCAGAGTGCCTCAAGTTAATTTAATTCAATCCTAGGCTCATGCTGCTGCCAAATTGCACATTTCAAAACTGCATAGCCAAAGAACTTTAGGTGCCCTCTGAGAATGCCTGAAGTGAAAAAAAAAAAGGCAGGGAAGAAAAGACCCATGAAAGTAAATTAAGGCAAAATCTTTGGTTAGGGGTTTAAGAGAAGGATCAGGAAGTTTCAATTAATGTGTGAGTGATTTAGTGCTTAAGAACAATAGTTAGGTAGAAGTGTCGCTGGCATTTATTTAATTATTTATCACCCTTTGAAGGGAAGAGAGAGTAGCTCAGGCCAGTCAAGATGAGGAAAGCTCATCAGTAAAGAATAGCTAGCTTGCAAAATGGAAGTACAGCATAGCAATAGAGTCCTGAGGGTCAGGGCTTCAAGTGAGAGAAATCGAGGCACTGGACTAAATTCTTCCCTGAGATGTATTCAGCAAGGGTCTGTAGACTTTAGTGGGAGCCCTGCAGACATGCACCCTGAGACATAATCCAGCCTGGAGATGGTGAACACACCTTCTGGGTCTGATCCACTCCCACTGAAGCAAAACCACTGTGAAAGCAGGACTGATTACGGTATGTTGTTAGCTAGCATCTGAGATAGCTAAGATGCCTTAGTGGACAGATAGTAGGCAAGAAAATATCTTAGAAATGTTCAACCATAATTCAATGCTCTAACGTCCTAATGTCCTCCTCCAGAGAGAATCTGGGAATTAAGAGGTAGGATGCAACTTTGGTCTCATAATTTTGCTCTGGAAAAAACAATATTAGATTCATTACCAAGCCAAGATGTTTTTCACCAGTTCCTGTCTATCTGTAGAAGTCCATGGATCACATTGCCACCACATTGTCCTTCTAGTTCATTTGCTAAAACCTGTACTCAGAGACAAAATTTATAGGTTATGAATAATGTTGCTAGCAAGTAACTTCCTCCATCTTAAAATTACCACAGCTAAGCAGACCTACCTATCATCACTTCTGTCCTCTCTAGCCCCTGGGCCCCTCTTGGTGTCATCCATCTGTTTACAACAGGGGGGTTGAGGTGTTAAGCCCTTCAGAGCAGGGAGTGTTGATTATTGTAAATGCGTGCCAGCGTTCCTTCATGGTCTCAAAGCTTATGAAAAGGATTACAACATGACTGCCAGTAATACCAGAGGACTGGATTTGATGACCCAAATTGGTCCTTTGGAGCCCTACACTCCTAATCACTAGTGCATTGCTTTTGCTATTACTATTGGTCTTACTGTTTACTTCTTGAGCAGGTGAAGGTAAATTCTACTAGCTTGCTTTAAGTTCAAGGTTACAGCAGCTCTGATTGCAAAAGTATTACATCCTAAATAAGCAGTACAGTTTTGACCAAAGGCCTTAGACTCTGCTACGATTTCCTTTTAACAGGGATACAGGTTAAGCCTGATGTCATTGCAAAGTCAGTACTTTCAACAAGATTTTTGATAAAGCCACATAATTAACAAATGACCTTGATGTTATCATACTAACTGGGCACATTTTCCATTGTAACAAATACCTCAGCTAGTATCAGAAGATTGTCCAGCATTCTTTTTACATATCTATAAAAATACATTAACGTAGAGAAATATAGCATCGATTTATATATATATAAACCTCTTATATACAAATATGTCTATATATATGATAAATATAGGTATTTAGAATCAGTACTTCCCAGCTCTTACTGTTTCTCTTTTACTTTACTTTTCTATCCACTTCCTCCACATTTTGATTCTTTCACAGTCTAGTTCTCCCATACCCTATCTACTTCATTAGAAAAGCCAGCTACAAGAGATGATGCCCCAAGTTCTTCCAATGCATAGGCTTAGATAGGAAACAGTTTCCAGCTACAACAACAACAACAACAAAAAGGGTGCAAACTTGGTCCCAGCTTCACCCCGTTTTATGCAGGCTTTGCATCCCCTACACTTGACAAGCTGATCAGTTGATTGTAACTTAGAACCAGCTCTTTCAGAACTATAAAGAACAATTATTTCCATGGGCAATCAATATTATGGCAACAGATTGGGTTCCAGTAAAATAGATTTATAATATACACACTACTATTTACTGGCTTTTCTAATATTTACTGTGGTATCTGAAAGGGCTTTACATGCATCTCTGAAGTTATCCCCCCGTTTGGCATCTAGGGAACAGAAGTCCATATCCTCTAAGATAATTAGATACTTAATGATCTACGTGTCTATTTACTTTTTGAGGATCTCAGCTGCAGAGAATATTAAGCGATTCACCCAAATGTCATACTAAAAGGTTGTGGTAGCGCCTTAAAAAAAAAAAAAAAAAAAAAAAACAGAACCAGAAACCAATCTCCTAAATCCATATACTTTGTCTTAACTACTATCCTTGTGAATTACACTGTTATATAATGTAATTAGGAGAAAATAGCAAGTTCTATTCTCGGAACTTCTAATCAGCGACAAGCACTGCACTCCTAACGATCTCATTAGAAAAGAAATGCATAATTGCACAGTAGCACCATCTAGCAAACTACACCTCCAGCCACGGGGACGGCCCTTTCCCAGGTAGACAGTACCACTTCGAGTGAGACCATTTCTGCTATAGGTAATACCAAGAACACTCACAAGTAAGAAGTGATAAGCATTCTTGTCTCTTCTAAATGTGAGGTAAAGGCTTTAAAAAAATAAAAAGAAGAAAAAGAAAACTTTATTACTAAGGTGTTGTTTGTTGAGAATAAATACTAAGCTGGTGCTTTGCTGCTGTCCTCGAGTGCAGCAGTTTTATAAGCAAAGCCTACTTCCAACAGGAATAGACCTAGAGACCACAGACTTACAGGCACCTTGGATTTTGATCTAATCTTTACAAATACATTCATATCCAGTAATCGCTACGTACATTCTATTTATACCTGCCTATCCTTAACTCACACATTTTAAAGCAAGCACCTCACTGCAACACCATAAATGAAAGAGCCCAGTCTTTTCTGCCATACCTTTACAAGTTCACTACATCTCAGGCCACCCACCACATGCTTGATGCTACCACGAACACTATGACCCAGCCCTGTCAGAGGATGAAAGAGCAGGCAGCTGGCCCAAATTCCCAGAGTCAGAGCAGATATCTGGCGTGATCCGCAGCAGCCATTATAGACCATGGCTGAGCTGTAAAACCTGACTTACATTTTGGGAAACTTCAAACCTGAGAGCAGCAAGGTCTATATTTTGTATTTGAAGTCATCGCTGGATGTAATGTGGCACTTTCCTCATAAGGTCCTGCTTGAGCAGTAAAGAGTGAGCTCCAGCAGCAAGGAACACAGCTGCAGCTATGGGGTGATGGGAAGGTCCTGTGAGATCTCTGTGCAGTAGTGATTAGTATCTCATGGTGTGTGGGGAGACAGTTTAAGGTTCTCAAAACAGACATAGTAGCCGCTGAACGGTATTTGCAACTCTTTCACAACTTCCTCTGCTGGCATCAGCAAACTTCTACTTGAGTGTGCCGCTCTGTAAAATGGGAATTTTACAGCTCCACAGGGAAGATACGAAGGAGTAAAGCACCAAAGCAAGGACTTAGGCATCTAAAAGCTTTATTGATCCAGGTCTAAGTATACCGTATTATTGGACTCCATGTTAGGTCATATCTGGGAGCCTAAGAAAAGCAGCCATAAGAGGCAGCAACAGGATTGAGCTCTAAAGTAAGGAACGAATGTAAGAAAAATCATGAACCGAAACGCTTTAACCTATGAAGGCAAGGACAAGAAGTGGTTAAGAGGGGATTTTGCTTAAGCATAGAGAAGAAAATCTTCAGAGATACAAATCACGACTGCTGATGATTCTGTTTTCCTCCTGACACAGATAATGGGATAAGTGGGCATGCATGGAAATCACAGAAAGGAGAATTTCTGAGGAGATGAAAGCCTTTCACAAAGCCAGATCCATTATACCATTTTCCCCTGTGCCTCCTGCTGGGAAAGGCTGGGAGTGCAGCTACCCTCAGCTCCTCCACAGCCCGCAGGAGCAGCTAGGAGCTTTCCTATGTTCGAGAACATGCCCTAAGCCCTGATCTGCCCGTCTCTGCAAGCGGCCAGGCCCAGACCAGCTCTGAGATGTCCCCCAGCTGCATCTCCCACCTCATTTCCTAATGCACTCTTCACAGGGAGAGGCAGGGACTGGAGTAACTGGGAGGTCTCACCCTGCTCCGTCCTGGCTGGGATGTTCAGGCCCCGAAGTGGGAGTGTGCGAGCGGACATCATTGCCTCAGGTCCTGTCTCTGCTGCCCAAAGAGAGGTCCTGAGGCTGGAACAGGCTCTGAGAGAGTCTCCCATGTGCTACTTCTCACACAGGAGAAAGCACAGAGTGAATAAAGCAGCATCCTCCTGCACTGGGCAAGCCAGCGTCAAAGATCACTCACTGATGTGCGAAACCTAAATCTCCGTGAGGCTCCTTTTTTTTTTTTTTTTTTACTTTAGGTTTTTAAATTCTCCCCACCCCCAGTCACTCTCCCTCTTTTTTGGACGTTGCCATGGAAACTGCATCTGGTTTCCATTCTCTCCCTTTCCTTCATGTCCCTGCTCAGAGGCAACATCGGAGAAGCATTGATCAGTGATGCAATGAGCCAGCCCTGCGGGAACCAGACTGGCCTGCAGCACAGAGTACGTAACCCCGGGGCTCCCAAGCACCACCTCCCTCACAGAGAAGAGCCAAATTTTACTATATGGTGGGCAAGTTTAACCAAAAATTAGGTGGGACCAAGCCCTTTAAGGCACAGTTCTGTGGAGGGTCAACAGAGATGATGTCCCCATACACACACACACCTCAAGCCCTTATGTAGCTCTGTCAGGAGATGCTGGCGTTATTCCCATGTCGCTATACACATTGAAGTTTACCACCAGTGAGCTACAGAGAAACCTGTGAGTCACTGACGGGCTATTTCTCTTTGAAAGGTAACTTGTACTCCACCACCTGCCCCCTTCCCCTCCTGAGGCTGCTGGAACAGTAATGATCTTTTTTGGACCTTGGGCTGTAAGATGCACAAAATCCCTCATAGCCAATACACCTGCACCCCTCTCTTTCGTGCCTTACTGCTGCTGTCCGATTACTGTCTTCCAGTAGGAGAGGTGATGAGAGTGAAGTAACCCAAACCAGAAACAGCTGTGCCAACACACGAAGTCGGTAGAGCAACATTTCCATTAGGAAGGGAAGTAAAGATTTCAGATGGCAAACAACAACAAAAGGCCAAAAAAGGGAAGGCGCATCAGTAAGAGACAAAGGAATCTCAAAGGAAGGAAGGATAAAAAAAAAGTTGAAATGGGGCCAAGAGAAAGACTGGCCTGCTTTTTTAATTTCAGCTTGCTGCTAGCTGAATCCCTTTTCCTACAGCCTCCTCCCACCACCTCCCCGAAGGGTACCATTGCCTCCTAACACACTGATGTGCCAAGGAGCCCTCTGACAGCTCTCTATTAATTAACTTCATGCCGATACAAATTTTATTTAAACTTAAAAAAATCCAATTCACATTGATCCACCTTCATTGCTCCATCTGGCTGCCAATCAATGGCTGCTCGGCGTTACCTGACAGGGAAATAGATCTCAGAGCTCCACACAGAAGGGAGCGCTTAGGAAGTGGGAAATGAAAGCCTCTTTGGGCCTCTCCCCCACCCTACATCCATTCTGGAGGGAGCTATAGCAGTGTCCCTTCCCCTTCCTTTGATTTTTTCTGCATCCTCTGATTTCTCTGCAGACCTCCAACACCTGGCAGTACGAGGTGCTCTCCCTAGCAATTGCCCCGGGGTCCCATTGTCCCAGCCTGGGAAGGGGCTTTTCTCATACGGCAGGACCAGGCTAAAAGCTCATACAATGCACAGGGCTCAGTGGAGACAAGAGAGGGATGAATTGGCCTCCTGCGTTCAGACTTCTGACAAGATTTGCTGGATTTCTCAATGGCAATTGTCATTTCACTCTCAGAGGGAAAAGCTTTGTCTCTTCCTCTTCCCTCTGCCCCAGGAATCGATACGGCTTCTACAGAGAACAGCCTTTCCCAAACAATGCTTGGTCCCTTAGGCCTTGTCTGCACTAAGAAAATTGGTAAGCATTATTTTTTTTTTCTGCTCTGCAAGTGGCAAAATAAGATGCTGGAGAAGAAACATAACACACACATCATTACCTAAGGATCAGAAAGGGGCTGCTGGTCCTATGTTGTCTACACAGTAGCTTTTACTGTCAACATTACAGGCTGTTGGCAGTCAGGGCAAATTGTCTAGCTCTGGTTGAGTTTGGCTAGCATATGTTAACACAGACCTCAAGTTGGCCTTTTTCCTAAAGTTTAAAGTTAGACTCATCTGTGACCCATGAAGAAGCTGAAGATGCATTACCTTGCATCTTTACACTATGAGAAAGGTCATTTTACAAGCAGTTTTAGTTAGTGTACTCTTTTCTAAACCCCTCCTTAAAAAAGGATCATATTCCTCTACTACAGGTAAAGCTTTGAGCTTGCCAGTATGGCACTGAGGGGGCTCAACAAGCTTGTTGTTTTGTTTCTGAGATTCTAAAGTCTCACAGCTCAGGAGCTCCAGTGTTAGCAAGCATGGGCAGTACTGAAACAGAGCCTATTTTAGCAAAAATATTCAGCTTTAGCCATCATGTGAAAGACGTAGAGAGAAGATAATAGGCTACCCCTGGGTAGTGCCTTTGAAGCCATCATTAAAATTCCACCATTCAGCTACCTGGTGATATGCCTGTCTCTGACGGAGTCGTACCATTTCCACCAACCAACAAATCCTGCTGGCCTGAGAGGTCACATAGGCAGGGTTTCTTTCGAAGAACATATTAATCCATTTTGGCACCGACCAGACAGCACCGTAAGCTCTGGCCATTCTCTGCAGTGTACATTGTTCTTGCCTGCTGGGCCAAGGCAGTTGCTTGTCTGCTCACACTAAGTGGGGCATCCAACCTATGGGCTTAACATCTTATTGTGCACCGGTCTTTGCATGCACCCACACGTGCATTTCACTGTCTTAAAAGACAATAATATACTGGCTTACATACAACAGCTTCTATTTGTGGGTAAGCAGTAAAGGGAAGGATAAATCCTCCACCCCTGACAAAGCAAAATAATATGACCCAGGCAAATACATCGGACTGCTTCTTTAATTTAGGTGGTGTTTATATGTAAAGGGCACATTAGTGGGTATGCCTATAAACGTAATACAAGCTTTGACAGAGGAGTCTGGACACCCCTGAAACGGCAGTCCAAGTGCTTGTTAGGTACTATAACAGCATACTTTGCTTGTGTGACTTTACCATGAATACTTGCAGTGCCTTGAGCCCAAATAAATGCAATATGGGCTTGAACCACAGAGCGTGCAAATGAGCAGACAGGAGTTTGGAGCGGAGCGGGATTTGGAAGCCGCTTCAAAAAGACTTTGGAGGAAGAAGAAGGGGCTTTTTAACAGGAGTTGCTGGAAAATTTTAGTGGGTTCTTAGGCAAATAGCTGTGCCCACATCCATCCCCAGTGGGAATCCCCCTCTGTCTTTTTCTTTGCTTGGTAGCACAAGCAGTGAGTTTTGAGGCCCTATCCAGCCATAGCAAGCCACTGGGTAACAGGCTTCCCCTGCTTGGTGAAAGTATCTTTTAACACCTAAAATCAGCAGCATCTCAAGTTCCATCTGGTGGCCATCTCACTCCAAAGACACCAGTGTTGATATCTGAAGATAAGAGGGTCCACATAGCTCAGCTTTACAGTGATACTATAGTATTTTATACCCTGAAGTATTTATCCTTCTGACATGCCCTTCTCGCTCAGCACTTTCATTGCAAGAAGGGAGTATTAAAGCACAGCAAAATTAAGGAAATCCCTCAGGATAACATAAAAATTCCTGTGGAAGAGGAGAAAGCTCAACCCCAGCTCCCAAGTCGCAGGCTAGTGCTTCATCCTTCCTCCTTCATGGTCTGAGTGTGGCTCCTATATCCCAGCTTTCTGTGAGGCATGCAAGGTAGTTGTGGATCTAACTGCTACAGCAACGAGCCAACACATTGCCTACAACCCTTCTCATGCTCATCCTCCAGGTCTCTCTGCTGACCCCTCTTCCTTTTGCTTATTTGCTCTTTGTCCATTTTCCCAGGGTCTCTTTTTGTCTGTCTCTCATCGTGCAAAGACAGAGATACATACCATCTATGCAGAACTAGAAAAGAAATATCCACAGGCGGCTGAACTTACTCATTGGAACCAAACAGCCCCAGCAAAGCAAACAGCCCTGGCCCTCACAAACCTGGCTTCAGACAATGAATCAAAAACACTTAAGCTGGCATTAAACCACCCTGGGCTTTTGGAGCTTGCTGGCAGAAAAAGAAAAGTTGAAAGACAAAAGGGAAAAAAAAGGAAAGGAGTGAGGTAAGAGGAGAGAATCCCAGATGCCACAAGTAAGCTAAAGAAATATCAGTGAGAAGGACAACTTGGCTGTGCCTCCTGTGTTTGCTTTGATACATATCACTCCCCATATAGCCTCTGAGGGACCACCCTCCACCCCGCTTTGGTCCCCTCCTATCTCCTTCCCCCATTCCCGCAGACACCTGCAGCAGTGTGCCTCCTTGCCTTTACTCCTCTCTTTGAAACACACCCTCTCCTCTGTCTCCAGTGACCCTTACCCCTTAATGCCACCTCTATCTCAGGCTCTTTTCTTTCATAGGCCTTGATAGAAAGAAACAGGTCTGAAATTAGCTGTTATTCAATCCCAAATTGCTGACCTTTGGGGGCAGGGACTGCTGTATGCACTTACAGCATCCCAATCACCATTTAAGGCCTTTTGATATTGCTACAGGAACCACATCTAAAGTCAGAAGGGGTCATCTGGGCTAATATAACCTCCAGGATAACACGGGCTGGAAATCAACTCACTCAGCAATTTCCGCACTTGGTGGAGAAAGTTGTTTGCGTTACATCGTCTCTTAGAAAGGTACCCAAGTTTTGACTAAAAGACTCCAGCTGAAGGATTGTCTACCATAAACCTAGTCAGACCAGCTGGTATCGTCCTTTTTAACTTCTGCCTCATTTCTAGTACAAATTCATCCGCCTTCAGCTTCTGATTGGTATGTACCATTATGCTTATGCCTAAAATCATCATATTGTCAGAGCTTGTCAAAACCTTTCTTTTTCTTCAGGAAAAAAATCACAAGTTCACAGTTTTTGCCAGGAAAGAAACATGCTTAGCTGAGAGGCTTTCTTGTGAAATAAAAATATTGGGAAAAACATTTTGTTTAGGAGGTGCGAGAATCTTTTGCTTCGATAAGGCCGAAGTCCCCTGCTTTGATAAGGACAAACAGCTTCTGCTGTTAACACTTGGACTTTTCATTTGGTATGCAGAGGTTCAGACTGGACATATGGAAAAATTTCTTTATGGGGGAGGGTGTAGCAGGTACCCAAAGAGGCTGTAGAACCTGTAACATTATCAAGATTCAGCTAAATAAAGTCATAGTGACCTGATCTAATGTTGGCCGCAGTTGTATTTGAAGAGGAGGCCACACTTTCCAATGGTAGAGTCCAGTCAGCACATCTGCAGTTCTATGAAATGCCAATCAAACCAAAATACTCCAGCCTAACTGAAACTAAGCATTTCACCCAGCCTTCTTCACAAGTGGTTACAGCATCAAGGAAATGGTGCTTTCCAAGGGGAAACTTGGACAGTATTTCAGCAGGAGTCATTAACTTGCTCTTGAATTCAACCCCTGAGCTTTCCTTAGGATGGGAAAAGCACATGTAGCTCTCTTCACTTTTACTTGCTTGCCCTCCTGCACCAGGGATGGGTGGGGAGGCAGCAGCCCACCCCTATATATGTAGGGATATATAGAGTATTTTAGTAAGAGTACCATGGTGCACACCACCTTTTTTCTTGTGAGAAAGTAGCAGGAAAGCTCATCTTCAGAAGACTATCATATGAAAGTACTTCAGAGAAGTCCCTGTACCACAGCCAATTCCCAAGCTGCAATGCCTCCTTTTTCCAGAAACTCTTTTGGAAAAATCAACGTTTTCTTTCACAAAATTTCAGCTGAAAACTCTTTTGAGATAGTCTTTTCTGTCAAAAAGCTGTCAGTTTTCCCACTGAAGTTTGGAACAGATTCAAAGTGACAATTTTTTCTTCTGTTTTGCTTTAAAATGTCATATTCCTACCTCTTTTTTTTTTTTTTTGGAATGGAATAAAAGCATACGTGACAAAGTGACATTTCCACTCAAACTATCATTTTGTTTCTCCTTTTTTTAAGCTGAGAAACAGAAATGGAATATTTTCAGTCAAAACGTTGATTTTTGAACTAAAATGTTTGTTTCAAATTTCCCCTTGGAAAACCCCCTTTTTTTTTTTTACCCCAGCAGAACTGATGTTGTTCTCCATCCCAGAAAAGTTCATTTTTAACATGCTTGTGTTTCTTCTGCCCTACAGAAATACTTTCTACACATAAAAACTTCAACCTATACAAATTCATTTATCTGCCTTAGTGGTTAATTGGGCAGACATGGACTGCAGGAAGAGTACTAGGAAACCCTCTCTTCAGTTTGTGTAAAGGGTCTGAAGAGGGGCTGCAGTCTCTCCGCAGTTGACAAGGACAGGACCCACTGCCTCTGAGCACACTTTCTTTCTGCCACAGTGTATATCACGGCATTAGGGAGGGTGTAAAATTTATTGGGAGCGTTAGTAACTACGTACAAGTTGGGTCCCAGCCCTTTGTTGGTGGCTAAGAACAGAACTTTTTTCTTCCCGAGTTCGTAATCAAACACATGTGGCTTTGATAGTCCTTATAGCTTTCTAGAAAACTGTACTTTCATAAATAAATGAAATGCTTAAGGCATAGTGAGAGACCATGCTGACTGAGTGCATCTTTCTCCCTGCCTCAGACCTGAGGATCTGGCTACCAAATTTTGTTCTGCAATCCAGTGCCCCGATGTCATTTTGCATATGAGAGGCAAAAGTCCTATTTGGTCAACAGCAAAGATCCACACACCAACTTAACACATTTTACTTCAGTGCCAGGCCTACAGCAATATTAGTGTCTCTGCCCAGGCTTTCTCTTCAGGACGCAGGGAAACATCTAACTTCCAAACTTCTTAGGAAAGATTACTCAGCTGCACAATCCTTCTTTATATTAAATCCACACAGTGATGATAATGTGGCTAGAAATATTTGCCAGCGAGGGATTGAGTGGGTGGAAAACAGGGGTTTGCTGAATTACTGCTAGACTATTTAATTTTGACTTTAGATATGTATGCTTCCGCCTGCTTCTAGACCTTGCTCACTTTGTCGCTCCAGGCTTTACACCTTAACTGGACCAGTCCTGATCAAGCATGGCTTTTCTGTTTGTTTCTTCTATTCAGTGAACCCCACTGTCTGGGTTCATGAAATGCTGTCTCTTGAAGGACGTTGCCAAAGCCCATGCCCTGATTGCACATCCACCACCCAACAGCACCCTATCTATCTGCACTGAGAAAAACTTACCAGTTCTTAGCTCCCTTTCCTTGGATGGCATGTGGAGGCAGCACATAGTAAATCAAGCACTAATCCTTCTGTTAGAAGAACTTTACAAAGGATATGCCTTGTGTAACAACTTTGCTAAAAGACTGCATATGCAATATGTAAAGCATTAGAAAATGCCCACTTGGGTGTCCCTGGGAACTTCAAGGTTGCCTAATGGCCCAAACAAGTCAACAGCTTTCCTGATTGCTGTTTACATAGCACCTTCCTTTTTATGTTTCAAAACAGAGCTTCTGACATTAAAAGTGGCATCTACGATGCTGAGCTCAAATCCGCAATAGGGAAAAGCCACTAAATGTTACTGTGGGGTTGATGCTGCTACTGGAGCCATTGCAAATTTACACACGTAGAGGCATTTGCTTCTTTAACTTCATGCTTGTTCATCCAGATTGCCAGTTTAGCAAAAGGAGAGCTTTGAGCTCTTACTTTCCTATGGTGAGTTGCAATTTTCCTCTTACGTCCCCGACAAAATAACGAAATACATAGTAAGGGAATCTTTTCGTAGTGACTTACGTTTAGAGGTTAGACTAAACCAAACTGACCTGGTTTAGCAGTATGCAGCAGCAAAGCAGAGACATCAGCCTTCAAAGATAACTCTGCAGGGGTTGCACGAGATGCAGCAGTGAGAACGGCATGCCATGGGTGACACTGAATTAGTCTGGCAGCAGAACCTGTAAGTACACTGCTACGCTAACTGTGCACTAGTATACATTAGTACAATGGGGAGTCTGAGTCACATTCACCAGCCAGATGGAGGAAGATAATCACAGTGCCAAGTCATGGTGGAAGAGAGGGGAGTAAGCAAATGTCACCCAGACCTCCCAAGCCAAAGGGCACCCACAAGAGGAAAAAGGAAGAGAGTCACAAAATGTTGGAAAGCTGTATTTTTGCAAGTCTGGGGAAGGGCACACCATTGCAAGTAATTTCTCTGTGTATCTAATGAATCCAGATCAGCTACTGCTAGAGTGCAGGCTAGCGGAGAGATAGAAGGAAGACAGGGGCCCCAACACAATAAACTGGACCAAAGCCAGTAGAAGCATGGGAACGGTGCAGCCCTGCTGCTGCTGCGTGGCACTCACTGCAACACCTAGGAACAGAATACCTTCCCATAAAAGTATGGGCTTGACAGAAAAGTTATCACGCAAGGCTACAATAGGACATCTGTTATGGATTCATCAGATCAAAAATACAAATCTGAGAGACAACTGGATACCCAAGTTTTTCAAGTTATAGACATAACTGTGAGTGAACATCCAGGCTCATACATGTTGGTTATGCTACTCAGTATACTAGAAACAATTTACAGTGTTTTAGCTCTACCCTGTCCTGGTTTTCTTACTTGCTTTGTTTGGGTGGCCATGGCCATATAACTTCACCACATACACAAGCCTATTCAGTTCTGTTAAAACAGAACAAACACTACATGTAACAGAAACCAAGATGTACATACTTGCAATTTGTTCTGAAAGCAAAGGTAGGGTCTACACAGGCATGCCACCTCCTCAACCCTGGCAGACACCAGATTAATCTGTGAAGTCTCGCACACCCGAAGGTACAATTTGTGTAATTGCCCTTTTCTCTTTGCTCTATGGTGGCTGGCCTTGGGCCTCTGTCTTGGCAGTGCAGCATCCCAGCTTCTCTCCTATTCTGTAACCCCTCTCCCAAATGCAGCTGGCTGAGGAGGTCTGTGAGGTACAAGGGATTACAGGATGAGAGAAGCCACGAGGCCGTGCTACGTTCAGGATTGCGCTGCCAGGGAGGGCCTGCGTACACCACACAAGCCCCACCTAAACTATTGCTCCCTTTCACTGGATCCTGATCCCTCTCTGTTTCCTATCTTTATTGGGACCAAGCTCTGGTGTTGGGAAGGTTGTGCACGGAATTTTGCTGTCTGCGAGACAGTCAAGTTGAGAAGGTATTTGAGATGGTACTTCCGGTGCAGAGAGCGCTCCAGGGCTTACTCAAACCTGCTCCTCACCCTGGGCAAGGCAGAGAGCCAAAACATAACAAGCACAAAAAATCCAATTCTTTATGAAGCTGTTGGGCATGGAAGAAGCCAGAGCACTGATGGACCTCAGACTGTGGTAGCAGTTCAGTGTCATCTGACCAGGTCTTTATGTCTAGCCTTTGATTCAGGGGACACAAAGGATGCATGGTGCGTGACTGGCCTCTATCCTCATTTCTTCCTTTTGTCTGAGTGTACAACAGGAGGAGCAGTATAGGAAGTGGGGCTGATCATTAGAAAACACTTTTAATCAGACCTTCATGAAGATCACAAAGTCATCAGCTCACGGTGACGGATTGCCAGGGACTCCATGATGAATGCATTTGCAAATATTGCTGCAGAATAATTTCCTTCCGTCGCCAGAGCACTCCAAACAAATTAGATTCCCTCTAATCACATCTCCTGTCTGTGGATGAGGAAAGATGGGCCCGTCAGCACAAATGCATTTAGGGGGTGGGTAGCGGAGGGGAGAGAGCGGGAGGTAAGGGGCTAGATGCAGCAGGCAGGCAGATGAGGTGCTGGAAAGTTGCCCAGCTTTGAGAAGAGTCTCTGAGCAGTGGTGTGGATACATGGCAATCCCAAGCATGTTAACAGCTCTCCCCCTGCTTGCACATACACAACATGAATGCTAGAGGAGGGAGGCATGAAAGTAAGCGAGTCATCTGGAATTTTACAGTAATGCAGAACAAGAGGCAGGAGAAGCATGCCAGCATTGCTTATTCCAGAGGGTGCAGTCCTTGCTAGGGTTACACAGATGAGCTGAAAGCAGGTTCCGTGATGAGGCAAAGCCTGTGCTGCTTTCTGCTGTGTCTTCCCCATGCCTTACCCCTAGCTGGGATACTTGAATTAGTGAAGCAGAAGGAACAGCTTCCCAGATAATCCAGTGCAAGTGACTCACAAGATGCAGTACTAGGATGGAGACACAATTGGGAATTGTTAATTAGTACCAGGTGGCCATTATGCCATGCTGGAGGCTTTCAAAGCTGGGAGCACTTTTAATTCATACTAAGTCTATGCATATTAGTTTAAGGCTCTGAAATCAGGGACACAACAGGCCTTAAGTTTAAAGACAAACCAAGTGTGAATGGCATTTTGCACTTTCAAAAATGGAAGGTACTGTACCAAAAAGGATGGTCTGAGTAAGATGTCTGAAGGATACTAAATCTTTTCTACACCAGATTTAGAACAAATGCTGGAAGCTAGCCAGGAAAATTATTGTGGAGTAGCATGCTCATACCAATATCATGTCCATCATCAACAATTTTCCAAAATGCATGAATTAACCCAACGATAGTTTCCTCCCCCCTTGCCTGAAAAAACAAATAATAAAATCAAGTGTCATTGCTTAAGTGACACATTGCTTAGTGACTGACCCAGCAAGCCACAGGTTATAGTTTCTGTCCCAGGACAAGACAAGCATAATCTATAGAGGTGGATTAGCGATACAACAAGCCAAACATTTACTTTACCCAGATAGTCCACAGCATTGGCTTGAGATCCACCGTACTAATTTTTGCTAGGAAATTGGAGGAGCTGGATATTCTTAGAAAACGGACCTTGCCATGTTTCCCCACGTGGGGTGTAAGAGTGCAACACGGTGGAGAAGAGAAGGATCATGGGCGCATTTTATGACTACAAAACAGTTGGAACAGGCTGAACAAGTTAAGTGCTATGCAAAGTTTGAGCAAAGTATATAAGAAAGGACCGAGACACACACTGTGCTTGCAGGCCTGCATGTTATGCGTTGAAGGACTTACAGTTATGCTTTATTTGTTTCCCTGCTTAGAGAAGCTAGAGTAGTTTTTGGCTTCCCACTCCCTAGTTGGTACCAACTTGCATTTCACAGTCCCCACTCCTGGCAGCTCAGAAACTCTGCCAACAGCTCACTACTGAAGGAAAAAATGTAAGCCCGGTCCGTGCCCCTTTTAATTAGCTTTGAGATCTGGCACCGAGCAAGCTGACACAGAAGAGACAAAGTAAAGAAAAAGTCTTGTTTAAAATATATTGGGGAGCTAGCTGTGGAACGGCAAGCAGGGAGAGAGCGGGGGGAGCAGCGGAAGGAGAGGGGAGCTGCTGCGAGAGCAATTGGCTGTGTTTGCTCTCCTGGAAGCCTCTGTGTGCTTTTCCTCCAACGTGCACTGGATTTATATAGGGGGCAAACCCTTACGGGCCAGTGGGCTCAGAGCAAGGCTTGGGCCAAGAAGCAGGCGGGCTGCTGCCAGCTTCCCCTCCTCCTCCTCCCTCCTCTTGTCCGCTCGTGCTCTCTTTCACACTCTCGCACAGCAGGACCTTCTTATCAGGTATGATAAGCAGCACTCCTGAGCACGGCTGGCAGGCTTCCAGCTCACGTTCCAGGAGCACGGCCGGGCGCTGCCGCTGTGTGAGCACACTTTAATAAAACTCTGATTTTTATCTGAACATTTTATTAATCCAGGCTCAGCTGTTTGCCAAAAAAGCCAACGCGTTGAATATGCCAACGTGTGTTCTCTCCAGCTTCTAATGCTGATGTACCTCTGCCCACAGTATCTCCTCTGCTTCACACTGGGATGCATTTTCTATGTAGGGTTTCTCCTGCTTTATTGCTTGTCCCTCCACTGCACTAGGGAGATGGTAGGGGCACTCTGCAACTGTTTTGCCCTCCCTTCTTTGGCACAGTGATTTTGAACAGAAAAGTGGAAAAAAAAATCATTAACGTGTTCCTACTGTCAAAATTACTATTTTCCCCATATGCAGAGCACATAGAAATACACTGGTTGGCTGCAAACTGTTCCTGAAAAAGTAATAATAAATAAAAATAAAATAATCTTTCCTTTCTTATCTTTCCAGTGCTGCCCTGCTGCCATTCACCACCTCTCACAGGGTGGGCTGAAATGTAAACATCACTGGGTGCTAGAAGTCAGCCTGCCGCAACATGGCCAGAGGAAAGGAACAGGAAAGATGGAGAGGTTTGTGTGGGACCAAGCTTAAAAGATGAGATGGATGTTCTAAGAGCATCCATAGTCAGTGCAGTTTTTCCATGCCCTGGCTGAAGAATTGACATGATTTCCTGGAATAAGACAGCTTACTCTGCTGCTCTTCCTCCTCTTATTGTGTGAGTTTGAGAATGGGACCCAAGGGCTTTTAGCTTGATAAGGGACTATGCTGCTGGGCCATGTTCTCACACCTAATGGAGTAGCCCCCCCTGCTATCCCTAAAACTGATGATGTTTAGTGCAAAAGCCTTTCTATAAGTTGTATTAGAGCACTAAGCACCTTGTAGGAATATGATACTGATTCACAGTTTTTACTGTTTCCAAACTGGCAACTGTATTTTGGCCTTTTGTTCCTGGAGGAAGTCAAACATTTTCCTATTCCATCTCTCCACAGTCCTTCTGTAGAGGTCGTCCTCATTTGTCCACTGCTCTTTTATATGCTTAATACGTTTCCCCCACAAGCTTCAGTTCAAACTCTCCCATTCTGTATTCCAAACCCTGCTCATCTCCTGCTGCAAGCACAGTTTGTCTTCCATCCCACTTAAGCCAGGCTAAATCCTAACCTACTCCTGTACAAGCTCAGAACTTCCTGTCATTCCTTTGAGAAAAGTTCATTGTGTTTTTAAGCTTATTGTCGCAAACCTTCTGACTCCTTGGGATTCTCCTTCAATCCAGTTAACGGCCCCCTTTTCAGCTGTCTCATATGCCATAACAAGTGCTCAGGGAAAACCATAAGAAAGACCAGGTGCTGGCCAACTGGGACCTCACCTTACATGAAGACACAAGACAGCTGGATGTTACTTCCCAAGCCACAGAGGCAAAAGATTTGACAAGCAGCTCAAATGGTAATCAGCAGACAGGGACTTTGAAAGCAAGGACAAAGATGTACACCTAGTTCTTTCTTCTGACTATTCATTTGCGCAGTCCCATTTTGGAGGGAAGCATAGATTTAATGTTGTCAATCTATTAAAGCTGAAATGAAAGAGCAAGGGAAGGTGGAGTTCTGCCTGGCAACTCATGAGATACTTATGAGACTGAGGTTCAGCTATTAGCTCTGCTGGAGACATCACATGTGATATTGGTCAAATCACTATGCCTTAGCTCCTTCTTTGTATAGGTAGGATGCCTAAAATAGTCCAGCCCTAACTTCAGCATGGATGGTGAGATAATGTATAGCAAATAATGATTGAAAATTAGAGTTGGTGTTCTTCTAAAGGCTCTGAACAACAAGGAGGTAGGAAAAAATTGCTGTGGGGATAACAGATAGAGAAGTGAAATAATGAGCTTAACAGTGCCATGGGAATAAGATGTCCCTAAGTCCTATTCCTATTAGGGTTTTACATAAAGTCTGTATGCTCCCTGTCTCACTCTGTTTCCTCAGGCAAAAGACAGGCTGGCTGCTTATGCTAGCCAAATGTTAGAGTCAATTCCTTCAGCCCCAATCTGTGGGTCAGTCTTCTTTTGCATTAGTCAGCTAAGCCCCAAAAATATCCCAGTGAAGCAAACAACTCTCTGCTCCCTGCCAAGCAACAATCAGATTTCATCCTGCACAGGACCACTGAAAGTTTCAAAGGATGCTGTGGTTTGTCTGCTATATGCTTTGGAACATAATGCTAAGTAGTATGTCTCAATACTGGAACTCAAACCAGGTTCATTAAGATTTGTAGTCTGCATTGTCTAACGGCAAGAGCTGCTTGGCCCTAGGCTCTGGACAGCAAAGATGATGTCTGTGCTACGCAGAATGATTTAACTTGGGTCCTAGAAAAAGCGTGGATACATTAGTACAGCATGCTGATCAAGCTACTGTGCGCTCTGCTTCTCCAGGCAGCTAAGTAATCTGATGGGACGTCTTCCCGCACATGGTTATTCTGCTCCCAAAATAGCTGAGATGATCTTGCACAAGACTGTAAGGCATACATAAAGAGAGAGTACCTTGCCCTTTGTGAGCTTACAGCCATACTAGCATTCAGTCTTTCCACAACAGTGGTTGTTTAGATCGAGCCATGCACAGGTTATTCACTTAAAAAGCCAAAACAACATGGCTGTAATAATCAATTAACAGCTTCCCCAAAACTCATTTACTTCATAGCTTGATCTGTGCTAAGGATTAGGTTCTCTCTTCAACTAGGTGTATGATCTCAAAGTGGAGGTGTGACCATCTTTCACACACCTAAAATCTTCTTTCAAAGTGTCAGACACAGGCGGTTGGACTAGATGAGACTTGGGCTCAAATATTTCTGCACTTCTGGCATTAAAGACTTTGTGCTACAGGGTAGTGAAGAAGCCAGGAGAGTCCCCTCCAGTCAAAGTTTAGCGTTAAGAAGGTCAAAGCCTTAATGAATATAGCGTAGGGAATAAGACTGCTAGTTTTGCCTTGTGAGTACAGTTTTAAAAGGACTAGGGAATGAACAAAGCAAAGTACAACCCTTTTTCTTCTTTCCCCAAGTAACTATGAATCCAAGCACAAT